>NC_080752.1:53299237-53600910 GCF_020826845.1 Diceros bicornis minor
CGGTCGCGGCGCCGTTTCTCTATGATCTAAAAAACAATGACAAGAAGTTACACATAGGCACTTCATCACAGTTTCCAACGTGCCTTGGTGGACATTGACTCATATTTTCCTTCACAATATTTTTGTGAGGGAGATAAATCTATTCTTATATTATGGAGGAGGAAACCGAGGCTCAGAGAGGGGCAGTGATTTGCTTAAGGTCACACAGCAAAGAAGTGCAAAGCTGGGAATAGAATTCAGATCTCTTGTCTTGATCTGTAGGAGTGACATTCAAAACATTTAACCATGGTACAGCAGGGCACTGACCAGTCAGAACAGGGACACCAGCCACAGCACTGGAGCAGGCCCTGGAGACCCCTGCTGGGCCAGGGGTACCCTTTCTTCAGTTGCTGGGTCATGAGGTCTAAGGAGTCCTAGGCATTGCTTTCTCCAGCTGGGAAGGCCTTTCATTCACACTCCCTCATTCTCATCTCACAATACTGGTAGCAGAATATTGATAGCAGAGCAGAAATTATGACCCCCATTTTACTGATAAAGAAAATGAGGGCTGCACGGAAGTGGTGTGCCTAAGGTCTGATGGTTAGTGAATGGCAGGGCTGGTCTCTGCCAGATCCCAGGTCTCTGGACTCCCAGTGCAGAAGCCCAGTTGCAAGTGGGGCTGGGATGGGGGGCTGCCAAGAGCAAGCAGGGGTGCCTCCTTCTTCTGTCCCCCTCCCCCACCCCTCAGCACACTAGGAGGAAATGCAAGTTCTGGGCTCAGAGAGGAGAGGGGGAAGGCTGGAATAAATAATAATGGCTAATTGTGTGCCAGGTATCGTTCTGAGTGCATTATATTAACTCACTTAATCTGCAAAACAAGCCTTTGAGGTAGGTCCTATCATTATTTCAGTAACACAGATGAGGAAATGAAGCACAGAGAGGTTAAGTGGCTTGCCCAAAGTCACCCCCGCTGGCTACTGGCAGAGCCAGGAGCTGAACCCAGGTAGTCTAGATTCAGGGTGATGTTTCTGACCCCGGGGTTCTCTCAGCCAGGCCCCTGGAGACTCAGGCAACTCTGCTGAGACGGACACTCACCCCTCTGCGTTTCTTCCTGGCTTGCATCTGCGAAGGGCTGGGGGTGGACAGCGGCCTGGCCATCTGGCTGGAGAGGAAGAGAAAGGCTGATTTCTCAGAGCTCGGGGACCATCTCCCTGGCCTGGGCTGACCTCGGAGGCCGGGCTGTGGGCGGGCACAGCCCCCTCCCAGGCGGCCTTGGTCTCCGAGGCGAGGCCGGGAAAAGGCGCAGGGCAGGCGTGGGTGGGGACACTCTCTCCCCTTCTCCCTGGGGGCCCATTTCTCCCTGGGTCAAGTCCTCCCCTACACTCGGTTTCCTGCCCCAGAGTCGGGGGGCTTGCCTGCTCGGCCCGACCTGCTCGGCCTCGCCCCCTGCCCCCTGCCTCTCGCCCCTCGCTGCGTTCGGCGGGCGTCGGGAACCGCAGCCCGGCCGCCCGGCTCCTGCAACCCGATCCCCGGGCGGGGCGGGCGAGGGCACGGGCCGGCGGCGGCGGGGGCCGGGCCGGCGGGTTGGGTTTCAGAGAGAGCCGCTGGGAACGAGCGTGGAAAAAGCAGATGCCGCCGCTTCCCACGGGCCGGGCGCGCCGGCCGCCCGCCCTCCGCCGAGCCTGCAGCTGCCGCCTCCTCCCACGCAGCGCGGCCGGGGGCGAGGGGGAGGCGGCATCTGGGTCACAGGCCCCTCTCGGACTCTCGGGACACTGCCTGGCCTCCCCAGAAGGCCCCAGCCCCGCACCACGTCCGGCCTCCCCTCCGCAGGCCGGGCTGAAGGATGGATGTTTGCTGGACCCCAGGACTTCCCATTACCGGGAAGAGGCTCAGCCCTCCGGGGCTTTTCTGTCCAGACTGATAGAAATCCTCTTCAGCCCAGCTGCGGGCCCTCTTAACGGTTTCGTGCTTCAGAGGCTTCCTTGGAAGGGTTGCACTGAGTATCATTCATTTGGCCAACATTCATTTGGCCCGGAGGCCCCATTCAGGCCCAGGGCTGGACTGGATGTGGTCAGCCAGGCCCCAGCCCTCCATACACTTAGCTCAGTGGGGAGACACCACATCAACAAATAACTTTAGACAAGGTGACTCCCCTGCCATTTTGGAATGCAAAAGGCACACATCTGAACAGGAACCCATGAGCTTGCCACCACCTCACACCTCTCCTCTTCCCATTGGGTTCCCCAGGCACCGTCTCCCAGTTCTGCAAGGTGGACACCTGGCCACCATCTTTGATTCCTCCTCTGTCCTCATCCCAACTCATTAAAACCTGCCAGTTCCGTGTCTAAAATACATCTCACATCTGTCCTCCTTATGACCGAACCTCTGTCATCTCTCACCAGGACCACCGGTCCCTGTGCACCCCTCTTACCTCCTACAAGCAGGCAGAGTGATCATTTAAATGCAAATCTGATCCTGTCACTCTCTTAAAACTCAGTCAGGGGCTTCTCAATGCTTTCAGGATCAAGACCACCATCTTTCAGGTGGCCCAGCTGGCCCCCGTCACGTCCTAGACTCAACTCTCTTTGCTCTGTGTGCTCCAGCCGGTGAATGCACTAACTCCTTCCTGTGGTTGCACATACTGTTACCCTAGCCTAGAGTTCTCTGGTCCACCCCATCTCCCCGCCCCCAAGCCCCAGCCCCTTTGCCTAGTCACTTCTACCACTCTTCAGATCCCAACTCAAATGTCACCTTCCTGGGGGAGCCTTTTCTGACATGCCCCCTCCCACTAGCTATCCCCTGCTCTATACTTTCCTAGCATCCTGCATTCAAAGCATTTATGCCCGTTTGTTGTTCTATATTTATATGATTATTTAATTAATGTCTATCTCTCCGACAAGTCCATAAGCTCCATGAGGCCATGAACCATGTCTGTCTCATTCACTACTGTAGCCCTAGTACTCAAGCGCTTGGAACGAGGTAGAGCTCAAGGCTGAGCTCCCTCCTCTTGCCCTCATCTTGGCCATCACTGGGGAGCAGAGAGGTCGTACCATAAAATCTATGTCCTAGGCCCTTGTGGAATGGGGGCATATGTGGCTCACCAGGAGGGTCCCAGCCCATGTGACTACCCTCTTGGCATTAGAGGTTTATCATTTTCATCAACTGCTCAAAGAGAGAAGGTCAGACCAACATTTGTCACATCCTACTGCTATGCCCCTGGCTTTGTCCAGCTACATCTGGAAAAGGATATCTCCACCCAAACATCTGGACAAGAAGGGCTGGTAAGAGACCCGTGAAAGGTCCTGAGAGGGATGGCCCAGCAAGCTAGGTCCAGGGCTCAGAGGGCCAGATCCTGAGATTTGTAGGGCAGCTTGTTTACAAAGCTTCACTCAGGACAAGCCCCAAGAGCCAAGGTATGCTAAGAAACACGGCCTCTGTCTGCCCACCCCCTACCCCTGGGGCTGGATAAGACGTCTCTAGGGGTATTGGGTTAGCACTGCACACGTCACTGCCTTTCAGCCTGATCTTTCCTCAGGGACCATCTGTCAGAGGCTGACGTACCCCTTTCAGGGCATGGTGGCTCTCCCATCCCTTTTCCACTCTCCTGGCCAATCATTCTCTGCGCTATTATCCCTCTCCCCCCTCCCATATCTCACAGGCAAACCTCACTTCGCAGTTGTCTTGGCATCACTACATCAATTTCCCTCCTTTGAGCCTAACAAAAGCCCCATTTTACAGATGAGGATGCTGAGCCTCAGGGAGCTAAGGCAGCTTGCCCAGATTACACAGCTGCTAAGGAGCAAAGCCAGCATGGGAATCCATGTCTTCTGGCTCCAAATTCAGCATTGTTTTCCCTCCTAATTCCTATTTCCTGTCTGTCTGAATAGCCCTCCAGTCCCTTTATCCTTAAAGCTCCTGAGAGTTCGGCCAGAGCTCGCTTCCAGGCTGTGATCTGGCCCTGACACTGGGAGGAGGTGTGAGAGCTTCTTGTCTGAGAGTCTGAAAATAAGGCAGATTTTCACAGACCCAGAGAAGATATGTCGACCACTAAGATCTGCTCCATGGGCCTCGAGTGGTCCCTAGCCAGAATTCTGGGGTGGTGTCTTGGCGGGGGCAGCTTTCTAGGTGGTCTGGCTGCCAGTCCTGACCACCCTCAGTGCTCACCCTCAGTTCCACTTTGGAAACTCCCTCGTGGAGCCCTGGCAGGTGACCCCACTCATTTTGCATCAACCAAAGGCAGAATCACAATGTCTCCAATGAAGGGCTATCAGAGAGCACTGAGCCCACTTGTAAAATGAGGAAACTCAGAGAGGGGAAGGGATCTTCTCCAGGCCACACAGCAAATTAGAGGAAATTCCAGAACTGGGGCCAAGTCTGCTGACTTTTAATCCAGTGCTCTTCTCAATGCACCCCATATAGTCATTGTCCCATCGTGTATATCTCATAGCCAGGACTTTTTGTTCTAGACAGCACTTCCACGTTCACTTGTCTCATTTATTGCACAATAGCCCTGTGAGTTAAGTATAATTGGGGCCATTTCACATTTAGGAAAAATAATCATTTGATAGATGGAGTGAGATAGACACAAAGCGTTAAGAATCACACCCAGAAAGTCCAGCCCTCAGACTTGCAGTCTTTTCATTAGACCAGGCTGCCTCATGAACATGGCACCCTCCAACTGAATGGTGACCTCGTAGAAAGCAGCATTAATTGGAAGTCACCTTGTACCAAAGCAGGGAGCTATGTGTTTTAGGTACATTACCTCATCAAAGCCTCACCCTGTGAGGCAGGTATTCGCATCCCCATTTTGTAAGGGAGAAAACTGAGGTTCAGAAAGGGGTAAAGTCACTTGCCCAAGTTAATAGTGATGAGAGCCAAACTTAGGTCTATCTGACTTCAAAGGCCACCATGTGCCTTAAATCATGTAGGAATGACCCACAGACCCTGACTCAGTGCCTGACATGTGACAGGTGCTGATTAAATGTTTGCAGAGGAGGAGGGGAGAGGCTATATTCTCAGTGTGGACCCAGCCTGTGTCAGGGGGCTGGGTTCAGACAGGAGCCTTGCGGGTGATTCTCTCAGATGGGGCAGGATACCACCACCAGGCAGATGCCCACAGTGATGATGGCACACACCCTGCTCTTTACTCTCACATCTCTGAGTATGGGGGATTTGTGCCCTGCCTCTGACCCCAGGGAGGTTGGCTGCCCCAGCCCCGTGGTCCTGGCCACTGTTTATCTGGCTTTCTTTGTACATGAAGCTCTTCTTCTCTGAGAGTTCCCTGAGGGCAGAGGCTGAGCAGGATACATCTGGGCCCCCCATGCCCAGCCCAGGGTCTGGGCCACAGCAGGCATCGTTCAGCACTCCCTGAATTGAAGCATTGATGTCTGCTGGGGGGAGGGCCCTTTGGTGAGTGCTACAAAGAGGGGTCTATAAGTCAGCCTCTGCCAGATGTCCAATTGCTTTCTCTCCTCTGAGGGGGTCTGCTCCTCTAAGAATCTAGACAGTCTCTAAAAATGGGCTCTGGCTGAAAGGACAAAATCCTGTGTAGGAAAAAACTGCCCACTGACCTGTTGTGCCATGGCCCAAATGCTGCCACCTTCAAGAAGCCCTGTCTGCCACCTTTAGTTGTGAGTGGCCTCTCCCTGTTTGGATGTCCTCACAGTCCACAGTCTGTCTCTCCTTCCATCTTCCATCCTGTCCATGGTCTTTGTGTGACCTGACAGGTCACTGACCAGCCTGCAGATTCTCGGAGGACAGAAGCCAGCTCTGATCAGCCTAGCTCTCTGGCATCAATTTTATACCTCTGCTTCGTGAAGACCCAATGACATTGAATTTGAGACCCCCCCCCTCCACCACCACGCAGTGCTAGGCCCTTTCCCATCTCTTAGCAGGCACAGACTGAGAGAATTGCTTCTCCAAATAGCAGTTTCTGCTAACCAATTTTAAAGGTTAATAAGTTGTATAGGAAATTGTGTTATACACCCCAAAATCTAATGTACAGGATGCAAAGGGGCTATCTATTACCTTACCTCCTATTATAAGCTATAAATAATTGGAAGCTGGTGGCATTTTACTAGGATTTGTGATTGAGGCAAGATCCCCTCGTCTCAGAAAACTAGAGCATTGAAATTATGAAATGCCCTCAAAAACACCCCTGTGAATGAACTGAATCCCCCTTCCAACTCTATTCTAGAGAGTCAGGTTCGGATGAGCCAGGAGAGAGCAGACAGCTGCCCCCTCCCACTCCCTGTCCTCCTTTGTTTTACTGATGAAGAAACAGGCTCACAAAGGGAAAGCAGTGGCCCAAGGCCACATGGTGAGTTGGTGGCAGATGTGGGGCTGGGGCCCAGGCCTGCAGAGTCCTAGTCAGTCCCTGCTGCTCCTTCAGGGTTCTGGGTATCCCATGTTGGGGGCCTGACGCTAATTAATTATTTGCTTTGCGCTAGGCTGTGCACTAAGCCCTTGACATATGTTATCTCGTTTGATTTTCCCAATAATCCTATGAGGTCGGTTCTATTATTTGTACCCATTTTACAGATGAGGAAATTGAAGCTTAGATTGTTCACAGAACTGGGAAGTAGCAGAACTGTACAAGTGCAGTTTGTTCTACAGGTTTGAAGCAGGTCAGAATATTTAACAAGAGCTGAACGACATTGGCAGCAGTGGGGTGCAGGAGAAGAAGCACTGAATTGGAGTCTAGGCCCTTGTACTGACCATGAGCGAGTTCGCTATTATTTTCTTCAATACCAAAACCTTATTTCAAAGTCCAGTTTGCTTAAGGGAGGAGAGATTTTCCTCCC
The DNA here is from genome assembly GCF_020826845.1 of Diceros bicornis minor. NCBI lineage: Eukaryota > Metazoa > Chordata > Mammalia > Perissodactyla > Rhinocerotidae > Diceros > Diceros bicornis. The sequence goes on from NC_080752.1 coordinate 53,306,020, forward strand.
CGGGAAGCTTTTTGGGTACTATATGAAAAGTGCGCCCGAGCTAGGGTAAAATGGGGAAAGTACGGTTATTGTGCATAATCAGCGGACTCCGCACGGGGGTTGTGGTACAAACAGTCTATGAGGGTTTCCTAAGATCTTCAGGGAGAACTCGCCAATAGCCTCCCCCGGGCACTTGGACAGAAAGAAGTTCAGCAACTGAACATCAGACCCCGGCGCTGAAGTCTACCTCCATCCCAGCAACCCGAGCCCTAAACGTCTGAGAGCGCACAGGTTCCCAGGCACTCGTGCGTGTCACGGACCACACTGCACACGCCCCCCCCCGCCCCCCGCCCCCCCCTGCAGGCGGTCGCCCACACCTGCGTCTCCCGGGACCCTACCTAGGATGCTCCCCGCCCCGCCCGCCCTGGGCGCGCCCAGTCCCCCGCCCGGCCCTTACCTCAGCTCGCCCTCGCGGCCCACGTCGATGGGTCCGTCGGACTCGCTGTCGGAGCCGCTCGGCTCCCTGGGCCGCTTCATGGCGAGCAGGCTGTCCCGGTCTCAGGCGGGCGGTGCGGCTCCGAGCCGGGAAGTCGGGCCCCGCCCCGGCCCCGCCCCGGGGGCGCCGCCGCCGCCCTTTCCCAGGGCCCTTTCCTGCACCGCAGCCCCGGGGTCCCCGCGCCCCCTCGCCCCCTCGCCCCCGCCGTGACGCGCCGGCCGAGCCGTGGGAAGTCCCCGGGCGGTCACCGCCCCCACCGACGGCCGGGAGGTCCGGCTCTGCTCCGCCGCCTCGGCCGCCGCGCGCTGGGTGGCCTTGGGCAGGTGCCCTTGGAGGCCCCTCGGGGAAGCCAGGGGTCCCTGTCTGCCCCTGGTTCGCGCCGGGCGCTGCGGGACTGTGGAGGCACCGCTCCACAAGGCCCAGGCTTCTGCGAGGGTCGACCCTGCCGCTCCTGCCTCCTCGAGTTCTAGGGGCAGCAGACGCGTCCGATTTGGTGAGGTTGGTGGGGGTGGCTACGGTCTGATCCTCGACGGGACTCCCCCAGCAGCTTCTCCCAGCGGGGTCCAAAGCAAGTGGAATGGGGGTTGGGGGTGGCAGCCGGGGAAGGCTCAGACCTGAGAGGGGCGGCTGTCATCCCCCAAAGGGACAGCTGAAGTTGTGTCTGCACCATCTGAGCAGGAGCCCTCTGGCCAAGGTCCCTGAGGACCTGACTTCATGGTGCTGGTGGTTGGGGGTCGGGGGCGGGGGGGGGGGGTCGTCCCTGGGAATCACTTCCCAGCTCACCAGAGGCAGAGCAGTCCTGGGGGCAGAGAAGGCCAGGAGAGGGCTCATTCCTCAAGCTGTGGCAGGGCCTCAAAGGGGAGGTGGGGAGGCACCCTCCAACCTCCCTTCCTGGGACACCCCCCCAAAAAACAGGCCAAACTCTTCAATCAGTGGGGGCTCCAGCTGCCCTGCCCCTAGGGAGGGAGACTCAAGGAAGCTTCTCAGAGATTCACCTGCCAGCCTCATGGGCCAGTACCTCAGAGAAGCCCCCAAGGCTCAGAAGGAAGCGGAATGGGAGCGTCCCGGAAGGTGGACTTCATGAGCAGGGAGAAGGAGGGGAAGGAGGTCTTGATATGGTGGGTCAGATGCCAGAAAAGTCTTTCCCTTTGACCTGCCCACCAGGACACAGAGGAAGCCACCCCTTCGCTTGGGAGAATGGAGTTGGTGGTCTGAGAGTAAACAGCATGTTCACGCCCACAGCAAGACCTGCCTGGGGACACTTGATTACAGTGGTGGGAAATAACCTTCTTGTGTCCTTTTCCACACTTGTCCACAGACACAACCACTTGACCAGGTACACAAACACAAACATACAGACACACACTGATTCACAGCTGGCATGAGCAGTCAGACCTGCAGCCTGTGCTTCCTCAGGAGGCCCTAGGGGTCACCCCAACCATGCCTAAGGACTCTCTTATTCCAAATGCCCTCAGCACTCACATAACTTCTGTGGGCACATAGCAGTGGAGTGGAAATCTCAACCAACATAGAAGTTGCGCAATCTGAGCGCTATGCATTCCCTGGAAAGGCAGAAATCAAGGAGGCCACCCAGATATCTGCCCTGTGTAATGACCTAGATTGCAAGGACTGGCAGTGGAAGAAATTCGCAGGGGAAGGTCAAGGGCCCTGTTATGGGCATGTTCATGTGACATGCCCCGGCTCATCAAAATGGGGTGCACAGTTAAACAGGAGGTCTGGAGCTCAGAAAAGAAGTCTAAGATGGATATTTAACTTTGGAAGTTATTAGGTAATAGGTGGCACTTGAAGCTATGGGAGTAGACAGATTACCCAGAGAGAAAGTGTGGATGGAGACAGAGGAGGGGCCTAGCTAAATAGTTAACATTTGGTGAGCACTTATGATAACATCTGAAACAGTTGTGTTAAGTATTAACTCATTTAATCCCTGACAAGTCTGTAAAGTAGTAACATTATTATCATCCCCACTTTACAAATGAGAGTCAGAGGCACGGAGAGGTAGAATAACTCTACCTAAAGTGGACAGCAAGTAAATGGAAGAATTGGAATTCAACAAGGCAGTTTGGTTCCAGAGCCAAACCATTAGGCTTTATCACCTTATATAGCTCTTAAACATTAGACTATATTATCTAGTACTGAGCCTAGAGGTAAGTTGTCAATACAATAGCCGTGAGACACATGTGGCTACTAAGCACTTGAAATGTGGCTGGTCCGGATTGCCATGTGCAGTAAGTGTGAAATACACAGTAGACTTCAAAAAAGAAAGAAAGGACAGAAGGAAGGAAGGACTCTCTCTCACTGATATTTTTAATATTGATTACATGTTGAAATGATAATATTTTATACATGTTGGATTAAATAAAATATATTGTCAACATGAACTTCACTTGTTTTCTGTTCAGTTTTTCTTAATGTGGCTACGAGACAAGTTTTAATTGTGTATCATATTTCTCCCATTATATTTCTATTGGACAGAGCTAATCTGTTCAGGGTTTCATAACCTCAGCACCACTGACATTTTGGGCTGGAAAATTCTTTGTTGTGTGGGGCTGTTCTGTGCACTGTAGGATGTTTAACAGCATCCCTGGCCTCTCCTCACTAAATGCCTGTAGTACCGGCCCTAGTTGTGACAATTAAAAATGTCTCTAGATAATACCAAGTGTCCCCCAGGGGAGAAATCACCCCTGGTTGAGAACCGCTGGTGTAGAGAAAAATCCAAGATTTAGATGTTGAGTAGAAGAGAAAGAGCTGCCAGAGGAGACTGAGAAGGAACAGCCAGGGAGGTGGAGGAGAGCCAAGAAGGGGTGTTACAGGAGCCAGAAGAATGTTTCAAGTACTTGGTCACGATCCTCTAAAATGTCAGTCCAATATGTCACTGCCTGCTCAAAACCATCTTTAGGCTTTCCATCACATTCAGAATGCCAGTTGCTTCCCGTGGCCTATATGTAGGGGGCCTATATAATTTATCATCTAAACCTGGGGCACCTTTAAGAGTGAAAGGAATCAATACTAATAATTCTGTGGGGACAGTCCAGGGCATACTGGATGTGCATGGTCACCCTAAGCTCTGGTCCCCACCCTTGCCTTGCTCACTCAGCCACTAAAGCCTTCATGCCATTCCAGCAATACTCATGCTTATCCCTGCCACAGGGCTTTGCATTTGCTGTTCTCTCCACCTGGAATCCTTTTCTCCCAGATCTTCTCAGATGATCTCACTCCATTCAAGTCTTTGCTCAAACGTTACATCCTCAGAGAGGACTCTCCTGACTCCCTATCTAAAATAGCCACCAATCCCCCAGTCACTCTGTCCTCTACCTTCACTTCTTCTCTCTTTACGGCATCTACAAATATCACTGACATTATATTATATATGTTGATATAGTTGTTTCTTGTCCATGTCTAGAAGATAAACTCATTGAGGGTGGAGATTTGTCTCCTCTGTACACTGCTGGCTCTCCAGCACCTAGCACAGTGCCTGGCATGCAGTAGGTGTGCAATGAACACTTGCTGGCAGAATAAACTCATTTCAGAAACTTGACTGTGATGGGCCAGTAAGCTAGGACAGTAGCTGGAAGGCGATGTGGACTCCAGGGTTTGTTTGCTTTTGCTGTTTTTTCATTTTAAGATGGGAAAGAGTAGGGTGCAGCTCATGCAGCAGGAAACTGTTGCTCTATGAGACGTTGATGAAAGGCTGCCACCTTGACTGTAAGGTTCGAGGGGGTAGGAATCATTTTTGTTGTTCATTATTAGGTCCCTTAGTGCCTAAAAAAGTGCCTAGCACATAGTAGGGATTCTAAAATATTTGTAAAACAAATGACAATAATAATAATAGTAATAATAAAACCAAATTTTTATTGCACTTGCCATGTACCAGGCACTGTCCTAAGTATTTTGACGTATATTAACTCATTTAAACCTCATAACAACCCTATAATAGAAGTGACTATTTTCATCCATTATATTCCCATTTTATTGAGACATAGGGAAGTTAAGTAACTTCCCCAAGATCACACAGTTAGTAAGTGGTAGAGCTGGGATTCTAACCAGGCCGGCTGGCCCCAGAATTCATGCTGGTGGCCACTGCACCATGCGTTACGGTGGGGTGGACCACCCAGTGGGGTGGACCAATCTGCAGGCTCCTACAATAGGCCACCCAATGGGGACTGGTTTAGAGGGGACGAAGAGAGAACAGATCCAAGTGATGCTGGGTTCCTGCTGGGTGACTGAGTGGGTGAAGGTGACACAGGAGGTGAAAGGGTCAGTGTGGCCATGCTCTGTGAGACACATGGGACACCCAGAGGAGAACCAGAGAGGGCTGCAGTGGAGATTTGGGGACTGGCAGCTGCAGCCATGGGGTACGTGAGATATCTCAAGGAGCTAGTGCACAGCACGATGGAGGAGAACTTAGGATAGGACCCTGGGAACAGCAGCCAGAGAAACTTTTGGGAGGAGGGGAAATTCGGGCAAAAATGGAGCACCTAGGGCCAAGGCCAGAGGGCCAAGAACAAGGGCTGGTCACCAGTCCTGGACTCTAAGAGGAAGACGTGCAATCACGGGTCACAGAGGCCTTGGCGCGAGTGGAGGAGGCAGAGGCAGGGGCCAGATGGGTGGATCCGTGGATCGGGACGTGTCGGGGGCAGGGCGGGGCGGGGCGGGGTGTGCTACGCGGAAGCAGGTTGGAAGAAGGGACAGGTCAATGAGAGAGGGCGCCACAGGCAGCTCCATAGGCAGGCAGGGCCTCAGGAGGAGTTTGCTTGCTGATGGAAGGGGGTCAGGAGGGGGCTGCAGGGTGAGCCTCGGGGAGCCCAGCAGTAGCAGTCAGCCTCAGTCCAAAGGGAGGGAGGCAGAGTGGGGACCTCTACCCTCCCCACTTCCCCCCGGGCCCCAGCCCCAGAGCTGAGCCAGCAGAAGGAGATTTTCAGGGGCAGGTTTCAGCTCCAGTGATACTTTCTCAATTCCTGACTCCCATACTAGGTCAGCCCTCGTCTTCTCTCAGGGCTGGTATTCAGATTACTAAATGGACGTGGTCTGGCCTCCAAATGGTTGGGTTGCATGATGGCCATCTGCTGGAACAGGGTTCTAGAGACCTCTGCTGGGCCAGGCACTGAGCCTCTAACTTCTGGGTGGGGGAGGTATCTGGGAGGTCCCAGAGGAGAGGGTGGGTGGCACAGAGATGCTCGGGGCAGTGGTTGGTAGTTATTAATTGCACAGTAATTTATGTCTGTCTCTGGGACATAAAGGCAGGAACCAGGTCGAGTTTGCTCACGGTCATCTCCCCTGTGCCTAGCAGTGTCTGGCACGTAGTAAGCATTTGGTAAATGTTGGCTGAGTGACTAGTGATGGGGAGGGGAGCTGGGGGGCTCCTGAAGGCTCCACCCTCTCTGTGGAGGAGGCCATGCCTGGCCCCTGGGTAAACAGCAGAGTCACAAGGGGCACTATTCTGGCCCAGGGCCTGGAGAGGGTTGGGGTGGGGGGAACTGGAGCGCCTGGGTACCACTCAGTCTTTTCTCTGCAGGGCCTTTCCCCTCCCTTTGTGTCTGGGGACACTGAGACCCAGAGAGGGACAGAAACATCCCTAGAGCCTCACAGTGAGGCAACAGGTGAGCCAGGATAAGAGAGGCCTTTCTATGCTTTGGTTTTTTCATCTGTAAAATGGGACGATAACAAAGCTACTCACTCCATAGGCTTGTTATGAGGATTAAACGAGGGAAGATGCATAGAACAGTGCCTGGTGTTTATAGTGAGTGCTTGGTAATGTTAACATTTGGGCTAAGCCTCCGTCTCCATGCATTTTCTCCCCGGGTGACTCACCTACTCCCGTGGCTTTACCTCCTATAAGCCAATGATTCTCAAATTTATATCTCTAATGCAGATCTTTATTCTGAGCTTCAGACCCATATATCCAACTGTCTAGAGGCTTTCTTCTTACACTCATGTTGGTCCACCTATGTGCCAAGACCTAGCCAGGGTGTGCTGGGCCTGCCCCAGGCTCTCTGTTCCACGGCCCACAAATACAGGGCCTCTGGCCCAGATGTCAGGCATCCCCATCACTACTTTCCTGCTTAGTGTTCCATCCTGAGAACAATCTGAGCCTCCTTGCCTCGGCCCCTCTCTGACCCCTGTTCATCCCAGGCTCTTCCTGTCCTTCCCTTGCCCTCCTCCCCTGCTCCCCCAGGACCCATCAGCGCTCACTTCCCACCTCCCCAGCTGCTGCCACAGCTGGTCACTGACGGAATGTGCAGCTGCTGAGAGCCACATGTGCAGAACAGGAGGTGCGCAGCTATCCTTGAGGCTGGGGGTGGGGAGGTGGGACCATCTGTCTGTGTCTGTTTGTCTGTCTACAACACACACACACACACACACACACACATACACACACACACAGTCCCAAGCTCCTCTTCAGGGAAGGGAGTGGACAGTACTGCTTTGGTTCCCTTCCCCACTCCTGGGCTGCAGAGTTCATGAGGGTCATGCTCCACCTATCGGAGTCCAGCATCCGCAGCTTGGGGCCCCTGAGAGCAGACTGGCTGGGCTGGCCCAGCTCTCTTGATGTCCATCGGCTCCCTGCTCCTATGTGCAGGCAGCACAAAGCCACACAGAGGCTGCCGGGGCCAGAGTGGCAGGCTGGGTGTTCAGAGCCTCCCTAGCTTTCCCAGGCCCTGGTGGGGGGTGGGGGTGTGGCCTGCAATGGAGGAAGCCAGAGGCCTTGGACACATTCCAGAGCCCCCTTGGCAGCGCCCGGAGGCTCCAGAGGAGTCTCAGCCCTGAGGCAGCGCCAGCAGCATCTGTCCTGGTTCCCACACTCTGGCCTCTCTGGAATCTCCGCTGAATTCTCTTCCATGTGCACATGATGTCAGCAGGACAAGGACGCTGAGAGTGGAGGAGGGGAGGGACTAGGGACACTGTGCTCCCTGAAGTCAGATGACCATGGCGGGGAGGGTCGGGACGGGGGAGAGTCTGGTCCTTGGCGTTGCCCACCCAACAAGGAGAGGATGACTTGGCCTCTGGTTCCCAAGCCTGACTGGATCCTGACACTGCCCAGTGCATTCCCATCAGAGCTCCTCTCCGTCTCTGGGAGCCTCAGTTTCCTCATCTGTAAAACAGAGATAAGACTAGCATCCACCTCCTATGTGTAATAGTGAAGGCTGTAGAATATTGACCCTTGTTGGAGGTCCTTCACGGTCTGGGCATAGCTCACTCTCACCACTTCCCTGACCTCCACCTCACTCCGGCCACTTCTCATATATTTTAGAACACACAACATAGGTTCATACTTCTGAGTCTTTGTATTCTGTCTGCCTTGAAAGCATTTTCCTTTCTATATCTGGAAAACTCCTACTCAGGCTTCAAAGCCCAGCACATAAGTCCCTCTCTAGGAAGTCTGTCCAGCCTCCCTTGGGCACTGATACTGCCTCCTTGTACTCCCATAGTTCTCTTTATGGCAGCCTGACCTCCCCAGACTGCTGCTGTCTGCTCACCTCCCCTGACTGTGGCTTCTCAGGGAGCTGTCCTTCGTGGGGCTGACAGCCACCCTCAGGAGCCCAGGCACAGCACCTCACAGCCCGTGGGTGTCAGGGCATAATGAGGACATGGCTCTAGGCTTGGCCCCTGCCCTGATGCTGCCAGGTAGAGCTTATCACCCATCTCCCCTGGTCTGGGAAGGGCACGTGCTTTGCAGTGAGCAGGTGAAAAGTTTGCACCCTGGGCTGTGGCTGCACTATCCTAACATTGGGGTGAGCTTTAAACCACTCAGATCTTCTCAGGGCTTCTAAGGGGGTCTTTGTCAGGGGAATGAAAGAATGAAGATTCAGATGAAGTCTGGTGAAAATACAGTGTTTTAAGAGGGAATAGCACTGAATTTGGAGCAACAGCCTGGCATTAAGTTTCCTTTCTGCATCTACTAGTGTGTGTCCTCAGTCAGGTCACTTCCCTCCACAAGAATTGGTTTTCACCTTTGCAAGATGTGAATGAGAATATCTCACTCACACCTCTCCTGCCCAGATCCAAAAACAGTGGGGTGGGGGGAAACCAGTATTTTTGCCTCTGGAAAGATGGCTCTGCTTCTTACAGAGGTGCCCATTAAAGACCACTCCTCAGACATTTCCCCTGGAGTAACCCAAATGGCAGAAAATTATTTGTACTGCTCCTAAGGTTCAGGGGGACATAGCTCAAGGTAAGTTAATGGAAGCTCAAGTTTTCTTACATGCATTTATCTTAAAAATATACATAGGAGGAGCCGGCCTGGTGATGCAAGTGGTTAAGTGTGTGCGCTCTTCTGCGGTGGCCCGGGGTTCACCGGTTTGGATCCCAGGCGCGCACCGACGCACCGCCTGGCAAGCCATGCTGTGGCTGCGTCCCATATAAAGTGGAGGAAGATGGGCACAGATGATAGCCCAGGGCCAGTCTTCCTCAGCAAAAATAGAGGAGGATGGGCAGATGTTAGCTCAGGGCTGATCTTCCTCTCACACACACACACACACAAAATATATGTGAGAGAGTCAGCATAGTGTAGCACTTAAGATACACACTCTGGAGCCAGACAACTTGAGTTTAAATCAAGCTCTACAACTTACTAGCTGTGGACCTTGGGTGAGTTACCTTACGTCTCTGATCCTCAGTTTCCTCATCTGATAATAATAGTACTTACTTCATAGGGTTATTGTGAGGATTAAATGAACTGATTTGTATAAAGTGTTTAGAGCAAAGTCTATTCTATTCACTGTTATGATGTAAATTTGTAATTTTATTCTTTGAGTTACCTCTTTACAAAAACAATGTGTGTGTGTGTGTGTGTGTGTGTGTGTTTTTAATGACTTGTTGGCAAGTAAAACTGACCACCAATAACTAAAAGAAAAGAAAGACAAAGAAAGAGAACTTGTAGCTCTCAGGTCTCGGAAGAGCTTTGCAAGTTGAAAAGGGAGGGCACAGAGGAGGAGAAAGAATTATGTCCACGATTTCTCCATCCCATTGCTCTAAGCTACAGTCACATCTCTACCATGTCTTGGGGTTTTCGCTCCCAAAACCAGTTTATCATGTCAGAAAGTACAGAATTCAGTTATGGCACCAGAGAGTTGGGTCTGTTCATCCAAGGCCGGGGCAGGAGAGGGTGTGGGGCCACCACTCCCACCCCTCCCCCCTGCCTCCACCCCTGCCCTTTCCCTCACCTTAGACATGGTTCATTGGCTACAAACCAGTGTAAGCAGCTTTGGTACCACCGGCATTTTGGACATTATAAAAACTTCACAGTGAGACCAAGACATCTCAGAACACAGAGTTTCCATGACATTCTCAAGTAGGTGACCCCAGGGCCCCTGAAGGAATCTGCTGGACAAAAGAGGTGTAAAGAAGGAAATGGATGAGGAGTCACATTTCTCCTTATCTCTGGTGACAGTGGAAAGGTAGGGGACTTCGGGTTAGAGAATCAAGGAGGCACATTTGGAGCTAGTCTTGACTGGAGGCAGGGGAATGGTTAAGAGAAACTTGGAGGTCTTGAGTTTTTCCAGGCTGATGGCAATATAATAATACACAGGGGCCAACCTCCAAGATGGCCCCCAATTATCTCCACTTCCTGGTGTTCACACCCTTGTGTGGTCCCCTCTCACATTGTATCAGGTTGGTCTGTGAGATCAACAGAATACGGTGGGAGTGATGATACAACACTGCTGAGGCTAGGTCATACGAGACAATTTTTTAAAACAAGTGTGCCTTGCTCTCTCTTGGATTACTCTGGGGGAAGCCAACAGCTATGTTGTGAGGACACTCAGGTAACCCTGTGGCAAGGAACTGAGGCTACCTGCCAACAGCCATGTGAGTGCACCATCTCGGAAGCAGATCCTCCGCCCCAGTCAAGTCTTCGGATGACTTCAGCCCCAACTGACAGTTTGACTGCAACCTCATGAGACACTCTGCGCAAGAACCACCCAGCGAAGCCACTCCTGGATTCCTGCCCCAAAAAGATCATGAGATAATACATGTTTGTTGTTTTAAGCTGCTAAGTGTTGGGGTAATTTGTTACATAGCAATAAATAACTAATATGCCATAAGACTCTCATACCTTTAGTTTCCTACCCAAATAGGCCACAGGTGATCTTTCAGTGATCTTTTTAGGAGAGATATTCAAAATACTTTACAACTAGTTCAGGAATGACATTGGCTGCAAGCAGCTGGCCCAGTCCTATGAGCCTTAATTCAATCATTCAATCACAGGCACTTTTATTGATACCCACTTAGGGCTAGAGGACACCAAAATGAAGCTGGAGATACATTTTGGGCTATGGAAGAAAGAGCCATGGACCTAAATATTGTTCAAGGGAAGAAGTGGTCTGTTCCTCATGATGTAGAGAGTTTTGAGGGAGCCTAGTTGAGGAAGTTGTGTTTGAGATGTGCCTTGACAGGGCCTCAGCAGATGGAGGTGAAGGGGAGTGCAGGAGAAATGAGGGTGGTGGACAGAACGGTGCAGAACTGTTGGCCCTAGGCTGGGTGGGCTGGGGAGGGGGGCTGAAGCCCAGGAGGAAGGATTATGTGAGGGCTGAGGCTGGAGTCTGAGTCACTCCCTTCCTCTTCCATCTCACATCCTTTCTTAGCTCCTCTTCTTCCTCCCACTCCACTCCCCCCTTGGTAGTTCCAGATGGGGACGTTGAGTCCATCCCAAGAGCATTGCTGGGGAAAGTGCGATGGGCTCAGGCTGCCGTCCATCGCAGAGTGGGTCTACAGAGAGACACCGGCAGCCATCAAGGAACTGATCCCAGGCCTGTTCACTGCATGAGTCCGCATTAGCATTTCTGGAGGGGACCATAAGCCGGTTTGCGATTACAACTGTGGGGGGGAATAGAAGACAATATAAGTTTATTTTAAAAGTCTTCTATTTATTTGAATGGCTTTTAAGAAGCAGAAGCCCATGTTGCAAAATTAAGGTATAGGACAAGCATGAGGAGTGAGAGGGATCCACACGGACAAGCACACAGCACCCTTTATCACGTGACTGGGTAAATACTGCAGAGCCAGACAGAGCTGGGCCTGGGGAGGGCTGATAGCAGACCAAGGAGGGGCAAAGCTGGGAAAGGTACAAGCAGCCTTCTCCCCAGGCAAGAGAAGTCACATAGATGAGGAAGCACATGCTCCAACCGTTTAAGGAGGCACTTAGGAGGTTTACCAGAAAAAGCAACCCAAGGAGGTTAGGTTATAAGGAAGACCAGGCAGCCCACGTTTGCAAAAGATAGAAGTAGAGCTTTCATAAAGCAAATGGTACAAAACAGGGTTTCTGACAGGTAGATACAAACACACCATGTGTAGAGCCTTCATTTCCAATCTTGTTTTAAATTGGAGGTACCGAGATGCTTTTAAGTCGAAACCAGAAGTTAAGGATACGTGTGCTCTTAAGTTGATAAAGAAGTTCGGATGTACAGAGTTTAAAACACACAAGGGATGAACTAGGTTATCTCCAGGGTCTCTTAAAGATCTCAAACTCTGTGAGTCTGAGTGTAATATTCTTATGTGCTCCGTTACTTGGTTCTGAAGAACCCAATTCACTGGACCTGGGCCAGAGGGTGCAAACTGGAGACTCGAGGGCTGGATTTAGCCTGCAAGATGTGTTTTACTTGGCCTGCACAGTGTTTTCCAACTCAAAACAGTTGCCAACATTTAAAAGTCCAGATTTCTAGCCTCTCTTGAAAAATGGGGTGGAATACCCGGCACCACCACGCTGCATTCCCACATGGCAGCAACCGTGTCAGACGACAGAGTATGTTTTGCATTTCACCCAAGACCCTGCCTAATCCTCTTGGCTCATTTCTGTTTCCTGCCTGGCCCTTGGAGGCATCAGGGTTTGTGACCTGGCTCAGGCATCCAGCGTGTGGTGACCTCGTGGCAGCTACAAGCCTAGCCTTGAGGCCTTTACCTTAATTCCGTGGCAGACCCATGTCAACAGTTGGGCATGAAGGTGTATTCACCCACGGGCCAGGAGTGTGGGAATCAGTGACCCCAGTCTGCAGAACTTCGGTTTGTCTTCCAGGAGCCTCTCACTTTGCAGAGCTGAGTAACTGAACGGTTGCCAGCCATATTTCACTTTCATAAATTGAATCCCAAAGGCCTCTGGGGGATGGCTCATCAGGGAGATACTTTCTGATCAAGGCCAAGCATCAGTTACTTCTGGGCCAGACTAGAACACCCAAGCAGAGGAAGGAATCCCAGTGTAGGCTGGGCTGGGCGAAGGGGTCAGGGAAGAAGGCAGCTTTCCTATCCAGGGCCATGAGATGACCAGGGCAGCTAGGAACAGTTGGCAGGTTTTACAGATGCCTAGGAAGCACCACTCATGTCATAGTGTGAATGGCTCCATCTGCATTTATGCAGTGCACAATCTGCCCAACTGTACATGTTGGCCCTGGACTTTCAGAGGAAAGGAAGAAACAAGTAGAGATGGTGAAGCAGGTGCAGCCAAAAAGGGTGTCCTAGCACAGATTTTCCCACTTCCTTCCCAAAGCTGCAGGGATTAGGGGTGAGAGGCAGAGGGTTAGGACCAAGACCTTGTTGGCCAGAGGCTATAAGCTGGAGAGAAAGATGAGGGGCCTGGCCTCAGCAGCTCCCACACTGCGCATGTGCAAATGCCCGTGAGATGACAGGAATAGCCAGAACTAGTCCCAAGAAGCAGGGCTGGCCATCAGTATGTGGAGCCCAGGATGCTTAGTTAATGGAGATAACCATCTTGTACACACACACGCACACACACAGTTGTCAGCAGAGATATCTGACCCATGACACACACCCACATAAACATGCATACGTACACAGTTTTTATCCTGTTGCACATACTCATGAGTGTGTCCATACACACATCACAGTGGTTGTTGGTAAGAGTAATCAGCTTGTCATACAAGCTGATTTGTGTTTAGCAAAATGTTTGTGTTTAGCAAACATTTTCAGAGCACTTAAAGTCCTTTTCGGCTAAGCTACCTGCGAGAGGCCAGCACAGCACCAAGTAACATGGCAGGAGAGAAAAATAACCCAGTGAATAAAACCAGTGAGGCCAGCAGCTGAGTGCTGGCCTGCAGTGCCACCTACTGGCAGGAGGGGTGTTTGTACTTTGCTTGAAGATGGTGAAACCCAGGACAGTTTCTCAGGCATCCCTTCTAAGGAAGCCACCAACCACAGGATGCCACTGTCCCTCCTCTTTGTGTTCTGCCTGAGTGGGGTGAGACCCTGGCATCCTCAGGGTGGCACCACAGCATCAGAGAATGAACATTCAGGGCCTTGCACGCCCCCCGTAGAGCAATACCCAACACCAAAAAGGACAGCAAAATAGGTTTTCATCCTTCATGTAGTGGCTGCCTGGAATGCTGGGTTGAGAAGGATTCTGAGGCCAAGTCTAGACTTAGCAGAGAAGAGCATCATGATGGAACAGCGACATCAACCATGGCGGTAGGTGGGACTGCTTCCGCACTTGCCATTCTTGCAGTGGATCTTGGAACCTTGGTAAATCCCCCAATCTGCGGGGTCCTAGATTTCTCCTGACCCACAATTCCATCATGAGGTATGTGTGTTTGTTGCTCACACCCTCATACCACAAGAAAACTGCCATTCCATCTTTCACTGGAGTTTTATCTCTTGCTTGATCAGAAACTTCTGAACCAGCGAACGCCCTCACTGGGACCATCTTTGTGAACAACTTCCATCTTGCTTCCACAGAGAGCACATGGATGACATGTCAGATCTGAGCACTGAAGTCAACACTGGGCAATTCACTTTAGCCAAAACTAATATTTAGCCAAGGCCCATCCATCTACCGGCACTTATCGCTTCCTGAGAGGCCCCGTGAGGGCAACAACAAGTTGAGAACCACAAAGCCGCACTGAGCAGATGCTGGACAGCCAGCTGGGCTCAGCCCCAGACAGGGGCCCTGCTCCCTGCCCCTCACTTATCAGCCTGGGAGGGCACACGCAAGTCAAATTTGTGCATCAACAACATTTCAAATTACAACTGGCCGTGGGTCACTTGAAAATAGCCAAAACTTGACATCTTAAATCCTCAGATGCCAAGGGTCTGCTATGTTTAACATCAATTCTGCAATCCTCTGCAGCCCTAACAATGCTCACAGATGGGCATGGAGCTCCCACGTGCTGCCCAGTCGGCAATGGAGCCAGCCTCTACCTCCAAATGCTTAGGTGGATGTGAGCTGGTCTCTCTCACTGAGAAGTGGGCCAGGGATGTTTGCCTTAGCCCAGGGGTCAGCTAACATTTTCTGTAAAGGGCCAGATAAATATTTTCAGCTCTGTGGTCTCTATTGAAACAATTCAACTCTGCTGTTGTAGTGCCAAAGCAGCCGTAGACATATGCAAACAAATGGGCAGGGCTGTGTTTCTTTACAAAAACAGGTGGTGGGCCAGATGTGGCCCAAGGAACCGTAGTTTGCCAACCCTGCATTAGCCCAATACAGGGTCTTCAGACTGGGTTCCACGGAACTTGGGGATGTTTGGAGGTGCTTCAGGGGATCTATAAATATTTGGCTCTAATTTAAATTATTCTTAGCTATTTAGAAGGCTATAACAAAAATGTACCCGCTCAAGTGTATTATAGCATTTTAACATGCAGGAGGTCAACATGTTAACTGACTGGCAGGTGAATTCCTTTGTTGTGAAGCTTCTATTGCCACCTCTATGCACGTATATGGGCCACATGGCAAATGGTTAAGAGCCTGGGTCCTAGCATCAGACACACACGAGCTCGAGTCCTCGTGCTGCCACTTACTAGCTGTGTGACTTTGGACAAGCTACTTTACCTCTCTAAACCAGCATGGCCAGGGCACCACCAAATGGAGTGGACACTGGCCATCATGCTGGTGCAGCCTTCTGGAAGCCCATTTAGCTGGATCATGGGAAGATGCAGCCATCACAACGGAGGGGGCAGGGCAACTGAAGCCATTCAGGGGCACCCAGGACCTCAGGCCAGTGCTATTTTCCAACTGTTATGGAGGCATTTCAATATTTTAAGCACCAGTTTGGCTGTACTGGTGCACACCAGTTGAATATCATTATAACGCCAGATCCATCTTGGATTTGAACTTCTTGCTGGTTTTGATTTCTTCTGGCGTTTTCTGCTGCATCTCCACCATTCCACTTGGGCTCTCAGGAAGGGGAGGGGGTTGTTTTGCAACCATCTCAGCAGTCTCTGTGCGCAGTGACAGGGCTTCTGTTTTTCTGCTAAGTGGCAGTTTCCATTGAGTCCTGGACTTTGTTGGCAGCATTTCCTGGGAAGTGTTCTGCAGGACTTGCAGAAGCAGTGCTTTCGGCTACAGGGGTCCAGATTTCGGGAGCTGTGGCCCCTCCACCCAGCGCTGCTGTCCACAGTCGGGCCTGGGTTTTTAATTTGGCTGGGGATATAATACACGATGCTCCTGGCCCCAGGGCTCCTCCTCACCACTTGAACCAATCAGAAGGTGTGTCAGGCTGCTGCCTAAGCCTGCCCCGAGGACTTCTGGCCTTTTATTCTAGCCATTGAAAGCTTTTTTCTAGGCCTGAGATGCTCATTTATGGCTTCAATAATAGAATTTGGACTGTCTATGTCTATTAATGGTGTCTATGTCTGTTAATGATGGCTCCAGTGAAATCCATAATTTTTACGGCACCTTATCTTTCTGCTTCCAGCATCATATTTTCCTCCTTCCTGGGAGACCTAGAAGAGTCAGGTGTCGATCACTAGACTCTGGGGGCAGGACCTCTTGGTTCCCAGGATCCCTGGGGTTTATCTTAATTAGGTGACATCTGGTGCTGCCTTCACAGTGCATGTGTGGTCACCACAGCCTAATGCCATTCTGTGGGCCACCAGCTGGCTCTGTGGGCCCTGAAGGCTCATCTGAGGGGGTGATTCTTGGGGCAGAGGGGCAAGAAGCCTTTCCGCGGTTCAGCCAGGAACCAAGGTGACTTGGGTTGAGCTGTCCTCACTTCCTTTTCATTTCCTTGAGGTTGTTCTTAGGTCTCACAGTACCTCCTGGCTGGGCTTGGAGCACAGGCAGAGGAAGGAGCTCAAAACCAGGCCCTCTGCCCTGAGGTCTCCTCTGTTGGCCAGAAAGATCCTGGCTGTGGATGGAAATGAACTTGTGCAAAGACAGCTTCATCACCTGCCCTTCCCCTGCTAAGGCAGTCAGCGGTGGGCGTCTGCCCCAGGCACTCAGCACAGCCTTGCCCTTCTTCCCCAGGACCAGCCCCTCGGTGGCCTCCAAGAGGCCCAGCTGGACTGGGCTGATAGTGAAGCCCAGCCCAGCACTTCTCTTCTGGCCCAAACTCTGCTCATTTCAAGAACCACTTCTGTCTTCTCTCTTTCTCCTCCTTCCTGGATTATCTTTCTGCAACTACTACCCTGCCTTACATTGCTCAGAACCTGTGCCCATTCAGACCCCGGGTTGAGTGCTCAAAAGGACAAAGATCAGGCTCCAGGTGGCCCTTCACCCTCTTTTCTGCCCTCACAAGCATTCCAGCTCTCCTGCACACACCTCCAGACTCCTGCCCCCTCTGATGATACCTTCAGCTGTCTTCACAAAGTGCTTGCTCACAGCTAGGATTCCCCCTGGGAGCCGGGCAATCAGTCCCCACCACAGACATCTGCTCACCCCTTCTGGATCTTCCACCGGGACCTTCCTGGTGCTCCCACCCTCCCTCTGGAGAGAGTCAGGCTGGTCAGCAAAAGAGGAGGCTGACTCATCCAGCAGTGAGAGTTCTCCCCCGGAAGGGTGATGAACGGGCTCCTGCAAGGGTGGGGAATTCACCAGTGCACCGCAAGGGGAGGTCACCTCATCCTGGAGTCCCTTGCATAGCATCCCAGTGACGGAGAGCTCATTACTTCCACTCATGGTCCCACAGCTGGAGAATCTTGCTAGTGCACATTTCAGCTCCTTCCTCTCTAACTGGGCACTCCCTCAGACTAGACTTCCCCACGTCACCGCAGGCAGGCCTTCCCTCAGGCTCAGCCTGAACATCCTCCCACTTTAGCCACTGAGCTTTCTCCCCTACATTTGGGTCCACAACAGTAAACCCCGATACTCTGCCTCTTTCCCCATTGGCAGAGCTTGGCAGCACAGCAGTTGGCAATACTTGAAGGAGTAAGGGCTGAGGTGAGGGGGCTGGCAGGCAGGAACAACTGAACTTGGGCTAAAGGAAAAGCAAAGGAAGCACTGAGCAGGCTACCACTAAAGCGCCTCCCCAGGAAGAGCCTGCAGTGCCCCCTGCTGGCTGGAGGAGAGTTTGCATGCAGGTGAAGTGCACCCCCTCACTCCTTTCACAACCCCTGCACCTGGCAGCTGACCCCTGATGGCTTGGATTAGAGGATCACAGGAAGCGGATAAGTCTTTTTGTCCAGTGGTTTCCAAACGTGTAAAATTATAGGTAGGATTGCTGTGGACGATTGTGCATTTTGCCATTTGACAAAGGCCTCTGGACTATGGAGTCAGTGAGGGCTGAAATCCAGCCTCTATCCTGCTAAGCAAGCTGTGTATCCCAGTGTGGGTCTGGGGCAGCCCAGAAGAAGGGCTGTCTTTTCATAATTCATTCTAGAGACAGCGTCCTTCTGTAATTTGCACAAGGGTGCCATATATACCAGCAGCAGCTCCGGCACAGAACGCTTCCTTCAAAGAGGGCACTCTGATAAAACCAAGCTTATTTCGGTAAAGAATAGTTTGAAAACCACCCAAAAGATGGGGAAACCGAGGCCTATGAATGGAAGGGACTTACTCAAAGTCATGCAGTTAGTGCCAGGACACAGCTTAGAAGCCAGATCCCTTCTCTCTCAAAGAAGTGTTCTTTGTACTACACTGAGCTAATTTTCATCCTAAGCCCCTTTTGAGGCATCCTGGCTCCTCTGACCCTCCCACCCTTGGTCCCATCAACTTCCCCTTAAATTCAGCAGCTCTGCACAGTCTTACTTTCCTAGCTAGCGTCATGGCACAGTGCTCGCCCAAAAGAAGGTCTGGAAAAGTGCCAGTCCAGTCTCCATAATTTCCTACAAGTACATCACGCATAGGGATGAGGGCAGACATGCAGAGTGGTGAGGAATTAGAAGGGTCCACTGGATGACGTGCCAAAGAATGACAGGGAGCTGAGCCTGGAGCAATGTGGGTCATGAAGCTGGTGGCTCAGCTACTGTGTAGATGGGGCCAGCTTTGTAGGTGCAGTCCGCCGGGGTGTCTGTGCCACGCCGTAAGGTACATGAGCAGCCACTGTGCCCATCTCCTGAGCCCCAGCCACATGGAACATCTGGTCATCAAAGAAGATGTGTGGGCGGATCTTCTCAAGGAGGGGGCCCTTGGGCGCTCCTGCAAGGAACAGGGCCTCATCCGTCTCCAGGCCCCAGCTACGCAGGGTCTTGAGAGCCCGGGCCCCAGAACTGGCTGCGCTGCGTGCTGTTACCAAGTAGGTGCGGATTGGGCACTCCAGGCGCAGGCCCTTGGAGTAGAACTTCTTCTGCAGCCTACCCAGCGCCTCCAGAAAGCCCTTTAAGGGGCCCTATGAAAAGGCAAGGGAACACTGTGAGCTCATTCCTCCCCCAGTCGTGTGTCCCCTCTCCAGCTGGGATCCTACTTAAAGTACTAGTGTCTTACTGTTTGGGGTGGGAAAGCTTCTCAGGATCCCTAAATCTCTCAGTTCTGCTATGCCTGCTCAGGCCACTGTGTGCATCAATGGGACTGTAGGTACCTATGTCGGTCTGGGTATGAATACTGCTGTGACTGGGGGTGTCTATGTCAGAATAACCATACCAGGGCAGCTGTTACTATATACGTCCATCCATGTGCCCCCAGGTACATGGGAGCCTGTCCTGCAGCTCCGTAAGTGTGGCCTTCTGTGCCCATCAGCGGGGAAAGTATTAAAAATAGTTAGTAACTATGGCATGGGCACCCTCCAGTCAGAATGGACTCCAGCTGCAAACAGCTGGGACAGACAGATGAATGCGTAACTGCTGAATATTGACCTGCCCCTGGGGCACGCAGGGGTCTCAGGGCGTCCTGCTCCAGCACTCTAGGGTCAGGGAAAGGATTTACTCTCTACTGTGTCTGGAACAATGAAGCTTAATTAATGAGGACGTGTGAATAAAGAACCAGATGATGAGGAAGAAGAAAACTAACAGCAGCTGGAAATAAGATGGGCTTCTAATCTTGGAGAGCCCTCACTCGCCGGGTGACCGGGAGCAAGCAGTGGTCTCCTGGGCCTCTGCTCACCACTTAGTGGGAAAGCTGTCCTGCCCTGGATTCCCAAGGATTTTAGAGGAAACCAATAGGAACAGAAGTGAAATGAACACTCGGGGGCCACAACTGAAGCCTGCTGAGCTCTTGGAGAGAGGGGCTCTGGGATTATTGGGTACCGAGATTTTTGTTAAAAGTACAGATAGCCGCTCCCAGCAGAGCTGGGGAATCCCAACAGCTCCAACCCCAGGGAATTTCCACCAAGTTCTAGGGCATATTCTGCTCTCGGAGAGACTCCAAGCAGTTTGAGGGTGAGTGAGGGTCCCTGAGCCCCCTGGCCAAGGGATGGATGGGGGTGGGGAAGGGCTGGTGTGGCCCAACACCACACACCCGCTGGATCTCCCTGCCCAGGTGAGGGGTCCAGGCCACTTCCTTTCTTCCAGTGAGGGAAACAGGGGCTTCTTGAGAGGATGGGAGCCTACTCAGAGGGGTGGGAGAATCTTGGGGAGGGGACGAGGGTTCCAGAGAGAGGATGGCGGCTTCAGAGAGAGAGGGTGAGGTCTTCAAAGAGGGGTGGGGACTTTAGAAAAGGGACGGAGACCTCAGAAAGGAGACGGAGGCTTCAGAATGGGGATGGGGGCTTCAGGGAGGGGATGGAGACCTCATAGAGGAGCTGCAAAGAAGAGGTAGAGGCTTCAGAGAGGGGCTTAGAGACAGAAAGGGGGCTTCGGGGGGGGTGGGCTGCAGTGAGGGGGATGGGGGCTCAATGAAGGGGTAGAAGCTCAGTGAGGGGATCCAGGGGTCAGGTTAGAGGGATGAGGGCTGGAGGTTTGGTGAGGGGACCTGGCTGGATTCTGGGCCAACCCTGGGGTTTGGGTCTGGGCTAGAGGGTTCTGGGGAGCCGCCCTGCTCCCCTCAGGGGTTCTGGGGAGTGTGTGCAGCACCTGGGCCAAAGGTTTGTTCTCGTGGGCCTTCTCGTGTTCGAAGAAACTGTCCAGCCCATGGGCCTTGACAATGCGCTCTGACTCGTCCGAGAAGAGCACTGCGTCCCCATCGAAGGCCACGCGCAGCTGACTCTGGCATACAGCCACGTCCCTGCTGGGGCTGAAGATGGTGGCGGCTGCGATCCCTGGGCAGAGAGAGGCAAGCGTTGTCTGCCTTCATCCAGGCAACAGGGGCCCCCTGACACCCACCTCAGCAGCCTGGGACCAGGAGGGAGCTATCTCCGGCTAACCTTGCCCCACCCGCCCCACTCAGGATTTGGGGCAAGGCTAAAGAGGGCTAATATTCAGAATATTTAAAAACTGGCTAATAAGAATGGATTGTGGCTTTTGCTCTGAGTGAGGCTCTGAGGGCCCGGGCCTGTGCCAGGGTTTCCTTTTTAGTTGCTGCTTTGTGGGAAGGTATGGGGCTGTCCCAGGGCACGGGGGGGCACTCAGAAGGCTCAAGGCAGGAGCTATCATCAATCAGTATGGAAAAATTTTAATACTTTAATATCTAGTAAGGTCATGCTGGTATGGACCAGTTGAATGTTAGTCCTGGCTGGAAGGAAGGGTCCCCCAGACCACTGCTGTCCCAGGAGTTCCTCACAGGCCCCTGATATAGACCTACAGGGGGGCCAGGAAGAGCCCCAACCCTGGCTTGGCCTCATTTATTCTCTTGCTGTTGATTCCAGCAGGCCCCTCCCCTTCTCTGGACCAAGGTAAAATTAAGGGCGTTTCAGCTCTGTCTGGGGCTGAGATCCCAGGCTGCAGTCTGGGGTAGGCTGAGTGTGTGTGGGCATCCTCAGTCTACTGCCACAGTGGTACCCAGGTATGCCCTACCCAGGGCAGCCTGGCTGTGGGTGGCCAAGGGAGGCAGCACTAATTACATTCGACTGTGTGCACAGACTCTCTGCAATCCTGGGCTTCCCTAGGGGGTCAAGGATGCCTGCTGGGAACCCAGGCTCCAGACTATAGCTGCAGTGGACAACAGAGAGCCATTGCTAGGAAGCTAGGGAAGTGAGCAGCTGGCCCAGTCCCTTCCCTATTCTTCATCTCTCCAAAGGCAGCTTCAGCCCTGCGCTTTGGGAATCTAGGATCACAGGGGCTGAGCTCAGCCAGAACTTTGGGAGGAGTAAGCAGTGCCAGTCCCACAGCAACTTCACTAGCCTGAGGTTGCTATAAGTAGGATCAGGCCCTGGGCATTGGGCCAGGCACCTTCTCAGCTCTGCCAACACCAGAGCCAAGATGAACCAGAACCACCCGTACCCTGGGCAGGGCCTCCCTCCTGACCGTCCCCTGCTCCCTAGCCTGAGCTCAAATTACGCATATATAGAGGCACACACGCAGGCCAGTGCCAAGGCCCCAAACAGAGGGTGTGACATCTGTCTAGGGAAATGGCTTCTGGTTCCTGGTTAAAGAAAGCCTCTTGGAGCCCCCAGCAGCTTAGAGGAGTGAGACATCAGGCGAGAGAGAGGCCAGGCTTCTAGGCAGGAGACAGCATGAAAGAGGAAGAGAAAAATGAATATATTGTTGATTGATAAAGAAACCTGTCAGCAGTGTTCAGCCTGAGGAGCCCTCTCAGGCAGTGGGGCAGTCCTTCCTCCCCTGTGGGCCTGTTTTCTTGCACATACGATAAGGATACACACCCCGTCAGCAGGACTGAGACTATGGATACCACCCCAAACTGCCCCTTGAAAGACACACATGGAGGGAAATTCTCTTCGTCAGTACTTACAGCTGGGTCTCCTAGCCTCACCGCAATGCTGGCCAGTCCAGCTGCTGGAAATGCTAGCCATTTCCCAGACCCCACTGCTCAAGCTGGACTAGATACTGATCTCCTTCCCCACTGGCCCAGAGAGGGGCAGAGGCTGCCCATGACCACACAGGACTCAGACCTCCTACTGACCTGGAGGATTCTAAGAAGGGAGTAGCTTTCTGGGCTGTAAGGAAAGTTTCCATGGAAACAGAAGGCTGGGTGATGCTGATGAGTGAAAGCATCCTCAACATGGTAGCACAGGAGGTGGGAGAGTGGAACAGACGGGCAATAAGTGGAGAAGGTGAGGTCTTATTCTCAGAGTTTACAGGACGGGTCATAGCAATTAAGGAAGGTGTGCCCCTTCCAGTTACCATGGCAAGCCCTAGCACCTGCTCAGAGCTTTAGGACCAGGCCTCCTACCTCTGGGACCCCTTTGCCAGACTCCCTACATTCTCCCGCCCCAGTTTGACCCACCTTCATCAATGGCTTCCCGCACTTTTTCCGCATCAGCAGACAAGTAGAGGTTGGTGTGATAGGCCTTGAGGTAGCAGATGGGGCTATTCCCACCTGTCATGCAGAACCTCTCGATGAACAGGTCTGGGGAGGAGGCAGAGAGTACCCAGGTGATGCCAGGGCCAGCCCTCAGGGCCTCAGAGTGGTCCCTCCATGTCCAATGGACGCCATCTTGGTTCTGAGTGGTAGTGGTGCAGCAGAGCGATTCTCTGAGTGATTTTAGGCCAGCATTCCCCCTTTCTGAGCCCCCCCATCCCTCATCCATGAAATAGGGGTGATCTCATCTCTGGAGCAATTGCCTGGCTCACAGTAACATCCTCTCTCCAGGGAATGACGGTACTACAAAAGGTGGGTCCCCCAAGGCATGCCTGACCCTCCTGGCCATAGCTGGTTGGATAGGGGCAGGCACTTGACCCAAGCTGGGCCAGTCAGATTCTCTCCCAGCCTGGGCTGATCGTCACCTAGTACCCATGGCTGCCGGGTTGTAAAATATTTGCTGGTTGGTAAACGGCTGCTGCTCTGAGCCCACTGAGTTACCGCATCACTACTCCAGCCCCTCAGGCAGGACAATCGGCAACGGAAGGAGTAATGGCTGGCGCAGCAGGGCCCTTCAGGCCCCTGCTCCAGTACTATAAGTGGTGTCTGTCCTCGTTACTCAGCGTCTGTGTCACAAGGTGGTTAAATATTTTGAATATCACCCCTACTCCCAGCAACTTGAAATTACGATTAAAAAATGCCTACTGCACTCTCTTGGTTGCTTAAAACAAGGATTTATAAACTCATAAATTTTGGCCATATTCAATTAAAGCAGAGAAACGGAGTTTGGGGAGAGAGAGAGAGACGAGGAAAAAAGGAACAGACTTGCTGAGAAAAGCAGAAATGTGGCCAAGAGAGAAAAGAGTCCAGCAAAAATTTCGAGTACTTGGATTCAGGCCTTTGTGCGCCCAATTCTACTTCCTGTCCTGTGGTTCTAAGAGACACTCCTGCAACCTGATAAGAAATTATTCTCTTCAGCTTAAGCTAGCTCTGGAGGGTCTGTTACTTTCAATCAAGAATTTGAACTAAGACACAAAGCTCCTCCACTCTGATGACTGCACCTGCTTCTCCCAGCAGCCTTAAGGCCTGTTAGCCCCATTGCAGATAGAGAAACTGAGGCATGGAGGCAACAAGTGCCCTGGGAATGGAGCCTGCACAGTGGTGTGCTGGAGCTGGCTTGAGACAGCTTGTAGGAGCCGAATGTCAAATATTCAGCTTGAAATCAGCCATGGTGGGAATATTTACACTCTGAAATGGCAATGCTACAATCAGGGGCGTTTTTTTGCTGAGGAAGACTCGCCCTGCGCTCACATCTGCTGCCAATCTTCCTCTTTTTTTGCTTGAGGAAGATCAGCCCTGAGCTAACATCTGTGCCAATCTTCCTCTATTTTTTGTATGCTGGGCACAGCCATAGCATGGCTAATGAGTGATGTAGGTCTGTGCCCGGGTTCCGAACCAGTGAACCTAGGCCACTGAAGCAGAGCACATGAAAGTTTAATCACTAGGCCATGGGACCAGCCCCTTGTTTTGTTTTTTTAAAGAACCAGTTTACAGGCACAGAGCTGGGCTTGAGGTTCCAGCCAGTTTACCGGGCCCTGCAGAGGTGTGGCCCCATCCCCGAGTGTCTGGTAGGGTTGTCCCATGGCCAGGCCCCTCGTGCTCACCATAGTGGTTGATACTGTTGATGAGACGGACACCCACTTGAGCGTGGTTGTTGGTCACAAGGACAATGTCAAAGAGGTCCTCACTATCAGGGTAGAGCTCCCGCAGCCGCCTGTTCACAGCCTCCAGAGCCTGGATGGGAGAGGGGACCCTCCAGCTCAGACCCCTAGGGACTGACAACTGGAGTTGGTAGCCAGGGTTGGGGAGGAAGGAAGAGCTGGGATCTGATGGGGGGAGGAGAGGGAGGTCAGGGGCCAGGCTTGGGGTGAGATCAGTGGACATGGACTGTCTTCCCCCAGTCTCGCCATTGTACGGGTTGATTATTGCACAGGGGCACCTCACTAAAAGGGGTGAATGGGGCCTGAAATCCAGCCCATGTTCCACTCACCAAGCTGGTTACCTGGAGTGGGGCTGCATTAGTCCAGAGGATGGGGTGGCCTCTTCTTCTCACAATGGCTCTGTCCCCTTGCCAAGCCGTGCTCCTGTGGGGTGGCATTTGCCCAGGGGGGCCCCTTTTCCTTACTCAAACACCCACGGGAGTGGTTTTTTCTAATCCCCACAAAGGCGCTGAATGGCTAGTGGTGGAACTGCCCCTCACCTTCACGAAGGGGAAGGCCGGCCCGGGACTGAAGGGCTCGTTCTCATGCTCCAGCTGGTAGCGCACATACTCCTCCACGCCCTGCTCCGTGTAGATCCGCTGCTCCTCCTCCATGCGGAACAAGGCTCGGGAGGACACAGCAATGGTGACTGCATTCTGAGGCTTGGGCTGCAGAGGTGCAGAGGAAAGGCCCTCACTCAGACTCCCCTGAGGTAGTTCTCATGTATCACCCCCTCCAGGTATCGGGGACAGGGAGAAGACCCAAGCCCAGCCTCTGTCCTCAGGAGGCTCAGCCTTGGGCAGAGGCAGACCTGGGTCAGGACCCCCTCTGTGCAGGACCCAGTTGGGGACTGAGGGACATGGTGGCTCCTCACCGAGGAGCATGATCAGATGGGAGGGACATGCCCTGGAGTGTTTGCAATCAAGTTGGCCATGTGGACACAACAGGAAAATGAATACAGTGTTTGTAGCCAGAGTATGACTGATGCTCAAGATGGTCTCCACATGGTTTCCATTATAAAATGAGAACTACATGCCCTTAGGAAGAAATGGTACCCAGAAACATGACAATCATATAAGAAAATTTATCTCCAGCCCAGATCTTTCCCCTGAGCTCCAGACTCATATCTCTAACTGCCCCAGTTGACTAACAGACACTGAAACTCAACACGCCCAAGGCTGAATTCCCGCCACCCTCTCCACCCCCAAACCTGATCCCCTTCCTCCTTTCCTCATCTCACTGCTCAGCACCACCATGCACTCGCCTCCTAAGCCAGAAGCCTAGAAGTCAACCTCAAGTCTTCCCTCTTTCCCAACTCCCTCCCCCATCAATCAATCACCAAAATCTGACAACTCTACAATTCTAGTAGATTTGACATCCACTTCTTTCTTTCTTCCCTACCATAGTCCAGGCCATCACCATCTTGCACCCCTCCAATCTGTCATCCATATTGTTGTCAGAGGATTTTTCTCAAGTTCATATCTGATCATGGCACCCCCCTTCAGTGGTACCCACTCTTCTCGAACTCTCTTCAGCAGCCTTGAGTATGGAGTAGAAAGCCCTTCATGACACACCCCCACCTCTCTCTCCACTCTCACTTTCCCATTACTCTACTTTGCTCAATCTGACCTTTCTCATGCCCAAGCACACTTTCTCCCTCTTTCTCTGAGCATTTGTACATGATATTCCCTCTGCCAGATCTGCTCTTTCCCTGAGTCTCCATCCAACTAATTTCTACCCAACCTTCGGGTCTCAAACTACATGTCACCTCTAGGAAGACTTCCCTCACCCCCTGTCATGGGCTTGCTACCTCTCCTATGGATTTTCTTTTTAGTTGAATTTAACACAGTTATAATTGCTTATTTAGCTATTCCTATTTCTAAACAGAGTTCTAAGGAGGAAGCAGGAACTACGCTCAAGTTCTGAGGGAGCAGGAACTATGACTATCTTGTTCATTTAGTGTATCTCTAGCGCTTAGAACTGTGACTAGCACATAGTAGGTGCTCAGTAAATTTTTAATGCATCCAAACTTTTAAGTAATATATTTCAATAAGAAACAGTATTTGTCATGACAATATAACACAAACTAGAAACTCCAGTGCAGTGCCCTAATCTGTTCAGATTGCTTGATATATAGCAGGTACTCAGAGAATATTTTTTTGGTAGATGCAAATTTGACAAATATTTACTGGCTCTTTGTGCCAGGCATATGGGCTTTGCCTGGGGGTGGTCCTGGTACAGACTTGGCTCTCGCCCTCAGAGTCACAGGCTGGTAGTGGGGAAAGACAGGTAAACAGAGATGCAAAAGGGACTGAAATGAGTGACAGACCACAGGTGAAAGCAAAGTCTTGGTGACAGGGGCTCAGAGGAAGTTGTCATGGGAGAGGAGCCTTTAAGGAGGAGGAGGGTGCAGGAAGGCGTGAGGAGGCATGCACCTACACAGTGCATTCACAAAGGTGAGCAGAGCCCAGGGCATGGGGGCATGAGTGTAGACGAGCCCAGAAGAGTAGGCAGGTGCTAGATTGCAGAGGGCCTTCTCTCAGGGCCCCGGGAGGGCCTCAGAGCTCCTTCACCACCTCTAGTGGAATGGGGACAGGGGCATGCCACCACAGACAGCAGCTGCACCCTTTATAATCCCCAGGGAGGATCAGAATGTGGGTGCCCAGGGGACTCACAGACACCCAGAGTCCCACCACATCTCTGTGACCTGAGCCGTCCTGGGACGACGATTCCCACCTTACAGATGACGACACAGGGGCTCAAGCTGGGGGCAAGACTCATAAATGGAGCTCACTTTCTGGCCTCTCCTGATAGCGCTGCGGGCCATGCACTCAACCCCCTGCTTCTCTCTGGAGTCAAGCCTGGGTCCTAATCAGTTGACAACAGTGAGTGATTACCATGTGACAGGCACTGGCAGGAAACAATACAAGTGTGATCCCTGCCCCCATGGAGCTTAGATCTATCCCCACTGCAGAGATTTGTGCCATCCTTTAGAGGAACACTGTCCAATAGACCTTTCTGCCATAATAGAAATGTCCAGTGCTGTCTGTGTGGCTACATGTGGCTATGGAGCAACTTGAAATGTGGCTAGTGAGACTAAGGAACTGAATTTTTAATTGTGTTTAATTTTAATCAATTTAAATTTAAGTAGCTACGAATGGCCAGCAGCTAGTGAAGCTTTAGAACCTCAAAGTAGGAATGGAAGACCAAAGAGTTCCCCAAGCCCATGAGGTGGACCTCGGTTTGCATTTGACTTTTACCCCAACCAAGATGGTGTATGTGGCCAGCAGGGGCAGTGGAAGGCAGTGGCAGGACAGGGCCTGTCCATTGGGGCTCAGCCCAAGTACGTCTCCCAGGTGCCAAGCACCCCCGTGTGTCTGTGTGTCCTTGAGCCGGGTACCTCCCAGCCCCCTTAGCTGCTGTGAGCCTTCAAGGAAAAAAGGTAAAGTTAAAAGATCTAAAGAAAAGGAGTGATAGAGGGATGGCTATGGATGGCAAGGGTGGGGTTGGGGGTGTGCAGAGGCCCACTCTCATAAACCCAGGAAGCCTGCTGGCCTCTAAGACAGGAGGTGAGCTTACCCCACCCCCTGGGCTTACTGCCCCAGGGACAGACCTAACATCTCTTCAAGGTCGGAGAGCCAGCTGCCCTCCCAGCCCCTTCAGGCAGGTTCCCAAGCTGGCTGCTCCCGCCCAGGCAGCAAGCCAAGGTCTCACTGCTCACTCTCTGTCCCACAGTCCCTTCCAGACTGCGGTGTTCTGGTCCCCTCTGGCTGACCTGCCCAGACCCCATCCTATCCCACCTCTGGCCATTACAAGAAAAATATCCCAGCTGCCTTGGCCCTAGGAGTCTCTACTTCCCTCTTTTACAGATGGGGAAATAGGCCCAGAGAGGGGCAGAGTGTTACACTAGGTCGCACGGCAAAGTCAAGGCAGAGCCAGATGATATCCCCAGTCTCTGGCCTCTAGCCCAGCCTCCACCCCCGCAGCAGCTCCTCTGATGTGCCCCTCCTCAATCGCTGCCAGAAAATCCCACCCCCTGCTGCTTCAGCCACTTCCCTGGGACACTCTCCAGACACAGCCCTCCCTTTCCAGATTTGGGAGAAATGGTGAGGGGCTCCATGCCCTCAGAATGAGGTTTCTAAGGGCAGGGCTCTCTTTCTCCTCAGAATGGAGGTCCCCAGGCAGGACGCTGCCTCCCCGCTCAGCCTGCTCTGACACTGAACAAGTGAGGAGGAGTCTAAGGGCCGGAGGGCAGGAGCTGCTGTGGGAAATGCGGATCCCAGCTGGGAGAGACGAGCAGCCTATGTGGGCTCCAGGTGGAGCTGAAGGAACAGGTGAAGGGGGCTGGCCAGAGCTGGGAGAAACCAAGTACTTAGAGACCCTCTGGACCCAGCTGCAGAGGGAGCCCCCCCCCCCCCCCGTCACATGTTGTCAGGTGCACCTAGGGACAGTTCCTCCAGAAATCAGAAAGAAGTTCAGATTCGAGACTGGGAAGTGGGTCAGACAGACCCTTATCCCAGACCAGGGACTCAGCCTGGGAAAATTGGGCTCCAGGGAACCAGGGTCCTGCCAGCTCTGTCTGCCTTCCCCTGGGGCTGGGCAATGGGTGGGGGGATAATGGAGGGCAGCCCAGCCCCACCCAGCTTGCCTGAGGAGCTCTCATTTAGGCCAACATGATTCTGCCTCTTGGGCCCAAGATAGGAACATGGCCAAAGGCTATTATTTCTAGAAGGACTTAGAGGGAGAAGGGCTGCCAGAGGAGAGAGAGACAGATAGGCCCGGACTGAGGAAGTCCTCGGACCCCATGAGGTTCAGGCCTCCTACAGGCCTCAGGGATTAAATATTTCACTCAGGCTCCTGGGAATGAGAGTAAGGCCAGGCCAGGCCCAAATTCGGCCCATGAGGCCCAAAACCCCCAAAGGGAGGGAGGAGGGGCTACTGCAGGAAGGAGTAGGGGCCAGGAAGCCGCCAGGCTCCTTGCCTCCCAGAGAACAGTGAGGGTCGGGGGCCGACTGAGAGGTCATGACTGACAACCGGGCCTGAGCTCCCAGGTTCCTTAGTGCTTGGGGAGGAAATAGATTATGAACTCCACTCACCACTCTAGTCCCCAACGTCCATCCCCTCCTCTCCATCCCCCAGGCCATGACATTAGTCCAGCTTCCTCCTCAGGCAGGGACCAGCCTCCTCACTGGTCTGCCTGCTGCCAGACACACCCTCTCCAATCCATCCACCCCACCGCCCCAGAGTGATCTTTCTAAATGAAAATGGGACCAAGTTAATCCCCTGCTGAAAAATCCTGCAATAGCTCCATAATGGTTTTCATACTTTTTTAAAAAGTAGGTTGACCTTTTATTCAAATGAAGTCTTGTAATATGTAAAACAGATATTACCCTATTTTATTGGTATAAATTTATTTTACAAATTCAAATGTATTACATGTACATGTTGTATTTATTTTAATGTCAACCAATGAAAATAGCGCAGTTGTTCTGATGACGACATTTGAAACTGGGGGCTAGGATGCCAGTGCAGCCTTAAGTTTCATCACCTACTTAATGTGTTTCTGCGTTTGTTCGTTTATTGCACAGTATTGAGAAAGCCCTGATTCACACCAATAAGTGGTTGCAAATGGTAAAAGGTTTTTTTTGTTTTGTTTCGTTTTAAACTGCAAGTCTCAAGAGACTCAGTAATCTCAAGATACTCTTTTATTAAACAGATCACAAGAAAAGCTTTATTCTGAGGTTTGCTAAAAAAAAAACAACGCAAACAACTTGCCGCATAAGTTAATACGTTGATGGTCTCCAAGGTGATAAATGTCCACATAATACATTTGAGTGAGCTGAGTTTTGTTACACATTTTTAATTGTTTAAAATGTAGTTTGAAGAAGAAAGAAAATAAACTGGATTCACAGGTGTGCAGACCCCTCTGCAACAGGGGGCTCCATGGAACCTAGTTTTAAAACCCCTCACCCCACTAAATAAGGTCCAGGCTCCTTACCCCGGCATTCAAGGCCCTCCATGGGTCCGTGGCATCCCTTCAGCTCTTCTCCCAAAGATTCTGCATTCTCCCACTCAGGTTCAGAGACATCTCCAGGCCTTTTCCCCATCCTGTTCCCCTCTTCACCTGGGAAACTCCACCTACTCAGGCTTTAAGATCAGCTCAAATGCCACCTCTACAAAGCGTTCCTTAGTCGGCAGTCACTCCCTCACACCACGTTCAGGGTCTCCCTCAGTGCACTGTGAGCTCCAGAGGCAGGGACTCAGCCTCATTCATCACTCAATCCCCACTGCTGAGCAGAGCCTATAGGTGCTACAGGGAATGACTGTTGACAGGGTGGGCTTCCTGGGGAAGGGTCTTTGGAAGGAAGCAGCAGGATGCTTTAAGGTCAGGCTCTTTGGAGGATGCTCTGAGCCAGCCTCTATCCTCTGTTCCCTCCTCAAACTCTGAAATCTGGTAAGCTGGAGTGAGCAAGGCCCAAGGCCAACCAGAGCATCATGAACTTGTCCAATGGGGGGAGGAGCTCTCCCCTTTGTGTGAGTCCCGGAGGGCTGAGACCACCACGGGGCTTCCGGGAATGTTGATGCCCACTGCGAAGGGAGCAGAGCCCGGAGCTGGGGCGCAGAGTCCAGCGTTGGGAGCCGGGAACCAGGGGCGCGGAGCGCAGATCCCGTGCAGCTCCCTTCATTTAGGATGCGGGGAGCGGAGTGCCCCAAGCCCAGAGCCTGAACGCAGAGGCTCGAGTCTGGAGCCTGGCGCCCCAGACGTCAGAAACCAGAGCGCACAGCATGGAGCCGGTTTTCCAGAGTCGGGTGGCCCGAGTCCGGGGCGCTTCCGCAGATGCTGCTGACTGGCTTTGCCAACAAGTGCTGTCCGCACGCCTCAGGCTGCGGGCGCGGGAACGAGCTGGGCCCTGATGGCAGCATGGGGGAGGGGGATCCTGGCGTGGAACCCGAGCCCCGGAAAAAAACAACGCCGGAGCAGAGCTCCTAAAATAAACCCGAGCCCGTGCCAACGGCCGGGCGCATTCGGGAGCTGAGGGGCTGCGTCCCCTACTAGAGGGGCGCCGCGAGTCCCTCTCCAGGGGGCTTACGACCCCTCTCCGGGTGACCCTTCCCCTGCCCTCCTCCCATACCCGTGCCCTGCTTTTACCGATTTGGGTTTCTTCTTGGGCGCGAGGTTGTCGTAGAAAGTCTTGGCTTCCTCCCAGTGCGGGGCCGCGGCTGTCTCTGCCCCCGGCCCGGGCTCGCGGGGCTCCCGAGGCTCCCCGGGTTCCATGCTCCGGCTCTGACCTGTCTCGGCCAGAGCAGGCGGCGGAGGAGACGCGGAGCTAGCGGGCCTGGGCTGCAGAAGGGAGGTGCGTCCCGGGCGTGAGAAGGGGGCGGGCAGCGGCGGGGAGTGTGTGCGCGCCAGCCGGGAGGGAGGGCGTGGTGTTGGGGAGGGAGTGGTGGGGTGCTAAACTCGCCCTCTCGGTTGCCCGTGTGTTTCTGCTGTTGTACGTATATTTCGGGATGGCTGAGCTCTCCTTCCCCGACCACTCCACGCCCGAAGTGAATGGGGAATTGGCCTCTCGGGCTCTCAGGAGGAGGGGGCCTAAAGCGGGGCTTGGGGCTGTTGCGGATTCAGGATTGCGGGGATCGTGTTCTTCGCAGGCGCTCACGTGCACCGAGAGAGGGGAAACCTGACAAATTTTTCCCCCCAGCATAGTGATTCCCAAAGGAGAAAATGAAAATTTAGCCCCCACCCCCCAACAAAAAGAGCTAGCCTCCCTCTTTCCGCTCTGATCCTAGGACCCTGGGACCCTGAGCGACGTCCCCTTCCCTAGACCCTAGTCCATTCCGTGGACAGGGAGGAGGTGGTGGATGAACAGCTCCATGAGCAGGAACCTGCTCCTAGCCGGGCTCACAGTGGAGGGCCCAGCTGGACAGCTCTTCCTCACTAAAGTGAAGGGGCCCTTGAGGTCTGTGGCGAGACCAGGCTCCCCTCCGCCTCGCTGGTGACCCAGACCAGAGACTCCCAAGGACGGTGAACCCGGGTTCTTGCTGGCCCCTTGATGACCAGCAGAGGACGCTCACTCCCAAGTCCCACCTGCCGAGCTTGGGGTGGTTAGTTACATGCTATGAAGAGACTGGATGCAGGGAGGGTAGAAAAGGAACTCTGCAACCATGGAATCTTGGACCACAGTCCTGGAGTTCCAGGGCATTGTCTCCCTTGGTGCAGACCCCGAGGTGCAGACACTAATGCCACCCATCCCAGGCACAGGCCAGGAAGCAGACAAGGGGCATCTCTTTGTGAGCCTAGAAGTGTGCAGAGGTGGGTGGGAGCAGCAAGAGAAAATACTGGCTTAGCCTGGAGGGCATCTGACTGGGAGCGGGTACAGAATGGCCAGATCTGTCCAGCCTCCACCAGGTCTTGGGAGAAACCAACCAAACCTTGTGTGGGAGGAAGGGAAAGCAACAACAATAATAAAAAGTTTTAAGATGGGGGGAAGTTTGTTTAGACTTGCCCTTCTCCAGCCTTAGTAGACAGTTTCCATAGATGGCCTCAAACTCTCTCCCATCTCCCATGCCTACCTTTTGGCAATGTGACCTTGACACTCCTCCCATCCAGAAGTGGAGTGGAATTTGAGTTGACCCAGGGTCTTGCTTTGACTTGCTTTGACTAACAGAATGAAGCAGAAGTGATGCTATGTGGTTTCCAAGCTTAAGCCTTAAGAGGCCTTGCAGATTCCATTTTGCCCTCTTTGGAGCCAGTTTCTATGTAAAGGAGTCTGGACTATCCTGCCGGATAGGCCAGATGGTGAGGCAGAGAGTCCCTGGAGGATCAAAAGCTGGTGGAGAACAGCGGTTTCCGAGGTAACTGTCAGTACCAATTGCCAGTCATATAGGTGAGGCCATCTTGGCTGTTCTAGCCCCAGCCCCAGTGGGATGTCGATGAGTGAGTGACCCCAGCCAACAGCACACGAAGCAGTAAACCTCCCAGCTGAGCTCAGCCAACCCGCAGAATCGTGAAAAATAATGGATCGCTGTTGTTTTAAGCACTAAGTTTCGGGGTAGTTTGTTACGCAAGAATAGATAATGTAACTCCAGGAAGGGGTCAATTATTCTCAGATGCCTCATGGAGGAGGAGGAGGTCCCTTAGGAGGAATGTATGGAGTGGTTCTTTGGATGGGGGTGAGTGCCTAATGCAAAGGTGAACCATCCCCATGCTGTCCAGCGACCTTTGACCTGTGTGGCCTGAGTTGAAAAGATGATCTGGGCCAATCAGATTTCTCTTTATCAGGAATTTGGGATTGGGAAACAGGTGCTGGATAGTCAACCACAGGAATAGAAGCTGCAGATGCTGTGAAACACAGGTGGCTTCTAAGAGACTTGGATGAGCCTTAACAAGCTGCAGTTATGTGCAACGTAAAGCTAAGAGAGGACAGAAATTCTCTGTGAGCAGAATGAGTTGATCGGCAGATAAAGACGGGAAAAGATGTCCAGAGGGCAGCAGAGACCCCGTGAAAGAGAAACCTTGCTGCTCTGAGAGGGAGATGCCTCTGGTCCTGCCAGTTTCCCAGGTTCCAGTTGAGGCCTAGCTGTTGTGCCCATCTTTAAATTTCCATGAGATTCTCCACATCACTCCAATGAATGCCCTAAAGAGAGTTGGTGGTTATTGGCTTTGCTTGACTAGCAAGTTTTCCCACCCTCTTCTCCTAGTGACAGGCCCTGCCTCCCTGGTCACAGGAATAGGAATGTGACCCAGACATGACCAACTGTAGAACCCTGTTTCCCTAGACACACTGACTGGGCCAGGGATGAGCATGTGACCCCAGCTGGACCACTCTCCTGCACTCTTACACAGGGATGGCTGGGAGATTCTGCTTTCTCTTCTCTGAGGTTATTAATTTGAGACGAAGTGAACCCATCTTTCCCTGTGGCAGATGAAAGAACATGGGAGAAGCCCATCATTTTTTTTGTTGTTGTTGTTGAGGAAGATTGTCGCTGAGCTAACATCTGTGCCCATCTTCCTCTACTTTGTATGTGGGACACTGCCACAGCATGGCTTGATGAGTGGTGCATAGGTCTGCACTGGGGATCCGAACCCGCGAACCCTGGGCCACCGAAGCAGAGCATGCAAACTTGATCACTGTGCCACAGGGCTGGCCCTGAGAAGCCCATGTTGAGAGGACAATGAGGTCACAGAAAGAGAAGCAGGGAGGGAGAAAGGCTGCATCATTGAGCCTCTAGATCCAGCAGTGCCTGAACTTCCCAATTACATGAGCCGATAAGCTTCCCTTTTGCTTGAGCTTGATTGAGTTGGGTTGTGTTCACTTGCAACCAAAAATCTCGACTAATCCCTTTTACCACACTGACATGAGTAGGCCTCCGTCCCCTGCCATCAAAGGATCCTGCCCAGACTCCTGGTTCAGTCCTTTTAAGAACTTTCCCTAGAGCCCTCTTTGGAAGGGTGAAGGAACTTGATCCTAGACTGTTCTTTCCACCCTTAGTCTCCCGGCCACTGCCTCTGTCATCCCTGTCACACCCTGATGCCTGGCTGGGTGCAGGGATCCCTGGCTCTCTGCATTCCTGTACTTCAGCCAGCACTTTCCCTCAGGGTTTAGCACTTCTTCAGATGGATAAGCTGGGAACAAACCCCTTCGAGTGAGCTCCAGGATCCCTGCACCTGAACTGCTGCCCAACGCAGCCCTGAGTCAGCATGCCCAGTCCTGTTGGCTGGTCTTTAGCAAGACCCGGGGGCAGATGCCACCTCCTCCACGAAGCCATCTCTCCCTCCCTTCACCCTTAGCCTGTCCCCCTCCCCTGCGCCTCCCTGCCACCAGGCAAGACCCTTTCTTCTCTAAAGCCACAGCTCATGGTTTGTTACTTCCCTTTACACATTCTGATTTGGATTCACTCTCATGGATGAGAAAACAGTGGCCGTGATGTGAGGAGACCTAAGTTCAAGTTCCAGCCTTAACCATTCTCTGAGCCTTCATTTCCTTGTCTTTTTTAAAAAAACAGAGACTTAGGGGCCAGCCCAGTGGCGTAGTGGTTAAGTTTGTGCGCTCCGCTTTGGCGGCCCGCGGTTCGCAGGTGAGGGGGCGGTGTTCGCAGGTTCCTGGGTGCAGTCCTACACAGTGCTCATCAAGCCACGCTGTGGTGGCATCCATATACAAAAAAAATAGAGGAAGATGAGCACAGATGTTAGCCCAGGGCTAATCTTCCTCAGCAAAAAGAGCAAGATTGGCAATAGATGTTAGCTCAGATCTTCCTCACCAAAAAAAACCCGAAAGACAAAAACACGGAGACTTAACCACGTGCTTGGCTCAGCTGACAGGGAATCACATGGGAAGCTATTTGGTAACCATGATGGACGGTGTACACATGAGGGGCAA
Organism: Diceros bicornis minor; assembly: GCF_020826845.1. Classification (NCBI taxonomy): domain Eukaryota; kingdom Metazoa; phylum Chordata; class Mammalia; order Perissodactyla; family Rhinocerotidae; genus Diceros; species Diceros bicornis. Next base: position 53,342,098 of record NC_080752.1, read on the forward strand.
ATTGTTTGAGGTTTGGGAGGGCCTCACAGAGAAGATAATTGAGACAGGGGAATGGGTGGACCAGGGAGGGGCAATGGCTTGTGCACAAGCAGAGCAACCTAAGACACCCCCTAGGGAAATGGGGGGCAATTTGGGGTGGCTCAGGAGCAGGGTGCAGGAGGTAGGGGGAAGAACAGGCTTCTGAAGTCAGCAGGTGGCAGATCATGCTGGGCCTTGAGGGACTTTTAAGTAGCTTATCATACTGAGGGAAGAGGGGAGACTTTGAAGAGTCGACGTGGTTGGATTTGTGCTTAGGAGCATCACTCTGGTTTCTTGGATGGTGCGGAGTGCAAACCTGAAAGCAGGAGCTGGACTAACCTGGGCTAGAGATAGTGTGGGCCTGAGCGGGAAGTTTTTAGGAGATGGTACCCCAGGACCTGTGTGCCTCAAGGCAGGCAGAGAACAAGACTCCCCATCCCCCCAGTGCGGCTTCAGCTGGGAATAGCAGCCACAAGTTCTCAGTCTTGAGTTCCTCCTTAGGTTCACGGTTGCCCTGAGGCCAGGTCAGCCTCCTTCGTCCACCTAATTGCTTCCCGCCATGGGAGAGCTGGCCTCCGCCAGCGTCCTTGAGAAAACCCTTATAAAAGCAATCGAGTGTCTCAGGAGGAAGCAGGCACCTCCAGCTGCCACTGCCCCCAACTCCCGGTGGGGAACAGTGCCTCTCAGGCTACTGGGGGGGTGTTCTGAGAGGAACACTTCCCCACCCACTCCCATTCCCACCCCCGCCACATTTAGGTCAGTGTAGGCGGTCTAAGGGCTCTGGTCTGGGCTCCTGGGGACAGTAGGGCAGGTTATGCACTACACAACACCCCTGACCAGCAGGCCAGGTGGGGGCTGAAACCCAGGCCGTGTTCCACTTGCCACACTGTGCACGCTGACAAGACAAGGCTGTGTGTGTTCAGAAGAAGGGGTATATTGTTCTAATTAGCCCAAAGGTGCCATCCACGGGCCCAACTGCAGACTTATGGGGCTGCTACCACTCAGAGGGGGTGCCTTTTCTTAATTTGCACAAAAGGCACCATATAGACGAATTGTAATCCTGGCTCTGGGCTGTTCTCCCCACTGCCCACCATCCACTCATTTGGGCTCTTACGATGCCTTCCACTGGACAGAGGGAGAGACTAGGTTCCACAATCTGCTGCCATTAGCTCCCTTCTGGGGAGACTGCTTTGCCCACAGGCCCCACGTATCAGCGCTCAGTCTGGCCACTGAAGCATGGACCAAGGGCTCCCACCAAAAGCTAAGCAGAACCAATCAGATTCCTTTGCTTGAGAACTGGAACTAAGAGACACAGAGGGGAGTTGTCAGTTGCTGGTGAGTCTTGGCACAGAGTTGGTGATGCTGCCACTTTGTGCAGGGAAAGAAAGGAAGCCTGAAGAGAAACCAAGGAAAAGAGCACAGGTGCAAATATTGCCAAGGGGACGAGAGCCTGTGAGGCCCAGAGATGAGAAAGGAGAGGCCCCATTGCCAGTTCCAGGGCTTTTGAGGCCCAGCCATCCTTGATTTTCCCTCCTTCGGGTCCCTTGTAATCTGCTCACTCCTTTCTTTGAACTCCCTCCGGTGAGTTCCAGTAAGCAGAGTTCTTGCTAGAAGAAGGACCTCAGTCCCAAGGAGGTTCTGGAGGTACCCCCACTGGGTGAGCTCTCCCCCTTTCCCCTCACACCAGCCCTGTCCAAGCTTAGAGAAGAGTAGGAGCCCTTAGCACAGTCACACCTTTTATTCACTGTCAGTGAAAAAACACACAGCACAGGGTCGAACAGTGAGGGCAATCCCTGTAGGCAGAGGAGCAGCACATCTGAAGGGCACGGGGGCTACACTGGAGAATGAGGTGGAAGACCCCCTCTACCACCTAGCCCCCCACCTCCCCAGGCCTCCACATTCCTGTAGCCTCCACCAAGCAGGAAGGGTCACATACTCTGGGAGGCCCGGTCCTGCCCCCACACTCTGGCAAAGGTAAAAGAAAACCCTGAAAATTTCAGAAAGAAAAATCTCATATTTTTCAGACACTTTTCAATTGCAGGATTGGAATTTTTTTTTCATAAATGACGAATAAAATATGTAAGAAATGTATTCTCGCCCCTACAGTGATCTCTAAAGTCAGCACAAAGCCTCAGCCAGGGCGGATCTTCAGGAAATATTTGTTGCTTTAACAAATTTTTGTGTAAAAATATTTACAGTGTTGGTTTACGACCCTGCCTAGAAACCCCAACCTATCCTTTTATTTTCTCTCTTTCCTTTCTCTCCCTGTCCACCCCCCGACTTTATCTCTGCAGCAGGATGAATTTCTACCTCATGGGACTATGCCATTGTCAGGAAAATATTTGGTACCTTTGTTTATGGGCTTCCTTTTTCTTAACTTTTTTTTTTTGGGGGGGTGAGGGAGACTGGCCATGAGCTAACATCTGTGCCCATCTTCCTCTATTTTATGTATGGACACCGCCACAGCATGACGAGTGGTGCGTAGGTCCGTGCCCGGGAACCAAACCTGCAAACTGCAGGCCACCAAAGCAGAGCACGCGAACTTAACCACTAGGCCACAGGGCTGGCCGCCTTTTTTCTTGACTTTTGATTTAGAGATAAGTTATATAAACCTGACCACAGCTCAAAGGACTGAAGTGGCCATCTGAAGTAGCCCTTGCTGATGATTTTGAGAGATAAGAAATAAGAGGCTCATCCATTAGCCCAAAAGGATGAATGAGGACAGAATAAGAAGGCAGATTCTGGGACCTGGCAATTCACTGAGTTCCTGCAAGAAGACGCAGAACTTCAAAGGAGAGTTTGGACGTATCAGTGTTTTAACTGTCTGTATATTTTTGTGTCTATGTGAGTTATACTTCAATCTCTGCTAACCTTGTGCTTTGTGGCAAGTCCCTCTCAGCTGGGGCAGGAATGGGAGGCCTGCTTCTCTTCTCATGGCAGGGCCGGTGCTCTACCACAGGAGCTCCCAAGCACACAGTCTCTGGGACACTCAGGAGCATGTGGGAGCAAGACCTGGCCTGCCTGTGGCTCCTCCCATCAGCAAGACGGTGGTCCCAGTTCCTGGCCTGGCATTATGTGATCACACGGCTAGGCTCTCTGAGAATCCTTGCCTGACCAGCAAATATCACCCATGCGTATGTCGAGAAGCTTGGAGTGATCAGATGTACCCTCATGGGTAGGACTTGCCCACCAGATGGGAAAAAACAAAGACAGCTCTCTTAGGGAGGAAGATGGCAGTAAAGACAGTGCAAGAAGCTTCCAGGGTTCTGAGTCAGAGGCTTCCCAGGACAGCACTGACCCATTAGCTGCCCAGAAGCAGAAAACAAGATGCTTAAAAATGTGGGGACTTCAACCAAGCTCCTATTTCTTTTTAGAAGAACACAGCCTCGGAAACTTCTTAGCAGGAAGCTTGTAAAAGACCAAAACCAACTTAGCATGCCCCACGGTCAACCTCTGTACAACTCAGGGAAGAGACTCTGAAAGGAAGAAACCCTCTTAGACCTTTGGGTTCAAGTCTTGGCACTGTGCCACTTCCTGATTGTGTGCTTTTGCACAAGGGACTCCTGTCTCTGTGCCTCAGTTTCCAAGTCTGGAGAAAGGGAATGAAAATCGCTATTTCCCTAGGCTGTGAGGATAGAATGAGATGGGGTAGATGGCAGGCCTTTGAAAGTCATGAAGTTCTGTGTGATTGTGATTTAGGTTAGATTCAATGTTTGGGGGATAGGAACCCCACTTTGTAAAAAGCCTTCCACTGGAAGTCTCAGCTGAGCCAGGCTGTTGAGTATCTATGTATCTGTGGTGCTGATTGACAGCACAAGACACACTCAATGGCCAGCTCCGGAGAGCAACAGAACATCCCTCGAGGCACTACTGGTTAAAAACCTGCTGGTTACTGCCAGAGGATGTGAATTCCCCAGCCTCACCATGTGGCTGGTCATAGGCAGAAGGACAGAAAGAGGGTGGCAACCCAGTCGCCTTGCTATCTCCAAGGGCAGCAAGAAGGAAGGTCCAATAGAGTTTGAGACCAAAGGGCAGCATCCCCAAGAGTTTCCACCTGCAGAGAGGGAGGGCAGGTGAGCAGTCAGAAGTAAGAGGCATCCTGCGTCTCTCTCCTGCAGATCCCTCCCACAACCCCGGACTCAGCAATCATTCCCTGCTCCCACCCTGAGCTGACAGCACCTGTGTACTGACTGTTTTCACCAGTGGTTCAAGAGGAAATCAACGCACTGCACTTCAAAGCTAATTTCTGATCACGAGTACAGGAGAAAGTAAAGCGAAAGACTTGATGAAGAAGCAAGATTAATTTTCTGGCAGTCAAAGCATGCAGCTGTATAGCTCATGGATCCAAAATCAGAAAGCAGACATCGGAAAGCAAAGCCAGTGCACTAGGAAAATGATGAATTACTTGGCAGATTTAGGATTTGGGCTTAGAAAAAGCCTTTCAAATGGAGCATGCCCAGCAGATTTTAGGCATTTGGTCCATAAATGCAGCCTGGCACCCTAAACAGTGGCCGGGTGGTCCTCTTCTTCTAGCTCTTTCTCTTCTGTAGTGGTGAAAGAACAAGCCTCTCCTTGAAACTGGACCAAATCCAGGAAGCAACTACCAAGATGTGGGAAATACACCTGTCTCACCCTCGGCAAACCTTGTTCTTCTGTTTCTGAAGTCGGCACACAACCCGAGTAAGTGCAGGATAGAGAGTTGGAAAAGATCATTAAAAAGGAAGCAGCTGAAGCAGCAGAAACTGCTGATGGTGGCAGCTCAGGACTTAGCCTGATAAGAAAAAGTGCTGTTTCGCAAATTTCATGGTCTTTTCTCTCTTTTTTCTCAGCTCTTTTTTCCCCCAGAAAATTAGCATTTTCTATATTCATTTAATCATTTTACAAGAAACCAAGTAATATAAAGTATGTTTTAATATCCTAAACTAATAAAATGACTTTAGCTCTTTTAAAGGGTACTAAAAAAATAAGTATTACATAAATTTCAATTTCTCGTAAAACTGCCACTCACCTGGTTCCTAGACTGCCAAACGCTATTCATTTCATCCTTCTGTAGCTCTGTGTGGCACTGAGCTGAAAGATTTAATAGTTCCTCTTAACCAGCCTTGCCACACTTTCTGCTCAACTGTGCTCGATGTCCCCATCTGAGATTCTGACCACTGGAAGTGTGCCTCACTACCCTATGAGCTTCCAGAAGGCATGGAACATGTCTTGTAAACTACCATATCCTTAGCACCTAGAGGTGCCTGGCACTGGACAGGTGCTCAATAAACGTTAGCTGAAGAAAGGACTGAATAAATGCTCCAAAGGCTGGGGCCAGAGGGGCCAGGTAGAGTCAAGGGAGCAGGGCAGAGACCACCTTTAAGGGATCTGGGTCCTCAGCAAAGAACAGACCCAATTTGGCCCTTTAACTGAGGTCTATAGGACCAATCCTATAAAGCATAACCCCAGGAAGAACAGAATTTCAAAGCAGAACCTCAGCCCCCCTCCTAAACCCTGCCTCTTGGGGCAAAAGCCAACTCCCCTATGCCCAGTGGGTCTTGGTTCTGGGCCAAGACTGGGGATGGGGCTAGACAACAGGATACCTGAGGATCTGTCTCTTTTCCAGGGTGAGGTGGTCCCTCAAGGACCTTGATTGAGGGGAGCAAGGGCTTGGGCAGAGGGTTGGGTGAGCCAGAGAGTGAGGCTGGAGTACCCCTCCCCCTGGGGAAGGGCCAGCTAGAGAGGTCATCAGGTTGGGAGGTGGCCACACCCCTCCTGGCCAGAGGCCCTGCCCCTCACCAGCCTCTACTTCTGCATGTCACACTGCAGCAGCAGCACAATGGATGGGTCACTCTTGGCCGCCTCCTTGAACTCCTCCAGCGTAATCTGGTCATCCTTATCCTGGTCCATTTTCTTGAAGATCTTGTCCACACGCTGCTGGGGTGTGAGCCCATCCTGGTTCATGCGCATCATGATCACGGTGCCCACCATCTTGTATATAGCCTGGTGGGGCAAGGAGGGAGGTGTGAACACTCACAGGGGGCAGGGAGGATCAGGGGTGAATGAAAGGGCCTGGGGGGGTGGGCAGGGAGAACACTGGGAGATGGTGAGGATACCGGAAGGTGATGTATGGTCATTAAGACTGGATATTTAATGAGCATCTCACATTAAACATATCTAAAACCCAACTCTTCACTTCCAACCTGCTCCTCCTCCAGCATTCCCTGTCTCAGTAAATAGCAAATTCATTCTTCTAGTTGTTCAGACCAAAAACCCTGATGCCATTCTTGACTCTCCTTCTCTCACATCACATCCAATCCTTCAGCAGATCTTGTCAGCCCTAATTTTGCAATAGGTCCCAACCACTTCCGACCACTTCCACAGCTCCTCCACGGTTGTCACCTCCATCGGCCCCTGACTGGACTGCTGTGGACCAGTCTCCTAACTGGTCTCCCTGCTTCTGCTGCCCTCCTAGCCCCTTGGTCTATTCTCCACACAGAGAATAGAGAGAGCCCTTAGTGGCTTCCCATCTCACTCAGAATAAAGTCCAAGTCTCAGACTATGAGATGCTAAATGACTGGGCTCCTGGCTACTTAGCTGATCACCTTCCTACCACTATCCCCTTCTCACTTCTCTCCTACCACCCTGGCCTTCTGGCTACTCCTTGAACACTGCAAACACAATGTAACCTCAGGGTCTTCACATTTATTGTTCCCTGTGCATAGAACACTCTTCCGCCAGACATCTACGTGGTTAGCTCCCTCACCTTACTCAGGGTGCTGCTCACATTTCACCTTATATAAAATCACTTTTCGTCCATCGCTTTCTCTCCCCTTACTTTGCTTATCTTCTTCATGATGCTTACTGCCTGACATATCATAGTTTTTTTGTTGTTGTTTTTAAATTTTCTCACTAGAAGAAATGTCCCATGAAAGCAGGAACTTTGAACAGTGCCTGGCATGTGGCAGGCACTCAGTACACATTTGCTGGAAGAGTAATGAGTTGAGAACTTAGGCTCTGGAGTCAGACTCCCTGGATTTGAATCACGAATCACCACTTGCTCTGTTTCCTCCTCTGTAAAATGGGGTTTCTGACAGTACCTACCTCCCATAGGGTTATTGGGTAAAGCATTTAGCACAAAGCCTGTTTCACACTGAGCGCCCAACCAATCCTAGGAGGCGGGATGGGGGGAGAAGTGGGGTGCAAGAGGAGGCTCCTGAGGAGCGTGCTGGAGAGTGGGCAGCGAAGACAAGGGCGCCGGCCCCAGCCCAACCTGGCCTCTTGGATCCGCCCCAGCGCACCTCGATGATCTCCAGCATCTCGAGGCGCGTGATGCGCCCGTCGCCGTCCAGGTCGTACATCTCAAAGGCCCAGTTGAGTTTCTGCTCGAAGCTGCCGCGGGAGGTGACCGAAAGGGCGCAGATGAACTCCCGGAAGTCGATGGTGCCATCGCCGTTCTTGTCGAAGGTGCGGAAAGCGTGCTGCGCAAACTTGGAGGCATCGCCGTAAGGGAAGAACTGAGGCGGGGACGGCAGGGTTGGGACGCAGCGGTAGCGGTGTCTTCCCGGCCCTCCCCCGCTAGTCCGGCCCGCCCCCTCGAGTTGCCTGGCCCCGCCCCCGCCCGTCCGGCCCGCCCCTGGGCTTGCCTGGCCCCGCCCCCGCCCGCCCACCTTGATGTAGAGCTGCTGGAACTCCTCCAGGTTGAGGATGCCGCTGGGGCAGTCCTTCAGGAAGCCCTTGTACCACTGCTTCAGCTCCTGTTCACTGAACTCCGTGTTCTGAACCAGGTCCTCCAGCACCTCTGGGGCCAGCTTGCTGTTGGTCTTCCCCATGGCGGGGCCTGGGGGACAGGGGGTTCCCTCAACTTGGTCTGGGGCAAGGCCCTCACCTCAGCAGCAGTCGCCCAAGTCCCTGAGGACAGAGTTCCCTTTCTCCACAACAGCTCCCTCCCATAACAAACCCCACATTCCCACAGCTGGGATCCCTCCTTCCACAGTAGGGTGGGTCCCCTTCCTCTCACCACCACACCCAAGGACATGTACCTTCCTACAGCTGGGCTCCATCCTCCCCAATACCCCTTCCCACAGGAGCTCCTACCTCCCCTCCCGGCCCCTCTCCCCTACACCTAAGTGGGGATCCCTTCCCCTGGTTACACTCCCCCATAACGGGGCCTGCTCTCTCCACAGCAGGGTCCCTTCCCCTCACAGCACCCTGCACCCACAGCAGGCCCCTTCCCTCCCCTCACAGCAGGCTTCCTCTCCTGGCACCTAGGATCTCTAGCCTTCCAGGTCTCAGCTCTCCTCCTCCTCAGTGGTCGGGGCTGCATGCTACAATCTTTATCCTCTCCTGTCCTGTTTACACCTTCCATAGCTCCCCTTGGCCACAGAATAGAGTCCTAATCTTTTCCTTACTCTTCAGAGCTTTCACACTCAGCCCCCACCCACCTCTGCAGGCTCCTCTCCTACCTGGGACCCAAGGCGGGTCCTCATTGTGGCCCCCTGGCAACGGGGACACATCTCCCAAGTTCTTCCTCAAGGCGTTCCAGGCCACCCCAGCAGGAAGGTTCTCTCCCTCCTTCCTCTGTACAAATAGAAATCCTAGCTGGTAGCATTGATGACTGATTACACTCTGCTTTTCGTTAGTTCATTCCCTGAGCATTTATTGAGGCTGACTGTGTGCTAGGCCATGTACCACTGATGGGGACAGAAGCTCCTAGGGTTTTAAAGCAAGGGGTAGGAAGATAGCGTTCATTCCACAAACACTTACAGAATGCTTACCGTATGTCAGGTCATGAACTAGGTACTGGGGACCCAGAGAGAAGGAATGCGTTTTAAAATTTTTCCTTTGGCTACTGTGTGCAAGATGACCTAGTGAGGGGAGGTAGGGAGAGCAGAGAGGGGCCTGCTGCATAGTTCAGGTGAGAGGTGATGACGCTAGCGTAGGGGTTGTGGAGAGATGGGGATGGACTGAGAGATGTTAGGAGGGGGCATTGGCAGGACTTGGTGACTGACTGGATGTGGGGATGAGAGGACAGAGGAGTTGAGGCAGACGCTAAGATTTGGGGCTGAATGGATGGAGGTGGTGTTGCTGAGAAGTAGGTTTGGGGAGGACGAAGGGTCAGTCCCCAGCTGGAACATGAGCCCCTCAAGTGGCCTGTGCCAGGGGAAGTGTTTGCAGAGGGAGGTGCTGGTCTTCCACAGGAAGCCTGGCTGGGATGATGCCCCATCAAGCGCTGAAGCCTGGGTGGACGCTCCTGTCTGACTTCCATGGGAGGAATGTCCCTCCAGAGCCTGAGTTTCCCAGGACATGGCCTGGGAGGTGACTCTGACCTGCCTAGAGTCTCTTTGGGAGGGGGCCAGACTCCAACCCCAGGGTAGCCTGTCATGAAGATACTCTGGAAAAGGAAGTCCTCAGGCTAGCAGAAAGAATTCCACTTCCACAGCCCACCCCAGGCCAGTGTGGCTTCTAATCCTTACTTCTGGGGGTGCCCTAAACAACCAGATGGGAGATTGGTCTGTTCCATGCCCCCTCTCTTGCTGTGTGACCTCAAGCTAGTTACAGGATATCTCTGGGCCTGAGATTTCTCTGCTTCTTCCCTAAGGAAAATCAAGGAGAAGTAGGGGTGGCAATATCCTCTTCTACCTACCACCGCCAGAGGATGAGGAATACCACCCCCAGAGGATGAGGAATCCTATATGCCCCCAGGAGAAGCCCAGGAAGGGAAGGCATGCCATCTTTAGGGACCTGGAACTGTGGGGTCCAGAATAGTTGCACTAGAGTCAGAGTCCAGGATGCCTCTAGAATACCCATGGACAGAAGGAGGCAGGCTCCATCTCCAGCTGCCCCTCCCCAAGTCCAAAGGACACTGAAGGCTCAGGGTATAGTCAAGAAAGCTAGAGAACCCATAGGTGGAGGTGTCTGACGGGGGAGGCAAAGTCTCTTCCGCTGTCTCCTGTGGGATGTGCCTGAGTGTCTGTGTAAGGAGCTGAGTGTGTGTGGGAGGAACCTGTCAATGTATGAGACTGCAGATCTGTCAGCGTGCACAGCCTGTGTGTGTGTGTCACGGTATCTGTGTGGCTCTCACCTTCTGCCCCTTTTCTCCTCCCTGCTCGGTGCTGCCTTCCCACAATTCCCTCTTTCCTGGGGCCATACCTCTTCCCAGCCCCATTTGGTCCCAGGCCCACCAAGGACTATGCCTCCCCCTTCATTTCTCCTCATTCCCTCTACTGTTCTTAGATTGGCAAGGCAAAGCTGGCAGTGTGCTTTAATATCATCTCCTTATTTCAGTGAAAACTGGAACCCAGAGAGAGGAGAAAACTGGCTCTGAGTTACACAGCAGGCCAGTGGAAGATCTAGATGAGCACCAGGCTGAATCCATGCCACCTGCCTGGACCACTCTCTCCAAATCATGGCTACTCTTGTCGAGTATAGACCTTCCCCACTCCCACCTGCCTTCCGGGAAAACCACGGCTCTGATCTCCCTCTTGGCTTTAGTGGGACTATCTTGCTTGAGCTCTAGGCCATAGTGTCTGACACCCAGGAAATAGCCACCCTTCTGTGCGACCCACCAGCACCTCTGACGCAGCACATCTACAACCAGATTCCCCCTCAACCTGTGGTGGTCCTTCTCTCTCCATCCCCCCTTCCTTCCCTCCCTCGTCCCAGGGGGAAAATGTGATCTTGGTTACCTTCAGTTTTCCCCTCTCCCTAGGTCCAACTTGCCACCAAGTCCCATTGTTCCTTCTTTTGAAGTGCTCCTGGAACCTTCAGTATGTCCTCTCTCTCCCCATAGTCAGAGCCAGGGGCAGAGCCGAGGTGGCTGAAATCCAGCTGGGACACTACTTGCCAAGCCATGCCTGTGGGGCTCAACGGCCTCACAGGGCTAGCCTTTCTTCTGTTTCCTCAGTTCCCAGGGAATGTCTTGCCTGGTTTTGCCCAGACATACAATAGAGGTTAGAGGTGGCCATGCCCATGGGCCCCCTCAAACTTCAGAATCCTCTAGAATCTGGTGTCACGGTGTCCACCTGTCTAGCCTTACCTCTCACTGCTCCCCTCACAACTACATACTCCTTCCAAGCTGGGCTTCTCACAGCCAGGACCTACCTCACCTATTTGCTTAGCTGTTTTCTCCACCCCTAATATCCTTTCTTCTCTCCTGGGCTGACGCAGCTCTAATCAGCCTTTGGGCCTAGCTGAAGCCATTTCCTTATGATCAGCCTCTCCCAGCCTGGACAGTGGACAGGCAGCAGCATGGGCTCAGCATTTTGCTCAGCACGAGTAGACCCTGTGAGGCCGTGGAGTTGAGCCCCACAAATGTGTAGTCCAGAGCTCTGTGATTCTCGCTTGGTGCTCTAGAGTTCCAGAATGGGGACTTTTGTGGGAGGTGCCTTTGCATTAAACCCTTGCCTGAGCCAGAAAAAGTTCTCCAGGCCTCTTTGCTCAATGGCAAAGAACTTATCCCCGCCCCCAATATGACCCAGTCTGCATCGGAGCAGCTCAGACAGTGAGAAAAGCGCTTTTCCTATTGTTCCTAAGTTTGCCCTCTTGTAGCTCCCCTACACGGGTTCCCACTCTGCCCTTTGTGGCTGCACAGACCTGCCCTGCAGAGACCTAACGGCCTTGCCTGGAACACAGTGATGTTCAATGAATGTCCCTTGGTGGATTACATGAGACAGGCAGAACCTCCTTCTTCCTCCTTGGAATAGCATCAGGCTGTTTTGTTTATCTGTGTTCTGCCATTGCACCCACTTCAGACAACGGAACCCAGACTTGGGGAAAGGAAGGGTTCACCCAAGATCAACTAGAGCCCATCAGCAGCAAGGTGAAGGCCAGAACACACGGGGGGCATGTTCTGTTGGAGCTGTGGCCCTGCTGAACATGGGCAGGCTCCTCTGCTTACCTTTTGAGGGCTGCCTTCCAGCTGTGAAGGAGCTGGTACTGCCCCATACACAAAACTGCTGCCCCTCTGTGCTCAGAGGCTTCTTCCAGAGGGCAGGGCTCAGGGTTGTGGGCTTCAAATGGGGAAGTGGCAGTGAGGGTGGGAGGGACTAAAGGAGGCAATAATCCCACACCCTCGCCCAGCTTCCGAGGAGCTGGTGCTGAGACGGTTGCCATGGTGACAACAGCTCCCTGGTCAGGAGATTTTTCTCTCTTTCCTCTCCTCCCTTTGCTCTTCTCCAAGCAGTGGCCATAGCAGCAGCAGCCAGGTCTTCCCCCTCTTTCTTAATGAGAGGCAGGGGATGATAAACAAAGGGTGGACCCTGTTGACCACCTCCACCTTGGAGCTGTCCATGCCATGTGGGCTGGTGGTCTAGCAGAGATGCCTAACAGCTGAGAGGAGCCTGGGCCTGGAGAGTGTGTGGGAGGGGGTGGCCTGTACCAAGGCCCGGGTAAGAAGCAATGTCCTTTTGGTGAGGACTAAAGCCCCCCAGGCCTCCTCTCTGAAACATCCTAATGGTTCAGGGAAAGAGGAAAAGATTCCTGTTTTCTCAGAATCAGCCATAGGACCAGAGCATGTCAGTGTTGGAAGGCTGTTCAAGATCATCTCATCCAGTCCACCCTCTGTCCTGCCCACTTCCCCGTTTCATGAAGGATCAGAGAGGGAAGTGACTTGGCCAAAGTCAACAGCAACTGAGGCAAAGGCAAGATTTGAGCCCAGCTCTTTAGCCCTCCAGGTTCGGGCCACCTAAGGGAAAGGAGCAACACAGTCCACATGGGGCTTTGGCACAGTCCCTGTGGAGCAGTAGGAAGATAGGACGGAGGGAGCGCGTGCACACGAGAAGGCCAGAAAGGGTGTGAATTAGAAAGATATTTGAGAGGTAGAATGAGAGGACATCAGTGCTTTGGCTGTGAGGGGTGAGGGGAATGGAGGAGGCTGGGAGGTGGGCAGCAGTGACTGACAGCTATAGGTGGTCTGCTGGGGGTGGAGGGGGGGTGTCCCTGGTTCATCAGCCAGGGTGAAAGAGGCCAAAGACTGAGATCATGGAGGGGGCTGTTGAGACAGTGTCAGGAGAAGAAGAACTGCAGGGAGTGTGTGTGTGTGGGGGGAGCTTCTTCCCTCCCCAGGTATGCTGTGAGCTCTGTCAGCTTGAGGGGTGGGAGGTGGGGACAGTCTGAGGGGACAGTCTGAGGTGAGAGTGGGCTCTCTGTGGAAGTGGAGGCTGTCTTTGGGGGCAGGGACCTTGATGTGAAGAGCAGTGAGCTGCTGGTGGGGCTGGGTGGCGTGGGAGGGGGCTATCTGTGGAGGTGGGAGGTTGCCATGGGGCTGGGTGGACTACCCATTTCCACAGGAGGGAGGGTGATTGGTGCCTCCACTAGCACCAGCAACACCACACCCTCTGGAGTGTGTGTGTGTGTGTGTGTGTGTGTGTGTGTGTGTGTCTATTGGGGGCCAGAGCAGTGGTGTTCTTACCTGAGCTGGGGGTGAGGCGGCAGCTCTGCCTCCTTCCCTGGGACCTGTGGGGCCTGGACTGGGGTAGCAGTCCCCTGGCCAGGGGCGGGCCCTCCAGATGCTGCCGCCCATGTCAGAATCAGGGGTCAGGGAGATGAATTAGAGGGGGCAGGAGAGGAGGATGGGAGTGGAGAGTGGAGGGGAAGGGGACAAGGTCCTCCGCCTGGCCCCACCAGCATTACCTGAGGCCGCTCGCCGCGTTGCTGGATGACTCCGAGCCTCGGCGGGCCGCGGGGACCGCGACTGGCTGGCGAGCTGTGCACCAGGTTCCCCAAGGTCCGCTCTGGAGCCGCCTCCCAGTTCTTGTATCACTATGTGTCTCTCAGAGGCGACACGATTAGCATAAGCCCCGCCTCATCCCGGGCAATTTGGGCGTTGATTGGCTCCGCTGGGGCGGAGTGGCAGGCGGGGTTTCAGGTGGGGACCCGGTGGCCAGTGAGGCCCGGCTGCAGAAGCGCGCCCCGCCCGCCCACGCTGACCTTCCCGGAGTCGTGAGGAAGGAGGAGGGCTGTACCCCCATCTGTACCCGCCCTGAGGCTCAGACCCCAGGCCACAGTCTGGGGTGAAAAGTGTCTACGATTGAAGTGGATTCGCAAACACAACCGCATGGTTGCTATGGAAACAAGAGAGCCACAGTCGAGTCTCTAAGCCTTCCCTTCCTGGGCCCCAGCGCGGGTGGGGATGGAAGAGGGGATGAGTCACAAGATGTGACCCTCTCCTCCATATACCACCCGAAATTGGAGGAGGGCGACGAGGATCTGCCGAGGAGCTGAGTCGGAGGGGGAAGAGATGGAGTGGTCAGCAACCTACGCCTTCGCATCATCTCCCCCCTCAAACACACCCTCACGCCGTGGAACAGAGAGCAGGGAGTGTGGGCGCGGAGAGCGCAGCACGTATGGCGAAGTGCCCAACCTCGACCTAGCTCCACGCTAGTCGTGGCCCCCCTACAGCCCCTAACTCCTATCCCTCCCCAGACAGGTCTTCCTTATTTCTCACGGGCCCCCAAGAGACCTCTCGGGATCTCCCCTAGAAGGCTCCCTCTGCCTACCCTGTGGACCCCTCCATTCCCCACCCTCCCGTCTTCCCTCCCGTAGACGGACCCGGTCCCCAGCCGCCGCCAGTCTCTTGCCTCGGATGTTGACACAAACCCGAGGCGGTTTACACTGAGCGGGTCTGGAAGCTTTCAGGGCCCTGGGAACACCTCCTTCCCGCACTTAGGGGTCTCCCCAAAGCAAGACCCTGCCGCTCCGGCTGCACTGGCAGCTGAGAGCTCCCGACCCAAGGCGATGGGAAGGAACTCTTTTACTCCAAACTGGGGGCGAAGGGCAGCGGATAGCCTCCGGCTGGGCCACGTGCGGGGGAGGGACTTCTAGGCATCTGTCAAAAGTGGGGCGGGGTGCTGGGGATTGGTCGAATGGGAGCGGGCGTGCTGAAGAGCTGCGGGGGAAAGAGGCGGGGCTTCTGCCGAAGGAGCAACTGTGGAGGTGGGCGGGGCGACAAGGGGTAAAGACCAGCCTGCCAAGAGTGGAGGCGAGGCTTCTCCCGCTGGTCCCAGAAACTCTCTGGCCAGGCTCGCTGGGGAGGAACGAGCGGAGGTCTCTCTTTTTCTTTAGGAACCGTCCCATTCCGTGAACCTGATTTGCTGTCACATTCTCCCGGCTGCAGGCTATGTGGGCCTTAGCAGGATGAGAGCCGTACCTGGGGCTCCAGTTAACGGGTACATCCCTGGCCCCTTTGGTTGGTGGCTCACGAGGGACAGGTGTTTGAAAGCCCTGACTCTGTCACTTCCCAGCACCTTCTCTGCTCTGGGCTCTGGGGACCCAGAGATGGGCAAGAATTCAACCTGCTCACAGACAACCATAATCCAAGGCATGAGGAAGTGGGAAGAGGCAGCTTGAGATGCCGGAAGTGGTATCTGAAACTCAAATGGAGCCTCATCTTTGCCGGTGATGCCACATGTGACCATGGGCAGGACCCTTCTCTCTCTGGGCCTCCCAGTCTGTAAAATGTGAGAGCTGGTACCTACTGGAGGCCCGGGGAGCAGGGGAAGAATTCCAACTAAGAGGGTGAAGAAAGACTGTCACCCTGGACAGAATTACGTGGGTATGAATCTGGCTGCCCACTACACCAGTGAGCTCCTTCACGATGGCTAACGTATATTGAGAGCTTACGCTGTGCCAGGCGCTATTCTAACATTTTCTATGCATTACCTAATTTGTTCCTCATAGGAACTCTATGAGGCAGGTACTATTATCACTCCCATTTAACAGATGAGGAAACGGAGGCCCAGAACACTGACTAACCCAGGTTCACACAGCTAGTAAAGCTGCAGAGCTGGGATTTGAAGTCAAGCAGTCTGGCTCCAGAGCCCACACTCGTAGCCAGTACACAATACTGCCTCTCTCGTTTTTGTTTTTGTTTTGCTGAAGATTCGCCCCTGAGCTAATATCCATTACCAATCTTCCTCTTTTTGTCCTTTTTATGTGAGCCACCATAGCGTGGCCGCTAACAGATGAGTGGTGTAGGTCCATGCCCGGGAACCAAACCTGGGCTGCCTAAGCGGAGTGCACCAAACTTAACCATTTGGCCACCGGGGCTGGCCTAATACTGCCTCTCTTTAAGATCCTTCAAGTCCTTAGGGGAGGGACCTTGGATTGGAATATTCTTTTTGGATTCCCCAAGTCATTAGAAAGGCAAAGCCCAGCCTCCTCGGAGCAGCTTCTCTGTCTCTGAGGCAAACAAGACGTGGGGTTCCAACAGTAGTAGTAGAGCTGGTGGTAGTGAACACAAGGAGAAGCCCTCCTGAACTACAAGAGGGCCGGTGTGTGGCTTCTCCTGACTTCCCCATCCCCAGCCCTGCAATCAAGCTTGGGATCCAGGAGTCACAGGTAAGCAGGGGAAGGAAGACAAGGGTCAGTTTGTGTAGCAGGATATATTGCTCCTACTCTGGCTCCTTAAACCAGGCAGGACCACCCATGCAGCCTTGCCTAGGAATCATCTTGGGCCCTGTGACTGTTCTGGAACTGCCAGTCATAACCCATTTTTACCTGCTTTTAATACTTGAGACCCTGATCTTGGTCCTGCCTCTGCCCTCTCGGTTTGATGTTTAAAGCAACAACATCTGACATTGACCGAGTTGCTTCACTATGTACCAGACTCTCTGCCAAGTCCTTTATCCTCATCACATCACTTAATCCCAGAAATGACCACTGCCAGGGTGATATTAGAAATATCTAACAAACTGTTCAGGCACGAATTACCAATCAGAACGCATGCTGGCTTAGTGGTACATCAAGGACTTAGTAGGTCTCTGTTCTGCCAAGAGTTAACACTTTAGTTACTGGATCAAGGTGAAAGGTAGGGAGGTGGGGGCCCAATGGCTGCTGCTATCTGTTTACCAATCAATTTGGAAGTATTTTGATGTTTTTTGTTTTTGCTTTTTGTGAGGAAGAGTGTCCCTGAGCCAACATCTGTGCCCATCCTCCTCCATTTCTTTTGTATGTGGGATGCCGCCACAGCTTGGCTTGATGAGCAGTGTGTAGGTCCGTGCCCCGGATCCAAACCCGTGAACCCCAGGCCACTGAAGCGGAGCATGCGAACCCAACGACTATGCCACTGGGCCGGCCCCTGGAAGTATTTTGATGTGTTAACAGCCAGTTCAGCTGTACCAGCGCATAGGGACTGAATTTCAGCCCTTGTATCATTACTTTATTTCATGGCAGTGGATGGAGGCTCAGACAGGTTAGACAACTTGCCCATTGTAACACAGCCCGTTAGCAACAGAGTTGGGATTCCAACCTAGGTCCGACTCCAGAGCCCACATTCTTAACCACTGACTGACCTGTGTTCCTAGGAAGGGGTAGTGTCCAGAACAGAGTCGGGGTTTCCACTGTTCTGCAGCTGAAGGCTGAGCCAGAGGAATGAGGTTAAGTTCTGGAAATTTGTTGTGGCCTTGCTATTCTCAGGCTTGGAGCCTTGGCAACACTGGTTCCACATTGTTGAAGGAGTGGGCCCTGCAGAATGAGGAGGGCAGAGCAGGCTGCAGGGAAGAAGGAACAGTGTGGTGGTGCAGGAGGCCCCAAAAAGAGGCATGGAGGGAACTGAGCCCAGCAGGGTTTCTGGGAGGGCAGAGGTTTGCGAGCAGTGGCCACTTCAATCTGCTTCACCAACGCCTAGCATTCCTCCCCATGTTGGTCCCTAACAGTGCCTTGGTGATGGATAACGCCTTCCTGACTCCCTGGGTTTCCTCAGCCTTGGCTAGTGCAGCCTGGTGACAGCTGGAATTCCCCTGGGTCCTAGATATTTCACAGTCTTCTTTGTGTCTGGGAAAGAGTGAGATCACCAGCCTTGGGCTCCTTCCCTTTTCCTATTGGCTAAGCATGATTTTTTTTTTTTTTAATTTCCAAAATAGAAATCTTTCCATTACCTTTTTACTTTTTCTTGTTAATACATGGTGGCTAAAAAAATGATACAGAGAGAGTGGAAGTTTCCCCATAAGTCTTCCCTTGAGCATTACCTGCAGGGGACCTTGTGTTTTTGCCTGCCCTGCCTTCCTTCCCCTTCTGCTGGAGAAGCCCTATAGTGTAGTGGGGTAAGTGCGCAGACTCCGGGGCCAGGCTGGCTGGGTTTGCATCCCAGCTCTATCACTTACCAGCTGTGTGACTACAGGTAAGTTGCTTTATCTCTGGGTCTCAATTTCCTCATCTGTAAAATAGGGATAATAATAACAGTATCTATTTCAAAGGGCTACTCTGAGGATTAAAATGAGTTAATATATGCAAAGTGCTTAAAACAGATTTTGCTTTGGGGAATTACCCAGCCCAGATTGTGTACAGTCTTGGTGGGACTGTCAGTCCAGGTGTCCTGCTTGCTGTGGACAAGGGTTGGGCATGAGACTCAAGTAAGGCTAAATGGACTCGCTTGCTCTCTCTCCCAAGCTAATCTGAATCTTGAGTAAAGTGACTCAAGAATGGTACATGGTTAGCACTGGTTATCCCAGGGCAATGCTCTGATGATGCTGTCCATTCATTCCTGCTATCTGAATCCCCAGGCACCACTCTGGTTCGTGTCCTTTCCAAGACCGATTTCTGCCATTCCTTTGGTTCTGTGAGTCACTTCCACACCCCACCCCAAAATTTCTTTTCTTCTTCTTCTCTTTTTTTTCTTTCTAACTTAAGTTACATAGAGGTGATTGCTGTTTGCTTGCAGAAATCATAGATGAGTTTGGCATATTTCTCTATCAGTTATGACTTTTGGTTGCAAGTGACAGAAAATCCAGCCCATGATAGGTTAAGCAAAAAGAGAATGTAGTGGCTGCAGTATGGGAAAACGCCAGGAGTAGATTGGACTTTGGAGGTGGCTTGATTCAGAGGCTTAAACAACATGATTAATATCTGACTTCTTTCCGGGGCTTGGCTTTGCTCTCCTGTGTTGACTTCATTCTTGGGATCCATATAAAAGCAAGATATCTGCCAGCATCTCTAGGCAATATACTCTCAGGTTGGAGTCCCACAGGAAAGAAGAGAGCTTCTCTTTCCCAGTGCAGCCAGTCAATATCCTGGGCTGGTTCTCATTGGCCTGATTTGGGACCCATGCTAAGCTCAGAATCAGTCACTGAAGACAGGGGGATACAGTGCTCTGACTGGCCAGGGTGGAGTCACTTGCCTACCCCTAGCACTGGGGTAAGGTACACTCCTCCCAAGGCATGTGTGCCCAGAATAGGGAAGGTAGGGTGTTCCTACCAAGGAAATACAAGTTCCTAAATTATAAAAACACATGCCAGCTATACTACCAGGGTACTGACAGGAAACAGATGGCACTCAAAGAGATAACTGAAGATAGGTCAATGAGGGAACTATTTATACAGATAGAGGCAGGGTTGGGAGAAATCAACAAAGTATTGCCAAGCATCCTGGGGCTAGCAACAGTGGAGAGCCATTACCACTGACATTACCTTGTCTCTCAAGGGACAAGGCGGGGAGCAGAGCTGTTGTTGTAGGAGAGTCTTCCAGCGGGAGCCATGGTCTTTGGTAAAGGAACACAGCCACGACCAACATGTGGCCTGGTAGAGAGAGACTGAGGGTGGATGGAATAAATACCTTGACCTCCCTCCTTCTATTCACATGTGCCATTCTTCTACTCATGTCTCTCATTGGCCAAACACAAATGGAAGCCAGAGGGCAAAGAAGCCTGGTTGATGTAATTTACAAGTTGGCCTCCTGGGGTGGCACAGAGAGGGCAGAGAGTAGAGGCAAGCCAAAAACAAACCTAATGGGGAAAAAATAGATATAGATATAGATGCAGATATAGACATATAGATATATACACATATGTATGTATATAAATTAATCTATCTATGTGTATATCTATCCAAGTGCATAGACTTTCAAGTTAGCCCTTGGACAAGTTACTTAACCTCTCTGCAATTCAGTTTCCTAGTCTGTAAAGGGGAATAATAAAAAGAACTACATGTGTGAGGATTCAACAAGGATAAAGTGCTTAGCAGAGTGCCTGGCACAAGTAAGCACTACCTTCACATAAAAACGTAAATCACGGTTAAGGTGCTATATTAGTTGGGGCAAAGTCTACGCATCTGTAACAAATAGATCCAAACATATAATAACTCAAATGCAACAGAAGTTTGTTTCTTGTTTGTATACAGTCTAGAGTTGGTGTCAGGTTGATGGGTGGTCCTCCTTCTTAAAGGGATTTGGGACTGAGGCTCCTTCTAACCTGCGGGTCTGCCATCCCTTAGAGTCTCCAGCCAGCGAAAAGGGAAAGGGAGAGTGGAGGAAGCACACTGCTTCTGAAGGCTTCACTCTGGAAGTGGCTCACATCACTTCCTCTCACATTCCAGGGACAACAGAAACCATCCTAGTAGTCCAAAGAGGGAATTTAATACAAGAGAGTGGATACAAAGTGTTAGAAGGGCTGGAGGAACAGAATGCAGGCAGTGAGGTTAACCAGAGATTTCTAATTGTAGGAAGCCATTACCACCCCTAGGCTGGAGAGGCAGGAGGGAAAATGATGCTACCCAGAGCCCATGTGCGTTGCATTGCTAAGTCCGTTGGAGCACCTGCTGCTGCCCCCACTAGAACCCCACCTCTGCTGCCCTGCAGGAAGCCAGGAACTTACACTCTTGCTGATGATGCAGTCTGGAAGTCTGAAGTCACTTGCTGCTGCTCTTGTCACTGCCGGAGCTGGAGTTCATGAGCGCCATGCTGCTGAGGCTGCTGGAGTGCCTGTCACCGTCACCACCTCTGGAGAGTTCTGCTTGAGCCAGAACCCAGGAGTTCTTACTGCTGTGGCAGCTGCTGCTCCTGCCACTGCTGGAGAAAGGAAAAAAGGCTGCTCCCTTCTGCCTTCCAAACTCCCACCAGTGCCAATCATTGGCAAAAGCTAATGGGAAGCCAGTTGATAAAGGAATCTGAGAAATGTAGCTTCTAGACTTCCAGCCCCTTGCTATACACAGGAGAGGATAATAGAGCTGAGAGCAAGCAGGTAAGTGACTGGTACGGTAAATTCAGAGTACCGAAGTGTACCCTGCAGTGTTTGCTGAGAGATGCCCAACTTCAGAACCAGCCCAAGAATCTCTCTACCCTCCCCTAGATTTCTATAAAGAGGACTGAGACTGGAGGAATACTATGATTGTAAAGAGAAGCAGAGTGTCCTCTTCCCTCATTCCTTATGGGTGTATTCACATGGTTCCCTTCCTCAAAGCTCTGGGAGAGGGACTCCAAAGAATTAGCTCATGAAGTTTTGGGGTATTCTCAGGAAGGGGAGTCTGACTCTTATTTCCATATCACAGCTGACCAATAATGTGTGTTGTCTACCTCAGTGCTGCGATGGGGTAGGACAATGTGGGAAAAGGTGCTGGGGAGAGAAGTAGTGGTGGCAATGCCAATTGGAGAGAAGGTAAGGCTTGTGCCCTTGAGTGGTTAATTCCTAAGAGTTACAGAAGACAGGTCCTTAGTCCAGTGCCGACCAACAGAACTTTTTGCAGTGATGGAAATGTTCTATGTCCATGCTATCCAACATGGCAGCTACTAGTCACTCGTGGCTATTGAGCACTTGAAATGTGGCTAGCATGAACAAGGAACTGAATTTAAAAGTTTTATTTAATTTTAATTTAAATAATCAAATGTAGGTTATGCTTATTAGATTGGAAGCACGGCTGTAGACCCTGAAGTTGGAGGTGAAGAGGCTAGATGAGACTGGGAGCTGTAGGCTTACTGGGACCACCACAAAGGAAGATGGCATGCTGCCAACTGGGGATCAGCAGAAAAATGTGATTGTTTCAAGGGACCGTTGATATCCAAGAGAATGACTTGGGATCAAGTCTCTCACCAGCAGGGCCCGTAAGGATCTCACTGCTGGCTCTGAGTCTACAGACAATGAGTTGGATTAGTGCAGGCAATGCTGAAATTCAACCAGAACACACCAGAACAACCATACCAATTGTTAAAATATTGAAACATTTCCAAATCGGTTGGTAAATAGCCACTTCTCCGAGTGCCTCCCGCCGCTCCAGCCACCTGCCCCCACCCCCAGGACTCCTCGAACTTTTGAACCACCAAGTGGAGCCGCCGCTGCCCCCTACCTGGCCTGGTACAGCAGGGAGCTTTCAGGACCCTGCTCCAGGGATGGGCCGGCGGCTGTTCTGATGGCTCCTCGCCTATGCCATTGTGGTTATTAAATATTTGGAACATCACCCTGGTGTTGGACATTGAAAGCACAGCAATGCTGTGTGGTTATTCAGGCAGGGGAATGGCAGTTATGACCCACAGGAAGAGGCCTGCCCCAACTCAACCATGGGCAGTCACATGAGAAACCTGTTTTTTCCTTTCTCCCTCCTCCCTGAAACCCACACCAGAGAAGCAATCACAAGGAAGGAGGTGAGTGTGTAAGAGCTCCCTCCCTGCCCCCAGCCACTGGAGCCTTAAGTCTGCCCTTCAGAGGTGGGGGCTGGGAAAGAGCTTTGAGTCAAATGTGAAACTGAAACTTTAATTGAATTTCAATAATTAAAAGTGATTGAAATGATGGGCTCAGGATTGGGGTAGGGATGGGTGAGGGGGGAAAAGGAATCAACTCTCTTGATCCAGACGCTGATCTTCTTATTGACCTCCTTCTCCTGTCTGCCATTGCCCATCCTTGGCGTAGTTCCTCCTTCACCCGCCCTGGGATGCTCAGCCACTGAGCCCAGGGCATGCCCTGTCCTTTGGCCACCTACACACACACACACACACACACACACACACACACAGACATGCTTGGCCAGCTCTTAAGACTTCCGAGGGCCTTTGGGAATATAGAAGCAGACCAAGGCATACAGGGGCCAGCCTGGCCATTAGAGGAGGTGAGCCACCGTGGACGCCCCACAGCCTCAGTACTTGTGCAAAACGCCTGGCTCAAGTTGGGCCAATCAGATGTTGTCTCCCGGGAATTTGGAATCTGGAATGGAGAGGCACAGAAATCTCAGCGTCATTAGAGCAGAAGCATGTTGATGGCAGTGCTCTAGGAAGAAAGTCCTGCGATCTGCTGTGGGGGGCTCTAGGCCTGCCCTTCTGTGACAATTCTTGGCTGTTCAACCTTGTCTTGAAATACCCCACAACCCTTCTTACATTCATTCCCTGCTCTCCCCACCCACCCCTGCCCTTTTTTCCCTTAAGTTAGCCAGAGCTGATTTCTACAGCTTTCAGCCAAACGACTCAACTAACAAAGGCTGTTTTAAGGTCAGCAACAGGAGATGCAGTGACAAGCAAGTGACAGCAGAGGGTGCTGTGGGCTCACTTTGAAGGGGCCTTTGAGTGGCCCCAAAGGTTCTGGAGGCCTTTGCAAGGAAGATGGGCAGAGGAGCCAGGCTGTGGGGAGAGGCTCTTCTTTGCAAGCATTTTTATCCTAGGAAGGGCAGGGAAGGCACACAAGATGGTGAGGTGGAAAGTTGGGGCCTTTGTTCCAATTATAGTTACATCATTTACTTCTTTCACTGTGTGACCTTGGGCAAGTCACCTAACCTCTCTGGTTTCTCATTTGTAAAACTAGGATAAGACAAGAATCTACCTTACAAGGTTGTTGTGAGGATTAAGATGCACACAATGCCTCTTAAGTGCTTAGAACATTGGCGCATACACTGTTAATACATTTTAGCTATTATTATTGCTCTCATTTCACTAAGCACATAATTGAAGGGTCAGAGATAGAGCCAGAAAATGACAAATGACAACAAAAGAGGGCCACTAGACAGTAGTGACAGATTTCAGATGCTTCCAGAGAACAGGGATGTTATCAAAGGGCCCTTGATGTGGAAGAGGAGGAGGAAGGGAAGGGGTGGAAGGAAGATTCTGAGAGCATAGGTTGGTGGAACGATCTGGAAAAGGGAAATGGAGGCATTTTCTCCTTTGAGATGGGAAAGGAAATTAGAACAAACACTAGAAAAATTGGGGGCAGGCATGGAAGTCGAGAGACTTCTTCCCCTCACGCTGGCCTCTACTCTTTGTGAAGCAGGCATCTGCTCAGTGAGGGCGTGG
This sequence comes from Diceros bicornis minor, assembly GCF_020826845.1. NCBI lineage: Eukaryota > Metazoa > Chordata > Mammalia > Perissodactyla > Rhinocerotidae > Diceros > Diceros bicornis. The sequence continues at coordinate 53,366,071 of NC_080752.1, forward strand.
ATGGGGAGGGCTCAGCTCTCTCTACCCGCACAACCCTGGGCCTCCTTTTTCATGTGAGTGTTATGTCTGTCTTCTCTTAATTTTCATTCATTCATTTCATATATATTTATTGGATGCCTACTAAGCACTAAGCTCTGTTCACAAAAATACTAAGTTGACAAATGTGAACAAGACTGTATTAATCTGAGTTCTCGAAAGAAACAGAACCAAAAGGATATAAATATATATATATATGTGATTTATTATAAGGAATGGCTCATGCGATTATGGGGGCTGAGAAATCCCAGGATCTGCAGTCAGCAAGCTGGGGACCCAGGAGAGCTGATGGTGTGAGTTCCAGTCTTAGTCCAGCTTGGAGATAGTCAGGCAGAGAGAGTGAATTGTCCCTTAGCTTTTTGCTCTAGTCAGGCCTTAACAGACTGGATCTGGCCTACCCACCTTGGGGAGGGCAATTTGCTTTACTGAGTCCACTGATTCAAATGCTAATCTCATCCAGAAACACCCTCAGAGACGCACCCCATGGCCCAGTCAAGTTGACATGAAATTAACCATCATAAAGACACGACGGCGACTCTTCTCATGGAGTTTATGGTCTAACAGGAGCAACAGACACAAAAAGTAAACAACAATTGTGTAATTCCACATCGTAATTCCATATTACAGTGTGCTGTGAGGGAAATGAACAGGGTGCTGTGATCGAATGAGGGAGCACCAAATTCGTTGCCAGATTGGAGGTGTGTGGGAACGCCTCCAAGAAGGTGACATTTAAAGGATTGGAAGTGGCCAGCCAGCTGAAAGAAGAGGAAGAGTGTTCTAGGCTGAGGGACCGATGGTCAGAGATCCTGAGGTGAGAAGAGCGCCTCGTCACATGAGCTCAGAGAAGACCTTTATGGCTGGAGAGACACGAGTTGGCTGAGAGAAGACTATGGCCAGGAGTTTGGATTTTATCCTAAGTGCCAGCAGACTGCTTTGAGGCTGGGAGTGAGTAACACGAACAACCTGAATCACATCTCAAGGATTACTCAGGCTTCTAGGTGGAGAGTGGGTTGGAGGGGGCTGGGGGTGGAGATGGGAGAGCTGGAGTGGATGAGGGGATGGAGGTCTGGACCAGAGTGCTGGCAGCCCGATGGAGAGGGATGAGCAGGTAAGAGTTTTTGGGAGGAGAATCTGCAGATCTGCTCCCACTGCCTCCCACAGCTATAACATGGAAGGTGACTGGGAACCTGACCCCATTCCAAATATCAGGGGCATTAGGGTGCTGGGTAGGAAGGTGCCTGTGCATTAGGGTTCTGGGGGAGACCCTGGCGGTAGCCAACCGTGGAGAGGGAAGCACTAAGCTTGTCCCCTTCTCCTGGTAGACAACGGTAACTAGACCGAGTTCTGGGATGGGTTCTGGATCCAAGTTCCAGCTCCTGCTCCTGGGCCTGCATGTAGGAAGGGAAAGAGCGGGGCCCAGGACAGGTCTGAATGGAGTCCCAACTCTGCCCTACACTCCTGGCTGGGACTTCACTTCACTGTTGCTTGGTGACCTCCTCTCGGAAGCAGGATTAACAATGGTCCTGGGCTCACGGATTTGTTCTCAGGATTAAACGAGGTAATGCATGAAAAAGTATGTAGCTCAGTGTCAGGCTCGTAGCAGGGGCTCGACAAGCGGAAGCTGCTTCCCAGTAGCTCGAGAGAGCTCTGGTTTCTGCTGAGACTGGAGGGTGATCTGGGACCGGGCCACGTGGTCTGGGCTAGGTCTGCAGCCTCGCTACCCCCCTTATTTGCAGACAGAGCCTGGTTACTTTAGACGTCTACCCACTGAGCGGGGCTAGAGAATATGGCTCAGATCTGGAAGGCAGAGAGGCAGCCTGGGGCCAGAGAAGGGTGGGGCTCAAAGTGACCTGGAGAACATCACACTGTCTCGAAAGTGGAAACTCTGGGGGACTCCTGGGAATCTGCATTGTGTGTACACTACAATTTGAGAACTACTGACTTGCCCACCTTATTATTTATTTATCATTATTTTTTTTTGGTGAGGAAGATTGGCCCTGGGCTAACATCTGTTGCCAATCTTCCTCCTCTTGCTTGAGGAAGATTGTCCCTGAGCTAAAATCTGTGCCCATCTTCCCCTATTTTGTATGTGGGATGCCGCCACAGCATGGCTTGATGAGCAGCGTGTAAGTCCACGCCCGGGATCCAAACCTGTGAACTCCAGGCCGCCGAAGTGGAGCATGAGTACGTAACCACTACGCCACTGGTCTGGCCCCACCACCTTATTTATTTTAAGTTCAGGGAAACTGGAGGCCACAGGAGGAGAATTAAAAGCAGGGTCGTGGATGATCTTGGGTGAGGAGCATTGGAGGGGAAAGAAAGGGCCCCCAGAATAAATCAGATGTGCCAAGGGGGAGGACACTGGGTTTGCCTGCAAAAGGGAAATGTTTTTCCTGTTTAAAAAGAACAAACAAAACACTTCTATAATTTGAATTCTCAAAGGAGAGTTTGCAGGCGGGGAGAGACCTCTAACAAAGTCACCCAATTTGGCCTGCCCTCCATCCTCTACGGTGGCAGGCACTGTGCATAATAGGGCAGCTAAGCAGGTATGCCCCCTTAAGGTTGAGACAGTTGATGAAATATTGAAATACTAACACAGTGGTTGGCAAATAGAAACTGCAATAAATAGTAAAATTAATTACTTATGAATATGTTATAATATAAACTCATTAGTGCATTGGATACCATCATGAACATTGATAAATGGGCCTCCTAAAATAGTTCCTCCTGAGAAACACTGACAACCCTCTCTGTGACTTCGCCCACATCTCTGCAGACAGCGCACGCGGCATTGCTCATTCTTTGTGGAGCTCTCTGTGCCTCAGAGGAATCATCAGTTTATCTTTATCCTCAAATTACTCACTTGTTAGTGCTTCTAAATAGCCTGCCCTTTACTTTGGTTTTATTATTGGTGCATTATACTGCTTGTATAAGTAGTAAGTGGGCAGGGTTTTGTTTTCTTAGAAGATCCAGAACTTACGGAAAAATGTTAAAGATGAACACCCAGAATAAAGAGACAACGACGTTTGGGTCTTTCTTTTAAATATCAGAAATAAAAATCTTCTGAATCTGGGGAAGAAAAATTTTAAAAATATATTAATAATTGCTAGTGAAGTAAATGTGGGATCAAAAAGTGCCCTGTGTTTATTAAAATTTGAAGGTGCTCACTTGTGTGGCACTGTACCATTCAGAATGGCAATTGCGTTCCGTTAAAGTTCATGGTTTGTGTCAGTCAGAGCTGGAACAGACAAGCGGAAGCATTATGAATAATACAGAAAAAGGAATTTATTGAGGGATTAGATTTATGCAATTGCAGGATTCGTTCAGGGCATAGAGGGGGCGGCTAATCTCTGTTCCTCAATGGCTGGGGCCTCAAGTGGGGACATTTGACAGCTGAGGGCTCAAATCATCTGGAGACATCTTCACACACATGTTAGGTGCTTGATGCTGGTGTCAGTGGGGACCTCAGCTAGAGCTGTTAGGGTGTGGACATATGACCAAGATCTGACCAACGGAATATGAGTGGAAGTGATATGTATCTCTTCCAGGCCTGGCCCATACAAACCTCCCATGCATGATCCTTTCTCTTCTCCATCTATCAGCTGGATGGAGAGGACTTCAAGGACCTAAAAGAAGGCAAAACTCTAAGGTAGAAAAAGTCTGGGTCTCTGAATGACTGTGTAGAGCAAAGTCCTCACCAATCTTCATCGAACTGCGACATGAATGAGAAATAACTTTCTATTCAGTTAAGCCATTTACATTTTGGAGTTGTTTGTTACAGTGCTTAATGTTAATTACCCTAACTAATAACCATCTCTGGTCTTTTATGGAAGTTACAAATGACTAGAGATTTTCACCTGGTGAGAATTGCAGTTGCAATCATCCATGGTGATTGTTCTCACTGTCACAACTGTTACACAGGCCCTTTTTATAGTCACAACGTCAAGGGTTGGTCTTGTAGCTTATATTACCTAAAATATGTTTGATGGAATTTTGATGACCTCACGTGTCTTTTTTGACTAATGGTCACAACTCATGAGGTCATTTTATTGACATTTTGTTAGAAAAAAAGAGGAACTCCATTGTCTTTCCATCACCAAGTTTACAAACCACTCATGTCTGGATCCATCTCTCCTGGCCCCATGAAAATGGAGAAGTGTTCTTCTATCTAAAGGCAGTCCAGGCTACAAAAGTCCTCCACTTGACCAAATCCAATAGCAATTTTATATTCTTGTCCCTCTTAATCCCCTCAACAGCTTTCAATGCAGTTAAATAAACTCCTCCTTGAAACCCTTTCTTCATTTGGCTTCTATAACACACCCTTCCCTATAACTCACTGGCCTCACCTTGGCTGCTTTTGCAAGGTTCTTCAGTTATATATCTTATAGGCATCTCAAATCAAACAAGTCCAAGTTAAGAACTCTTGATTAACCCCGTCAAATCTGTGCCTCCCCCAGGCATCCACATATCAATACATGGCACCACTGTTCACCCGGTGGCTCAGGCCAGTTTCCTAGGGATCATTCCTTCACTTCCCTCTCACATCCACAAACTCTAATCAATCAATAAATCCTATCAAGTCTAGCTTCAAATGATCTATGTAAGAATCGATCAATTTATCTCCATCTCTGTTTTTATTGCTCTAGTTGCAACCACCATCATCTTTTGTCTGGATGACTGCAATAGCCTTGGCATTGGTTTGCCTTCCTCCACTCTGGTTCCTATATAGTCTATTCTCCACACAGAAACCAGAGTGACTTTTAAAAGCAAAAATTGTACTTTCAGTTCCCCAAAAATACAAAGTTCTGTCTTGCCTCAGGGCCTTTGCACTTGTGGGTATCTTCTCCCAGACGGTCCTTCTCCCTGCTAATTGAATGGCCAACTCTTATCCTTCAGGTCCAAAACTAAATGTTACATCCTCAGAGAGTACTTATCACGCTGTATAAATTAGGGTTTTTTCCTGCTATTCTCTATCATCGCACTCTGTTTATTTTTTAATAGGACTGGTAATTATATTTTTGTTTACTTGTTTGTATTGCTAAATTGTCAATCTTCATGGGACTATAATCTCCATAAGGGCAGGTGCTGTGGACTGAATTGTGTCCCGCTAAAATTCATAAGTTGAATAACCTATGAATAAGCCTAACCCCCACTGTATTTGGAGATAGGGTCTTTAAGAGGTAATTAAGATTAAATGAAATCATAAGGATGGGGCCCTAATCCTTTGATAGGTCTGGTGGCCTCAGAAGAGGAAGAGAGATCACTTTCTCTCTCTCTCCCCCCGCCACAAATGCACACACAGAAGAAAGGCCATGTAAGGACACAATGAGAAGGCAACTGTCTAAAAGCCAGGAACAGAGCTCTCACCAGGAACCAAATTGGCCGGCACCTTGATCTTGGACTTCCAGCCTCCAGAACTGTAAGAAATAAATTTCTGTTTAAGCCACCCAGTCTGTGGTACTTTGTTAGAGCAGCCTGAGCGGACGAATACAGCAGGCTTACAGAATCTGCTTGTTTCTACTTTTTCATCCCTTGCACTTAGCAGAGTGACTGGCACATAGTAGGCATATAAAAATCATTCACTGAATAAACAAATGGACTCCACACAAGCTCTTCCCTACTTGCACTATGGCTTCAGCCGTCTCTACCGCCCCCATGCCACTCCTCGGATCCCCTACCTGGGCTGCTCTGAGGGAAAGACGAAGCTAAATGCTAGGCCCATGTCACAGGTATTTGAAGAGCAGTTTCTCCTTTCTCCTGCCCCTATTGGAGACATTACTAATAGATGACTGCACCCTGTCCCCCTTGTTAAGACAGCGCCACCCAGAGCCAAACTTGACTAATCAAGGTTGGCACACGAGATGAACCCATTTGCCTTCCCTGGACTGACTGGAACCAGCTCTGGTGAGAAAATGAAGCCTGTCCGCTTGGCCCTCACTCAGGGCTGGGTTAATGGCTAACTGGATTTGGGGTTTGTTCCTGTTTTCTGTGAATAACTGTGGCCTGAAGTGCGATGACTCAGTGCAGTGAACCGTGGGGAGGAGGCGTAGGTGTTACCCACCCTGCCTCGACACAGCGGTCGGTGCTCCTGTTGGGAGACCCTGTGTGGGGAGTGCAGGGGGCTGCAGCGGGCTCCCTTGGACGCAGCCCATGGTGAAGTGCTGAGGGAAGAACACGGGCCGAGTCCTGGGCAGAGCTCTGCCCACCTTCCTGTGTGGTCGTGGGCGAGGCCGGCTCAAAGCCGCCAAATTCACATCTCCAGCCCAGGCCGTCCAAGTCCAGACTTGGATTTCCAACAGCCAGATCTCTAAGAGGCATCTGCCCACTTCTCACCACTTGCATTGCAACCCCCCACTATCCCTTCAGGCTCCCCAAGTCCTCACCATGTGTCCATCCCCGCAGTGGCCTCCTCACTGGACTCCCTGCCTCCGCCCTTGCTCTGTAGTCTATTCCCCTCACAGCAGCCAGAGGGAACATTGAATACACAAGTCAGATGAGGTCACCCTCAGAACTCTCCAGTGACTTCCTAGCCCACACAAAGGTCAAAGCTGTCCCCGTGGCTACAAGACCCCACGCCATCGGCTCCTGACTTCCATGCCTCACCTCTGGCCCCATTTCATTGTACTCACCCCGTTCACTGTTTTCTGCTACCCCCGCCTGTATTAGTCAGAGTACTTCAGGGACACAGAGCCAATAGGATGCATTTATGTATATGGAGAGAGATTTATCTTGAGGAATTGGTTCACACAATTGTGGGAGCAGGCAATTCTGAAATCTACAGAGCAGGCCAGCAGGCTGGAAATTCAGGCAAGAGTTGATGTTGTAGTCTTGAGTCTGAGGGTTGAAAACTCAAGTATAACTTCTATGTTGCAGCCTAGGACCAGAATTCCTTCTTCCTCAGGTTGGGGGTTGGGGGGGACCTCAGTCATTTTCTCTTAGGGCCTTCAGCTGATTGAACGAGGCCCACCCACATTACAGAGGGTAATCTGCTCTACTCAAAGTCTACTAATTTAAATATTGATCACATTCAAAAAGTACCTTCAGAGCAACAGCTAGACTGGTGTTTGACCAAACAACTGGGCACGATGGCCTAGCCAAGTTGACACATAAATTAACATCACACGGCCTCTTTGCCATTCCTTGAAGGCAGCATCATCCTGTCTCAGGGCCTCTACCCTTCCTCTTCTCTCTGCCCAAATGTTCTGCTCCTAGATATCCACATAGCTCACTCCCTCACTTCCTTTGGATTTTGCTCACTGTCACTTCAGCGAAGCCTTCTCCGACAGCCCCATTTTAAGTTTCAAGCCCTCCTCCAGCCCCAGCACCCCCGTACCCCTCTGCTGGGCTTTCCCGTGTGGTGGTCTCAGATGGGGCATGTCTCGAAGGTGCCGTTTTCTCCTGTTACAGTCCAGTCGAGAGCAGTTTTGTCCTGGAGTAGAAGCTCCTTAATAAAAGGACCTTATCTAACGTGTACACTGGGCAGTGCTTCAGCTGTCATCTCTCTGCTTCAAACTGTCCCTTCTATACTCTGCTTTGTGAGGCTGGGGCTGGGACTCTGAAGCCTATGTTTCTGCTTTGCTAGGCAGCTCCATGTTAGGCTCTGTCAGGAAGGGATGCTACAGAGTGCTTTAAGGGTACCTGGGGTTTGTGTAACCAGATGGGACACACAGACGTGGAATTGACTGTCATGCAGGAAGAAGTTTACTCACAGTTCCCTGGAAACAGGAGGCATGGTGCACTGTGCAGGGCCACATGGGGAGGCACCAGGGTGGGTCGGGAGGCAGAGGAGTGAGGCGAAAATGCGGGTAAGAGTCTTTATTGTGGTTTTTATTTGTGGGCTTCATTTGTGGTTTCACTGGAAGGAATGGGCAAGGCAGGGTCAGCAGGCTTAGGATTGGCTAGTGTGAATAATTTCAGTGGGATCTGGGGTATAGGGCTGTCCTTAGTTGTCTGGTACCTGGCCCTGGGTGGATTAGGCAAGTGGATAGTGGCCCTGACTGTGAGAGCCCATTAGAGGAGGCGGTTGGAGTCGTGGGCTCTGGATTGATTGGTTTGCATATGAAAGGCACTCTAGAGCAAGTTGTTTGCTATCTCTTAAAAGGGATGTTTGCTAGCCCTGGGAGGGGCAGTCCCTCCAGGTCTGTAAGACCCCAAGACGCCAAAGCAGTAGATTACAGAAAATAAAAAGGCATGATTAATACACAGGGAGAGAGCATGGAAGGATGGGGGTGGAAGAAGAAACTCACCTCTTCTGTTTGTTCCCTGTGAACTTCCTTGGGCTCTCAGATGGCTTACATTTTCTGTGAGCATCACCCCAGCAATGCTTCTGCTCCCTGATAACAGCAGCATTTTCCTGCAGCAGCAGCTGCATCCAGTTTACGATTTTCCATCACTTGCAGAGCCAGCCCCATTGTGTTCTTCTGAGAGATACCAGCACCAGCCAGCCATGCCCTGTCTCCAAAAGGTCTGGGTCTCAGCCCAATGGGACCATCCCCCAGGTTCAGAGACACCAGCATCCTCCAAGCAATGCCCCATCCTTAGATGTCTATATTTCAGCTCTGCAGTGCCCCTCCTCTAAATTTGCACATTTTGATAATTCACACCTCTTCTCTTCCTTCAGCCTTGGGGGTGGTAGCTGCTTCCTGCAGTTGCTATCTCTATGATGAGTTGGTGGTTTTTTATGTGTGTGTGTGGGGAGGATTGGCCCTGAGCTAACATCTGCCAATCCTCCTCTTTTTGCTGAGGAAGACTGGCCCTGGGCTAACATCCATGCCCATCTTCCTCCACTTTATATGGGACGCCACCACAGCATGGCTTGCCAAGCGGTGCGTCGGTGCGCGCCCGGGATCCGAACCAGCGAACCCCGGGCTGCCACAGCGGAGTACGCACACTTAACCGCTTGCGCCACTGGGCCGGCCCCGAGTTGGTGGGTTTTTAATTGCCCTTTTAGTTACGTCATTAACAACTTTATACCTAGTTAGCAATCACTTATATTCAGTTCTCTCTGTTCAAATAAATGGTGGGGCTCTGTCTCCTGACTGGACTCTGGCTGATTGAGAAACTGGTAGCAGGAGGGGAATTTTTTGATATTGCTTTTGTGGTGGTCTTGGAGTTGAACTTAGCGCTGATCGACGATGGGATGCTAGCAATCCATGGCATGCACGGACATCGCGATTCATCAAATTGTCACCTGTGGTTGACTGTGATGAAGTGCCTATTCAAGGTGCCATGGGACAAAGTGGCTGTTTCACTTGGTCATTATGGCAGTAATGGTGACCGCAGGGACTATGGTGTGGGATGGATTCATTTGCATGCACTAGAAAGCTTATAGAAAGAAAATGACTAGCTCAAGTGAATATTCAGTTGGGATTATGACGGAATTTTGAGGAGTAGTTAGCATATCTTAGAAATGGATGGTATGAATGTCTCTCAAAGATGGATAACAATGATTACCACAACTTTGCATCTCCTCATTCAGGGGAGAAGATTAGATGTTTCCGTTTGTATGAAAGACAGTTGTATCTTGTCAGATAGAATGACTGAATTGTTTTTATTGTCTTATGGAAGTTAAACCATGTGAAGGGTGTGTAGGGATGTTGAAGGGCACGTAGCCAAAGGGGTGGATTGTGCCATTTAATTATATTTCTATTAGCTCCAACCCTCCCTTCTGTGCTCTGCATTGTGATGCTGGGGCAGGGACTCTGCAAACCACGTTCTTCTTTGCCAAAAGCAGGCTGCCTACTAGGCTCTTTCAATAGGTGGTACAAGACAGAGACTGCAAGACTGGGGGAGGAAGAAGGAACTACTTTCTTCCCTTGGGCTTCCTGAACTTGTGAGCCTCGCCCAGCAATGCCTCTTCACCCTGGTCACAGCAGTTCCTTCCTGCGGAGGTTGCTGAATCCAGTTTGCAGTTTTCCCAACACTTGCACACCAGCCTTATGGTGCTTCACTCTGAAACTCCAGCAACAGCTGAATCGTACCCCCTCCTCAGGGATCTGAGTTCAGCTCAGCAAGGCCCCTCAGCTAAGCTTGAGTTTTAATAATTTAACTACCTTCCCTTTGTTCTCCCAGGCCAAGGAGTGGTAGTTGCTTCCTGTAATTGCCGCCTCCAAGATACCTTACTGTTCTTTTCTTGTCTTGTCAGAAAAATAACTTCATAGCTTGGTAACAAGTTTTTAGATTAAATTCTCTTTGCTCAAACAACTAGTGTGGTTTCTATCTCCTGATCAGACCCTTCCTGATGCACACAGATGTTCAAAGTGTCCTTTGAACGGAGAATAGTGCCTGACATTGCAGATACTCAAAAAAATATTTGTTGATCTAATAGCAATAACACTTATTGAGTTCTTACCACCTCAGGCTTTGTTCAAAGTGCCCTACATGTATCATCTTGTTTCATCATAAAAATAATCTTATGAGATAGGAACTCTTATCCCTAATAAAAGGAAAAATAAATACTGATCTGTATTGAGTGTTACACTGAATGTACCGCTGATACTGGCTCAACACAAGGTTGACATAAGGGAAGCCATATTGTAGAAAAGAAACCCTATTGTAACTTTGAATGACCTCTGACTAACTCAGACATGCTCTGTGGGTTTTATTGCCCCTTCCAGCTGCTATAAATTGATAACTTTGTTCTTTTGAGTTCCTTGGGAATGTGATGACCCCCAGGCACAGAATCTATGCTGATAGCCATCATCAATGACAACTGAAAGATCAGGGTTTAGGGCATTGCTTCAGTATCTGATGCATATCCAGTAAAACAAAAGACTATCAGGAACTAAGACCAGACGTCTTCCCCCGCTTAGAGATCAGATGCCTCCCCCACCCGGAGACCAGGCCCCTATAGAACTGGCCTGTAATCTTTGCTCTGTAAGATGGTTCTTTTGGACATTAGTCAGCCATCCTCCCTCTTGCTAGCAAGCTGTAATAAAAAGTCCTTTCTCTCCTACCTCCTTGCCTCTTGTCTATTGGCATGTCTTGCAGTGGGCAGACAACACCTTGGGCAGTAACACCGCCAGGTAAGGCAGGGAAACTTGGTCCAATACAGAAGTTAGGCCATGTGGGACTGGGTCTTCAGATTAAATGTTAGCAAACCACTCAGGACAATCAGCTAAAGCATGGAAAGTCTACTTTTAGGTAGGTAATATACAAGGGAGAACAGGCCCCATGAAGACAAACTCCTAGTCCAAAAACAAAGGTGGGCTTCTAAGGGCAAAAGCCACAGTTTCTTAAGGTGAGGTGATCAGCTAGTTTAAAAAAGTCTTTAGCTTGTCAGCACAACATTGTTTGGTTTGTAATGGAGCTGAGCCCCAATTCCATTTGTGGTTTTTTTGGAGCTTCATTGACTCAATATGTCCATTAGGTTGAGTCCAAATAATATAGTTGAGGCACAGATCACAAATATAACAAGTTCATCATCAGGCTGGGTTTTTGTTTTTGTTTTTTCCTAATTCTGATTAGTTCTCAGAAGCAGTTGCTTTGATTCCTTCTTCTGGGGCCCTGACCGATTGCTTTCTTGCATTTTCTTAGCAATACAGGCTCAGAGGCATGTAGTAGGCAAGTCCGTCTGCGTATCCTCAAGACTCAGGAAAAATTCCCTTTATCTCTCATTTTTATTGATGAGGAAACTGAGCCACAGAGCAATTAAGTAACCTCCCCTTGGTCACACAGCTGGTAAGTGATAGAGCCAGATTTTGGCAGGTATGGTCAGTCACTTACTTTTCATGGAGATCAATTTCCTGCAGGTACTCATATGGGTCAATCTTTCCTGGTCAAGCAGGTTGACTTTAGAGTTGTTACATTTAACCACTTTGCTATAATGCTTTTATGGGAAAGAAAAAGAGAGAGAGAGAGACTGAGAATATAGTATTGTTAAGGGTATGAACTTTAAGGGTAAATAGATCTAGGTTAAAATCTCAGATCTGCCTTATACTACTTACAACTTCTATGAACTAAGCAAGTCACTTAGCTTTTCTAAGGCTCAGTTTCCTCATCTGTAAAGTGGGAAAAATAATACATACCTAAAAGGGTACTCACTTTTAATCTATTTTAGGTATTGGTTTTTAAAATAGCATATCAATTTATGACCCAAGACTGCCTCCTAGAGGTGAAATGAAAACATGGACTTCATAACTATGCTGAATAGAGTCCGTGAAAGCCTTTTTCTTCCCAAACTGTCCAGACAAAAACCTAGTAGTTTCTGCAAATTAGATGGTGCAATAACAACTGGTCTTTAGTGTCTCCAATCTCTTTGAATTGCAATATCAGGCTTCCTCAAAGGGACTCATGAAGGTTTGGCCCAGTTGGGTACTGCAAGGCAGAATGGTACCACAGAATTGATTCCCACGAAAAGTAAGTTACCCACCACCACCAGTGACAACACACACACACACACATACACACACACACACACGAAGCCCAGATAGCTTTACAAACAAGTTTCCCATATTTCAAATAAACAAATTATCCCCTATCTTACGCAAACTACTTCAAATAGCCAAAAAAAAAAAAAAAGGGAGGAAAAGCTGATCAATTCATTTTATTAGGCTAAAATAGGTCCACAATCCTTTTTATTTATTTATTTATTTATTTATTTATTTATTTATTTATATTGAGGAAACATTGGTTTATAACATTATATAAATTTCAGATGTACATCATTACATTTCGATTTCTGAATAGACTACATCATGTTCACCACCAAAAGTCTAGTTGCCATCTGTCACCATATACATGTGCCCCTTTACCCCTTTTGCCCTCCCCTAGCCCCCTCCCCCTCTGGTAACCATCAATCTATTCTCTGTATCTGTATGTTTGTTTTTCTTCCACACATGAATGAAATCATATGATATTTTTCTTTCTCCTTCTGGCTTATTTCCCTTAGCATAATGCCCCCACGGTCCATCCATGTTGTTGCGAATGGCAAGATTTCGTCTTTTGGGGCCGGCCTCATGGCTTAGTGGTTAAGTGTGCACGCTCCGCTACTGGCGGCCTGGGTTCAGATCCCGGGCGCATACCGATGCACCGCTTCTCCGGCCATGCTTAGGTGGCGTCCCACATACAGCAACTAGAAGGATGTGCAACTATGACATGAAACTATCTACTGGGGCTTTGAGGAAAAAAAAAAAAAGGAGGAGGATTGGCAATAGATGTTAGCTTAGAGCCAGTCTTCCTCAGCAAAAAAAAAAAAAAAAGAGGAGGATTAGCACAGATGTTAGCTCAGGGCTGATCTTCCTCACAAAAAAAAAATTTCATCTTTTTATGGCTAAGTAGTGTTCCATTGTATATTATATTCCATATATAAATATGGAATATATGTATATATATGTATATGGAAGATATATATATCTTCTTTATCCATTCATCCATTGATGGGCACTTAGGTTGTTTCCAAGTCTTGGCTGTTGTGAATAACGCTGCAATGAACATGAGGGTGCATATATCTTCTCAAATTAGTGTTTTCGTGTTTTTTGGTTAAACACCTGGAAGTAGAATACCTGGATCATATGGTAGTTCTAATTTTAATTTTTTGAGGAATCTCCATACTGTTTTCCATAGTGGCTGCACCAATTTACATTCCCACCAGCAGTGTATGAGAGCTCCCTTTTCTCCACATCCTCTCCAACACTTGTTATTTCTTGTCTTTTTAATAATAGCCATTCTGATGGGCGTGAGGTGACATCTCATTGTGATTTTGATTTGCATTTCCCTAACAATTAGTGATGTGGAACATCTTTTTATGTGCCTTTTGGCGATCTGTATATCTTCTTTGGAAAAATGTTCAGATCCTCTGTCCATTTTTTGATCAAGTTGTTTATTTTTTTGTTGTTGAGTTGTATGAGTTCTTTGTATATTTTGGATATTAACCCCTATTGGATATATGCTTTGCAAATATCTTCTTCCCAATTGGTAGGTTGTCTTTTCGTTTTATTGATGGTTCCTTTTGCCATGCAAAAGCTTTTTAGTTTGATGTAATCCCATTTGTTTATTTTTTCTTTTGTATGGAGACCTATTTGAAAAGATACTGCTAAGACCAATGTCACAGAGTGTACTGCCTATGTTTTCTTCTAGGAGTTTTATGGTTTCAGGTCTTACATTCAAGTCTTTAATCCATTTTGAATTAATTTTTGTGTATAGTATAAGATAGCGGTCAACTTTCATTCTTTTGCCTGTGGGTGTCCAGTTTTCCCAGCACCGTTTATTGGTGAGACTTTCCTTTATCCATTGTATGTTCTTGGCTCCTTTGTCAAAAATTAGCTGTCCATAAATGTGTAGGTTTATTTCTGGGCTCTCAATTCTGTTCCATTGATCTGTGTGTCTTTTTTTCTGCCAGCACCATACTGGTTTATGTGTGTGTGTGTGTGTGAGGAAGATCAGCCTTGAGCTAACATCCAAGGCCAATCCTCTTCTTTTTTGCTGAGGAATATTGGCCCTGGGCTAACATCCATCCCCATCTTCCTCTACTTTATATGAGACGCCGCCACAGCATGGCTTGACAAGCAGTGCGTTGGTGCATGCCCGGGGATCCGGGCCTACGAACCCAGGGCTGCTGAAGCGGAGCGCGTGGATTTAACCGCTGCACCACTGGGCCGGCCCCCACACTGTTTTGATTGCTATAGCTTTGTAGTATACTTTGAAATCAGGGAGTGTGGTACCTCCAGCACAATCCTTTATCTTAAACTTTTTTGGGGGTTGGGAGTTTAGAAAGATAATGCAGTGTATAGTTGTGTATAACACCCCCAGCACAGTCTGGACTAGCTCCCCACAATCAAATATGTTAATATTTCTGCAGCAAAACACACTAAGTGGGATAGATAAAAACTATAAATAGCCTCACATCAGTTTAGATCAGGTTTTGCTGCCAAATGAGTTTGCTGAAAACATATCTCTCCCCCCACAACAAAAACCTTATTGCTAGTTTTCAGAACTTTTTGAATTTTGGAATTACAGATAAGGATTATGGACCTATTAATTGATGCCAAACCAATCTGGGATGCTAGTATGAGAAAACAAAATTTAACCCAAACTCATGAATATATTTGCAAATATTCTAAAATAAAATGCTAGCAAATAGAAAAATCATATATCATGACCACTCGAATAGAAGGTGAAGTACCACAGCCGTGATTATGGGTTCGAGTTGGCAATCATTCCCGAGACACAAATAGATTCAAATCCAAAACACAAAGCAGAAGATATGGCAGATGCTGTATTTTCATCTCTCTGGGAGGCCCAGCAGCTACCCAAGAACACATGTTTTTTTGTCGCTCACCCACAGGACAGGTACAGCTACCATGGGAGAGCCAAGTTGCACGGGGGTCACCTTAACTCATAGAAGCTACAGCCTCTATTTCCTACCAATATTTCACACCATTCTTGTTGTGTAAGCACACCACCTGCGTGCCCACTGACAACTCCTCTAAACCTATGCAGACAACAAAGGAGGCATACCCAATATCCCCCATTTATCTTATTCTGCAGTTTCCAAGGAAACAGTACTGTGGAAGACCAAGGCCAATGTCAGGCAGGCTTGCATCGCCCAGGACTGATATTAATTTTCCCTTTACTCACAGAAGGATAATTTAACATTAGGAAATCTATCTCTGTGATTTGCCAATCAACTGGTGAAAGAGAAAATCATATGATCCTTTAAAAAATGCAGTAATATCATTCAACAAAACTAAATATGCGTTCATAATGAAAACGCTTAGCAAATTAGGAATAGAAGGGAAATTTTTCAATCCATTAAAGGGTATCTACCCCAAGCCTAAACTTTATAATTAAGATGCAAGTTTGGAAGCATTTCCATTAAGTCAGGAACAAGGTAAGATTGCTTTCTATCACCACTACTATTCAGTGTTATTCTGGAGTTACTAGCGAATGTAATAAGAGAAATACATAGAAAGTATAAGAATTAGAAAGAGACAACACTGTATTTGCAGGTTATATTACTGTCAATTTAGAAAATCCAAGAAAATCAAGAGAAAAACTATTTGAACTAATAAGAAAGTTTGGCAGGGTTACTAAATACAAGATCAACATACAAAAATCAATAGATTACTGGAACTTGAGGGAATTATGGTAGGGGGGATAAGCCAGATAGAAAAAGACAAACACTGTATGATTTCACTCATATGTGGAAAATAAACATATACATGGACAAAGAAAACATATTAGTGGTTACCAGAGGGGACATAAGGGGTAAAAGGGCACATATATATGGTGACTGACAAATAACAATGTACAACTGAAATTTCACGATGTTATAAACTATTATGACCTCAACAAAATAATTTAAAAGATCAATAGATTACTATATGCAGGAACAAGAAACTAGAAGATATAATAGGCAAAAAAATACTATTCACAGTCAATAAAAACTATAAGGTATCTAGGAATATATCTTATAAAAGATGTACCAGACCTTTACAGAGGAAAATACAAAATATTTTTAAAGATATAAAAAGAATATAAAAGAATAAATAGAGAGATATAACATGTTTATGGATGGCAATAGTCACTATCATAAAGATATCACTTCTCCCTCAAAATAAACCTACAGATTCAATCATTCCAATAAAAACTTATCAGGATTTTTTGTGTAACTAGATAGGTAGATTCTAAAATTCATATGAAAAAGTAAACAGCCAAGAGTATCCAAGATAATTCTGAAAAAAGAACAAGATACCGGACATAAAGATTTATTATTAAACTATAGAAATTAAATAGGGTAGAATTAATTCAGATCCATCTAAAGGGGTAGAGAGCTCAGATATAGACCAAACATATTGGAGAAGATATACGGCAGAAAGGGCACAATCAATCCCATGGGATGATGGAGTGGGGGTATTGGACTACACTAAAAGTAAGTAGTATAGGAACCATAGTATAGGAACAATCAGCTCTCCATTTGGAAAATCTCTATAAATCAACAAGAGAAAAACAATCCAATAGGAAAATAAAGCCTAATGATATGTACAAGCAAATCTCAGCATGGGAATGCTCAACATCATTAGTATTCAGGTAAATACAAATCAAAGCCACAGTGAGATACCACGTCATACCAACGAGGATGGCTTTAATGGAAAGGACATGCAATAACAAGTGTTGGCAAGGATGTGAGAAACTGGACCCCTCATACATTGCTGGTGGGAATATAAAATAGTGTAATTGCTTTGGACATCAGCAAAAATGTCCTTCATTGTCCCATTTTCACAGGGAACCTGAGCCACAGAGCAATGAAATTATCTGCTCTTGGTCACACAGCTGGCAAGTGATAGAGCCAGACTTAGAGGCAGTTCCTCAAAATGTTGAACATAGAGTTACCATACAACTCTACTCCTAGGTATATGCCCAAGAGGATCTAAAACTTATGTCCACACAAACACTTGTACATGAATGTTCATAAAAGTATTATTCACAATAGCCAATAGTCCTGTAACTGAGCAAAAAGGGGCTCGTTCTGCTCACAGCAACCTGGTGCCAATCAATTGCAAACAAACCAGTGGTTGAGAAAGGAAAGTTTATATGATTAGCTAGCAGAATCAGGAAGATGGCAGACTAGTGCCCTAAAGAACTACCTTAAAATTATACAGAATCTTGAGGCAGTTATGTAGGGGAAACGGGCAAGGGAGGGGGGTTTAGGAATGTCAACCATCTGGTGTGACGGACTTCAAAGCACCTCATTATCTCTTTCTTCTGTCCTTTGTGATGGGTACCAACACAGAATTTTTCTTTCTGGAGGTCATCATGTTCCTGGGGGAACTCAGAGAACAAAGTTATTGTCTTATAGCAGCTAGAGATATAGGTAAGCAACAGTCATAGAACTAGCAGATCATGTATATTGCAAAAGTGAGAGGTGCTTAATCATCTAGGCTGTGTGCAGGCTAGAATGCATTCACAGAAACTAGTGAGTCAGGGTTATATATATAGTTACAATATTGCTTCCTTTCCCTAAGATGGCTTCCTTCATGCTAACTTAAGATCTAGCTGTTACAGTCCATCAACTGATGAGTGGATAAATAAAATGTGGTATATTCATATAATGGATTATTATGCAGCAATAAAAAGAAATGAAGTACTGATCCATGTTACAGCATAGATGATCCTTGAAAGAATGGTGCTAAGTGAAAGAAACCAATCACAAAAGACCACATATTGTATGATTCCATTTATGTGAAATGTCCAAAATAGGCAAATCCATAGAGACAGAAAGTAGATTAGTGATTGCTAGGGGCTGAAGGGAAAGGGTAACAGGGAGTGACAGCTAAGGGGCATGGGACTTCTTTTTGGGGTGACGAAAATGTTCTAGAATTAACAGTGATGGTTGCTCAAGTTCTATACTAGAAGTCACTGACTTGTATACTTTAAAATGGTGAATTTTACGGTACGTGAATTATATCTCAGTAAAGAACATGTTAAGCACCTTTCAAACAAAACAAAACAAAAAGGAAAAACAGAATTGACAAACTAACTAAAGATGTCCGTTGGAAAATCCTGCCCAAGCGTCTCATCTGCCATCTCTGCCCCAAGCCCTCCACCTCTCTGGATGGCCCTCTTCTCCCCTACCTCTGCTCGCCCATCAAATGCTGGCATCCCAGGGCTCCATCCTGCACCTTCTCTTCTCACTCTGCTCACCAAACCTGGGTGAGGTGGTCCACTTCCATGAGTTCAGCTCCATAGACTCTGGAATTTCTGTCTCCATCACACTCAGCACACCCAAAGCAGAACCCATACCCTTCTCCTGCACATCCATTCCTTTGCCATGGTAAATGGCACCCCCAGCCACCTAGTCATCAAAGCAGAAGCCCAGGAGTCATCCTAGTGCTTCACAGCCCCTTAGTGAGCTGTGAAGCCTAGTGCTGTCCCACCTCCTGGCTCATTCCTCTCCACCTCTGCAGCCACCAGCTCTGTTCAGGCCTCTCTTGCCTGCAAATAGAAAGGAGGCAGAAACTAGAACTCATACACATCATTCCCCCACCCCCATCTCACAAATCCATTCTCCACTCTGCAACCAGAGTGGAGAATGCAACCAGGGTGATTTTCTAAAACACAAATCTAACCATGTTTCCTCCCAGTTTAGAACATAGGCTGTCCTTGACCAATAATAGCCAACAATTATTGAGTATTCACTTTGTGCCATTTTCTAAGCATTTTGTATGAATTGTCTCATTTAATGCCACAACAACCCTATGAGGTAGAAATTATTATTCCCCGGTTATGGATAAGAAAACCAAGGTTCAGAGAGGTTACACAAATTGAGCCAAGTCACCCAACAAGTAAGTTAACAGAGCCAGAATTTGAACCCAAACAGTCTGATTTCAGAGTGTCTATGTTCTTTACCACTACATCGTGCTGTCTACAGGATGACATGCCTGGCACAGAATCTAGAGCCCTCAATAGATACGTATTGAATGAATGAATGAATGAATGGCATTCAAGTCTCTCCATGACTCCTACACATAGTTCTCTCTTCTCCATCTTTGCCTGCAGAACTTATCCAGCTCAATGCTTTTTTTGTCCACACCCTTCAACCCAGCTGGGCTAGAGTTGGGTAGATGGCATCTCTGCTCCTCATTGCGGCCTCTAGACCAACCATTATCCTTTTCTCTTCCTTAAGAAACTCTTCTTTGAATCTCATATTATCAGATTATACCACCATTACCTCTCCTTTTTGCAGTTATCATCACTTCCTGAGTTATCCTGACATTTCTTGAATATTTGAGCTCCCAGCTCATTCCACACAACTTCTATCATGATTCTTGGTGATTTCAATATCCCCTTCCAATGTCTAGCCTCTTCACTTCCAGGAATCTTTCCCTTTACATTCCTCAAGCTGCTCATTCCTTCTCCCACCTTCAATCTTATAAACTCCTTTCTTCTAGTTGTTCAGGCCCAAATCTTCCCTGGCATCCTTGACTTCTCTCTTTTGCTCACATTCTTTCACCTCTACTTTCAACACATATCCAGAATCCAACCACTTTTTGCCACCTCCACTGCTATTCCCCCTGGCCCAAATCACCATCTCACACCTGGCTTTTTTCAATAGCCTCCCTACTGACATCACTTTTTCTCCACTGAGGTCAGAGTAATTCTGTTAAAGCATAAGTAAGGTCAGGTCACTCCTCCAAACAAACCTCTAGTGTCTTCCCATTTAATTTAGAATAAAAACCAAAGTTCTTAAAATCACCTACAAAGTTTTACATGATCTGATCTCCCAATGGTCTCTGTGACCTCACCTTCTACTGCTCCTCCCTCAGCTCACTCCACTTCAGCCACACTGGCTTTGCTGTTCCTTGAACATGCCAGGCCACTCCAGTTTAGGGACTTGGTACTGACTGTTCCTTCTGTCAGGAATATTCTTCATGCAGATAATTCCCTTACCTCCTTCTGCTCTTTGTTCAGATATAACCTTCTCAATGAGACCTACTCTGACCTTCCATTTAGAATCATGACCCATGCCCCAAACTCAGATCCTCCTTGATCTCTATTTTTTTCCCCACAGAACTTATCACCTTCTGATGTCCTAGATAATTTACTTATTATGTTTATTATTTCTTTATATGTCTGCCCTTACTAGAACATAAGCCCCACTAGAGTAAAGATCTTTGTTTTGTTATATCCCAAGCACCTATAACAGTTAATAGTAGGCATATAGTAGGCACTTGATAAATACCAGTGGAATAAATCAATGGAACAAGGTGATTTCCAGTAGTAATAAAGGCTATGAAGAAAATAACACAGGCTGATATGACTGAGAATTCCTAGCACAGGCTTCTATAGATGGAATGGTCTATATACGGGTGACTTTTAGTGGTGTGCTGGTAAATATTTAGCAACAGAATGTCCAAAATCAAAAGCCCTGAGAAGAGATGATGTCAGCATCATGGTGGAGTGAGCTCTCTCCTTAGATGGTCCTCCCTAAGATACAACAAAAAGGACATTCATATACCAACAGAGGACATTCACACAACACAAAAGACGTCTGAGAGACCCATGCAGCCATACATCTGAAGGTGGAGGTGCTGGACACCCCCAGAGGAAGTGGAAGGAGGTAAGGAGAACTCCTCTTCCTCCCCGACAGCAACCCTGGGACCATGCAGCTCTCAGAGAGAGGGCGGGGAGAGGAAGCCCTCCATGGGAAAACCGTTGCTCTCCAAGTTCCCTCACAACCTGTGGGAAACTCCCATACAGAGGTTACTGAAGTGTTGTGGGGGTGTCTTCATCAAGCTAGCACCCCAGAAGAGCAGACAGTGAGGGAAGAGTGAGAACGTCCCTGGGATCTTACAGGCAAAAGAAAGCACCCCTCCCCCTGCCCAGCACTCCAGCACAGCTGGTTGGCCAGAGTGCCTGCAGATCACAGTGGGCTCAGAATACACATCTCTTGACCCCCACCCAGTGGTGGCAGGTGGAAGCTGCGACCAGATATTATCACTATGCAGAGAAACAAATCCATGCTGTCAAACAGTATGAAAAAATATATTACATATCCAATCCAGAAGGAAAATGACAAACACCCAGAAATCAATCCTGAAGGCACAAAAATTTATAATCTAAACGACAGAGAATTCAAAAGAGCTATCATAAAAAAGCTCAATGAGTTACAAGAAAATACAGATATACAGTCCAATGAAATCAGGAACTTCTTCACAAAAGAGATTGAAACTATAAAAAAAAAAAATCAGAAATGTTGGAGATGAAAAACACAATGGAGGAGTGTCTTGACATGAGTACAGCCATGTTTCGCCGCTCCACTGACCTACAGCCACCAGCACAAAAAGAAATATAAAACCTGCTTTCTGCGTGGTGAGAACCGGCACTTCTCCCGTGGAGATAGTTGCAATGTGTAAAAATTTCAAGGCCTTTCGGGCACCGCAGCCTGGGACAGACTGGCCATCTGTGTCGGGCTGGGACGATAAGCAAGGTAAACAATGCACGTACACAACTACTGGGCTGGGACGACAACCGGGGGAGGCTCAGTGCACGTATGCCGCTGATAACCATTTGTGCATGGGAACACTAGATGCTTGCTCTGTAAATTCTGTAACTGCTTATATAAACTGCTTATATAAACTGAGACCCGGTGAGAGTTCCACCTGTGGAAGGGACGCCTTGCCCAGGACGTGTGATCCTTGCCCAGCCACATCGATTGACAGGACTCTCCCGGCAGTGGGGCATGGATGTTGTGAGTAATTGATTTATTGTAAAGTAATTGATCTGATGTGTTCTCTTTTCGGTTAACCTGGTGTTTCTCTTTCCGGTTGATTTGTGTCATTTCCCTTCGGTTGATCTGGTGTTTCCCTTTCCGATCGATCTGATGTTTTTCCCTCTTATTATATGACCTATTTGAATCTGCTGCTATCTCAGCCAATGTGGATGTTTTCCCTTTCCAGTAGAGCTGGTGTTTTTTCCCTCTTATTATTTGACCTATTTGGATCTGTTTGCGGACTATCGCCTTTACTATCCTCTATATAATAAAATATACCTTCAGTCCATTTGTTTGGAGTGGAAAGTTTCTTTTACGTCTCTGATCGAATCCCCAAACCTCTCATAACAAAGAGATAAAGAAAAATCTGGAATCTTTAAAGAACAGAGCTGACAATATGGAAGATAGAATTAGCAATCTAGAGGATAGAAATGCAGAAATGCTCCAGATGGAGGAGGAGAGAGAACTAAGACCAAAAAGAAATGAAGAAATTCTCCGAAAAATACCTGACTCAATTAGGAAACGCAACATAAGGATTATAGGTATTCCAGAGGGAGAAGAGAGGGGAAAAGGACCAGAGAGCTTGGTCAAAGAAATAATAGCTGAGAACTTCCCAAACCTGGGCAAGGAGCTGGAAATACAAGTGAATGAAGTCAACAGATCCCCTAAATATAGCAACATAAAAAGGCCCTCTCCAAGGCATATAGTAGTAAAGCTGGCAAAAGTCAATGACAAAGAAAAAATATTAAGGGCAGCAAGACAGAAAAAAATCACATACAAAAGAACTCCTTTCAGGCTCTCAGCAGAAACCTTACAGGCTAAGAGAGAGTGGAATGATATATTCAAAATTCTGAAAGACAAAACCTTTCAGTCAAGAATACTCTATCCAGTGAAAATATCCTTCAGATATGATGGAGAAATAAAAACTTTCCCAGATAAACAAAAGGTAAGGGAGTTCATTGCCACAAGACCCCCACTACAAGAAATGATCAAGAAGGCCCTCAAACCTGGAAAAAAAAAAGAGAGAGAGAGAGAAAGGGGACACAAAGCCTTGAGCAAGGAGAAAAAGAGGGAGACAAAATCAGAAAAATTGCAGCTCTCTATCAGAACATCTTATCAAACACTTAATTATAACATCAAACATAAAGGGAAAGAAAACACCAAAAATAAGGGCCGGCCCCGTGGCTTAGCGGTTAAGTGCACGTGCTCCGCTGCTGGTGGCCCGGGTTCGGATCCTGGGCGCGCACCGACACACCGCTTCTCCGGCCATGCTGAGGCCGCGTCCCACATACAGCAACTAGAAGGTTGTGCAGCTATGACATACAACTATCTACTGGGGCTTTGGTGGGAAAAAATAAATAAATAAAATCTTTAAAAAAAAAGAGAGAGCATCATGGCGGAGTGAGCTTTCCCGTGAACTCTTCCCCCGACAAGATACAACAAAAGGAACAGTCACAGACCAACAACGGAATCCCAGACAGTGAAAAGCTAGAGCGGAAAGATCTACACTGCCACACATCTGAGAGCGGAACGTGCTGGGCCCCCGGAGGAAGTGGGGAGAGGTAAGGAGAACTCCTCTCCCTCCCCATCAGATCAGCGATCCCGGTCCACGCGGCTCCCAGAGAGGGGGGAGGGGCGGCCCTCGGCGGGGAAACCGTAGCTCTTCGGGCTCTCTCAGCCAGTGGGAAACTCCCGCACAGAGGACTCAGAAGAGCCACAGGGCTACCATCAACATCTGAGCACCCCAGAGAGTGGATAAAGAGGGGCAAACGAGAAGCCTCCCACATCAGGGACCCAGAGGGCAAAAGAGAGCTCCCCCCTCACCGCAAACCGGACCCTGCAGCTCAACCGACCAGACCAGACCTAGCGATCCGGATTCGCGGCAGACCAGACCAAGAGATCTGCAACAGACCAGACCAAGTGATCCACGGCAGACCTGATCAAACGACCAGACCCGTGGATCGCAGCGGGAAAAAAACAAAAAACAAAACTGCGGATCGCAGCAGAAAAACCGGGGCAGAGCGCAGGGGGCTTAGACTACACAGCCCTTTACCACCAGACAGTGGCGGCAGGTGGAAATTGCAACCAGAGATTTCCAGGATGAGGAAAAACAAAACCAACACAGGAACCACAATGCAAAAATCTATGAAATCACCAGACCAGAAACAAAATGACAAGCACCCAGAAATCAACCCCGAAGACACAGAAATCCATAAACTAAATGACAGAGATTTCAAAATAGCTATCATAAAAACACTCAACGAAATACGAGACAACACAGACAAAGAATTCAATGAGATTAGGAGTTTCTTCACAAAAGAGATTGAAATCATAAAGAAAAACCAATCAGTGCTGATGGAGATGAAGAACACAATGGAGGAGATAAAGGAGAATCTGGAATCTTTAAAGAACAGAGCTGACAATATGGAGGAAAGAATTAGCACTTTAGAGGATAGGAATACAGATATACTCCAGATGGAAGAGGAGAGAGAACTAAGACTAAAAAGAAATGAAGAAAGACTCCGAGAAACATCTGACTCTATTAGAAAATGTAACATAAGAATTATAGGTATTCCTGAGGGAGAAGAGAGGGAAAGAGGAACAGAGAGCCTATTCAAGGAAATAATAGCTGAGAATTTCCCAAATCTGGGGAAGGAGCAGGAAATACCAGTAAGTGAAGCCAATAGGACACCTATATATATTAACAGACAAAGGCCTTCACCACGACACTTAGTGGTAAGGCTAGCCAGGGTCAACGACAAAGAAACAATATTAAGGGCAGCTAGACAAAAACAAAAAATAACATACAAAGGAACTCCCATCAGGCTCTCAGCGGATTTCTCAAGAGAAACTTTACAGGCTAGAAGAGACTGGAATAATATATTCAAAATGCTGAAAGACAAAAACTTTCAGCCAAGAATACTCTATCCAGCAAAAATATCCTTCAAATATGATGGAGAAATAGTAACTCTCCCAGATAAACAAAAGCTAAGGGAGTTCATGGCCACGAGACCCCCACTACAAGAAATACTCAACAAGGCCCTCAGGCCTGAAAAAAGAAGAGAAAGGGAACACAAAGCTTGGAGCAAGGAGAAAAGTAGGTAGACAAACTCAGAAAAATAGTAGATCTTTACCGGAATAGGTTAACAACCACTTAAATACTAAATTCAAAGATCAAAGGAAGAAACTCACCAAAAATAAATTTAACCTCATCACTGTAAACACACAGCCACAACACAAGATAGAATAAGGTATAACAAGAACAACTTAGAAGGGGAAGAGGAAAGTGATTGAATTGACTTAGTATAAGGAAATAGGAGGCCATCAGATAATGGACTATCTCATACACAAGATTTTTTGCCCAAACCTCAAGGTAACCACTAAACAAATAATCAAAACAAAACCACATATGATAAACAAAGAGAAAACTAGAAGAGTCATAAGACAGAACAACCAAACTGAATTGGCAGTCCGAAACAAATGGGACAAGAAACAAAGGAAATGCAAAAGAACCAGAAAATAAGTGACAAAACAGCAACATTAAGCCCTCATATATCAATAATTACCCTAAATGTAAATGGATTGAACTCTCCAATCAAAAGATACAGAGTGGCAGGATGGATTAAAAAGCAAGACCCAACAATATGCTGCCTTCAGGAAACACATCTTAGCATTAAAGACAAGCACAGGCTCAGAGTGAAAGGATGGAAGACAATACTCCAAGCTAATGGCAAACAAAAGAAAGCAGGTGTTGCCATACTCATATCAGACAAAGTAGATTTCAAGATAAAACAGGTTAAGAAAGACAAAGAAGGGAAATATATAATGATAAAAGGGACACTCCATCAAGAAGACATATCACTTATAAATATATATGCACCCAACATAGGAGCACCAATGTACATAAAGCAACTATTAACAAACCTAAAAGGAGAAATCAACAACAACACAATAATAGTAGGGGATCTTAACACCCCACTTACAACAATGGATAGATCATCCAGACAAAAAGTCAATAAAGAAATAGTAGACTTAAATGAAAAACTGGACGAGATGGACCTAGTAGACATATACAGAGCACTCCATCCAAAAACAGCTGACTACACATTCTTCTCAAGTGCGCATGGAACATTCTCTAGGATAGACCATATGTTGGGAAACAAAGCAAGCCTCAATAAATTTAAGAAGATTGAAATCATAACAAGCATCTTTTCAAACCATAAGGCTATGAAACTGGAAATGAACCATGAAAAAACAACTGGGAAAGTGACAAAAATGTGGAGATTAAACAACATGCTACTGAACAACCAATGGATCATTGATGAAATTAAAGGAGAAATCAAAAACTATCTGGAAACAAACAAAAATGATAATATGCCATATCAAACCATATGGGATGCCGCAAAAGCGGTCCTGAGAGGGAAACTCATAGCGATACAAGCCCACCTTAACAAACAAGAAAACGCCCAAATAGGTAACCTTAAATTACACCTAACAGAACTAGAAAAAGAAGAACAAACTAAGCCCAAAGCCAGCAGAAGGAGAGAAATAATAAAAATCAGAGCAGAAATAAATGAAATTGAGACCAAAAAAACAGTAGAAAGGATTAATGAAACAAAGAGTTGGTTCTTCGAGAAGATAAACAAAATCGACAAACTCTTAGCCAGGCTTACTAAGAAAAAAAGAGAAAAGGCTCAAATAAATAAAATTAGAAATGAAAGAGGAGAAATTACAACGGATACCACGGAAATACAGAGGATTATAAGAGAATACTATGAGAAATTATATGCCAACAAATTGGACAATCTAGAAGAAATGGATAAATTCTTAGACTTATACAACCTCCCAAAATTGAACCAAGAAGAAATGGAGACTCTGAATAGACCAATAACAAGTAAAGAGATTGAAATAGTAATCAAAAACCTCCCAAAAAATAAAAGTCCAGGACCAGATGGCTTCTCCAGTGAATTTTACCAAACATTCAATGAAGATTTAATACCCATCCTTCTCAAACTATTCCAAAAAATAGAGGAAGATGGAACACTTCCTAAATCATTCTATGAGGCCAACATCACCCTGATACCAAAACCAGACAAAGACAATACAAAGAAAGAAAATTACAGGCCAATATCGCTGATGAACATTGATGCAAAAATTCTCAACAAAATATTGGCAAACCGAATACAACAATACATTAAAAAGATCATACACCGTGATCAAGTGGGATTTATACCAGGGACGCAGGGATGGTTCAACATCTGCAAATCAATCAACGTGATACATCACATCAACAAAACAAAGAATAAAAACCACATGATCCTCAATAGATGCAGAGAAGGCATTTGACAAGATACAACATCCATTTATGATAAAAACTCTCAATAAAATGGGAATAGAAGGAAAATACCTCAACATAATAAAGGCCATATATGACAAACCCACAGCCAACATCATACTCAACGGGGAAAGACTGAAAGCCATTCCTCTGAGAACAGGAACGAGGCAGGGCTGCCCACTCTCACCACTCCTGTTCAACATAGTACTGGAGGTTTTGGCCAGAGCAATTAGGCAAGAAAAAGGAATAAAAGGAATCCAAATAGGTAACGAAGAAGTGAAACTCTCACTATTTGCAGATGACATGATTGTATATATAGAAAACCCTAAAGAATCTGTTGGAAAACTATTAGAAACAATCAACAACTACAGCAAAGGTGCAGGGTACAAAATCAATCTACAAAAATCAGTTGCATTTCTGTATGCTAATAATGAACTAACAGAAAGAGAGCTCAAAAAGATAATACCATTTACAATTGCATCAAAAAGAATAAAATACCTGGGAATAAATCTTACCAAGGAGGTGAAGGACCTATACAATGAGAACTACAAGACATTATTGAAAGAAATCCATGATGACATAAAGAAATGGAAAGATATCCCATGCACGTGGATTGGAAGAATAAACATAGTTAAAATGTCTATATTACCTAAAGCAATCTACAGATTCAATGCAATCCCAATCAGAATCCCAATGACATTCTTCACAGAAATAGAAAAAAGAATACTAAAATTTATATGGGGCAACAAAAGACCCCGAATAGCTAAAGAAATCCTAAGAAAAAAGAACAAAGCAGGAGGCATCACAATCCCTGACTTCAAAACATACTACAAAGCAATAGTAATCAAAACAGCATGGTACTGGTACAAAAACAGACACACAGATCAATGGAACAGAATTGAAAGCCCAGAAATAAAACCACACATATACGGACAGCTAATTTTTGACAAAGGTGCTAAGAACATGCAATGGAGAAAGGAAAGTCTCTTCAATAAATGGTGTTGGGAAAACTGGACAGCTACATGCAAAAGAATGAAAGTGGACCATGCGCTATCGCCATTCACAAAAATTAACTCAAAATGGATCAAAGACCTGAAGGTGAGACCTGAAACTATAAAACTCATAGAAGAAAATATAGGCAACACACTATTTGACATTGGTTTTAAAGGAATCTTTTTGGATGACATGCCTACCCAGACTAGGGAAACTAAAGAAAAAATAAACAAGTGGGACTTTATCAGATTAAAGAGCTTTTATAAGACTAATGAAACCAGAATCAAGATGAACAGACAACCAACCAGCTGGGAGAGAATATTTGCAAAACATACATCTGACAAGGGGTTGATCTCCATAATATATAAAGAACTCACACAACTGAACAACAAAAAAACAAACAACCCAATCAAAAAATGGGCAGAGGAAATGAACAGACACTTCTCCAAGGAAGATATACAGATGGCCAATAGGCACATGAAAAGATGCTCAACATCACTAATCATCAGGGAAATGCAAATCAAAGCAACACTAAGATACCACCTCACACCCGTTAGAATGGCTATAATCACCAAGACAAAAAACAACAAATGTTGGAGAGGATGTGGAGAAACAGGAACCCTCATACACAGCTGGTGGGAATGCAAATTGGTGCAGCCTGTATGGAAAACGGTATGGAGATTCCTCAAAGAATTAAAAATAGAGATGCCCTATGATCCAGCCATCCCACTGCTGGGAATCTATCCAACGCACCTGAAATCAACAATCCAAAGAGGCTTATGCACCCCTATGTTCATTGCAGCATTATTCACCATAGCCAAGAAGTGGAAGCAACCTAAGTGTCCCTCGACTGACGATTGGATTAGGAAAATGTGGTATATATATACAATGGAATACTACTCAGCCATAAAAAAAGACAAAATCGTCCCATTTGCAACAACATGGATGGGCCTGGAGCGTATTATGTTAAGTGAAATAAGCCAGAAAGAGAAAGACAAACACTGTATGATCTCACTCATATGTGGAATATAAACCAACACATGGACAGAGAAAACTGGACTGTGGTTACCAGGGGCAGTGGGGGTGGGGGGTGGGCACAAGGGGTGAAGGGAGTCATATATATGGTGATGGACAAACAAAAATGTACAACCCAAAAATTTCACAATGTTAGAAACCATTAAAACATCAATTAAAAAAAAAAAGAAAACACCAAAAATAAATATAACCTCGTCACTTTAACCCACAAACTCACAAGATGGAATAAGTTGTGACAATAATAACTTAAAAGAGGAAGAGGAAAGGGATGTAATCTACTTAGTCTAAGGAAATAGGCTATCAGAAAATGGACTACATCATCTACAAGATTTTTTATACAAACTTCATGGTAACCACTAAACAAATAATCAGAACAGAGACACATATGATAAATGAAGAGAAAACTAAGAATACCATTAGAGAGAACTACCAAACTGAATTTGAAGTCCGAAACACACAGGTCAAGAAACAAAGGAAATGAAGAAGAACCAGAAAATGAACGAAAAAATAACAGCATTAAGCCCTCAAATATCAATAATCACTCTAAATGTAAACGGATTGAATTCTCCAATCAAAAGACACAAAGTGGCAGGATAGATTAAAAAACAAGACCCAACAATATGCTGCCTCCAGGAAACACATCTCAGTACTAAAGATGAACACAAGCTCAGAGTGAAGGGGTGGAAGATGATACTCCAATCCAATGGCAAACAAAAAAAAGCAGGTGTTGCCATACTTATATCAGACAAAGTAGACATCAAGATAAAACAGGTAATGAGAGACAAAGAGGGGTAATATATAATGATAAAAGGGACACTCCACCAAGAAGACATATCACTTATACATATATATGCACCCAACACAGGACCACCAAAGTACACAAAGCAACTATTAACAAACCTAAAATGAGATATTAACAACAACACAATAACAGTAGGGGACCTTAACACCCCACACATCAATGGATAGATCATTCAGGCAGAAAGTCAATAAGGAAATAGTAGACCTTAACGAAAAACTAGACCGGGTGGACTTAATAGATATATATGGAACACTTCGTCCAAACACAGCAGAGTACACATTCTTATCAAGCACACATGGAACATTCTCAAGGATAGACCATATTTTGGGAAACAAGGCAAGCCTCTATAAATTTAAGAAGATTGAAATCATAATAAGCATCTTTTCTGACCGTAATGCTATGGAACTAGAAATCAACTACAAGAAAAAAACTGGGAAAGTGACAAAGATCTGGAGACAAAACAACATGCTACTTAACAACCAATGTATCATTGAAGAAATTAAAGGGGAAATCAAAAATATCTGGAGACAGATGAAAATGAAAATACACCATACCAACTCACATGGGATGCAGCAAAAGCAGTCCTGAGAGGGAAATTCATGGCAATACAAGCCCACCTTAACAAACAAGAGAAATCCCAAATAAGCACTCTTAAACTACACCTAACAGAGTTAGAAAAAGAAGAACAAACAAAGCCCAAAATCAGCAGAAGGAGAAAAAATTAGAGCAGAAATAAATGAAATTGAAACCCAAAAGACTGTAGAAAGGATCAACAAAACAAAGAGCTGGTTCTTTGAGAAGATAAACAAAACTAACAAACCCCTAGGCAGACTCACTAAGAAAAAATAGAGAGAAGGCTCAAATAAATAATATTAGAAATGAAAAAGAAGAAATTACAATAGATACCACAGAAATACAAAGGATTATAAAATAATACCATGAAAAACTATATGCCAACAAATTGGACAATCTAGAAGAAATGGATAAATTCTTAGACTCATACAACCTCCCAAAACTGAATCAAGAAGAAATAGAGAATCTGAATAGACCAATTACAAGTAAAGAGATTGAAACAGTAATCAAAAACCTCCCCCAAAATAAAAGTCCATGACCAGATGGCTTCTCTGGAGAATTTTACCAAACATTCAAAGATTTACTACCTATCTTTCTTAAACTATTCCAAAAATAGAGAAAGATGGAACACTTCCTAACACATTCTATGAGGCCAACATCACCCTGATACCAAAGCCAGACCAGGACAATACAAAGAAGGAAAATTACAGGCCAATATCGCTGAAGAACATAGATGCAAAAATCCTCAACAAAATATTGGCAAACCAAATATGGCAATACATTAAAAAGATCATACACCATGGTCAAGTGGGATTTATACCAGGGATGCAGGGATGGTTCAACATCCACAAATCAATCAATGTGATACACCACATTGAAAAAATGAGGAATAAAAACCACATGATCATCTTAATAGATGCAGAGAAAACATTTGACAAGATCCAACATCCATTTATGATAAAAACTCTCAACAAAATGGGTATAGAAGGAAAGTACCTCAACATAATAAAGGCCATATATGACAAACTCACAGCCAACATCATACTTAATGGGGAAAAACTGAAAGCCATCCCTCTGAGAACAGAAACAAGACAAGGGTGCCCACTTTCGCCACCCTTATTCAACATAGAGGTTTTGGTCAGAGCAATTAGGCAAGAAAAAGGAATAACAGGAATCCAAATAGGCAGTGAAGAAGTGAAACTCTTGCTGTCTGCAGGTGACATGATTTTATATATACAAAACCCTAAAGAATCCATTGGAAAACTATTAGAAATAATCAACAACTACAGCAAAGTTGCAGGGTACAAAATCAACTTACAAAAATCAGTTGCATTTCTATACTCTAATAACGAACTAACAGAAAGAGTACTCAAGAACACAATACCATTTACAATTGGAACAAAAAGAATAAAATATCTAGGAATAAATTAACCAAGGAGGTGAAAGACCTATACAATGAAAATTATAAGACATTATTGAAAGAAATCGATGACGGAATAAAGAAATGGAAAGATATCCCATGCACATGGATTGGAAGAATAAACATAGTTAAAATGTCCATACTACATAAAGCAGTCTACAGACTCAATGCAATCCCAATCAGAATCCCAATGACACTCCTCATGGAAATAGAACAAAGATTCCCTAAATTCATATGGGGCAACAAAAGACCCCAAACAGCTAATGCAATCCTGAGAAAAAAGAACAAAGCTGGAGGCATCACAATCCCTGACTTCAAAATATACTACAAAGCTATAATAATCAAAACAACATGGGGGCCGGCCCCGTGGCTTAGCGGTTAAGTGCCCGCGCTCCGCTGCTGGCAGCCCGGGTTTGGATTCCAGGTGCGCACTGACGCACTGCTTCTCTGGCCATGCTGGGGCCGCGTCCCACGTACAGCAACTAGAAGGATGTGCAGCTGTGACATACAACTATCTACTGCGGCTTTGGGGGAAAAAAAATAAATAAAATTATAAAAAACCAAAACAAAACATGGTACTGATACAAAGACAGACACACAGATCAATGGAACTGAATTGAAAGCCCAGAAATAAAACCACACATCTATGGACAGCTAATCTTTGACAAAGGAGCTAAGAACATACAATGGAGAAAGGAAAGTCTCTTCAATAAATGGTGCTGGGAAAACTGGACAGCCACATGCAAAAGAATGAAAGTTGACTATTATCTTTTGCCATACACAAAAATTAACTCAAAATGGGATCAAAGAGTTGAAGATAAGACCTGAAACTATAAAACTCCTGGAAGAAAATATAGGCAGCACACTCTTTGACATCAGTCTTAGAGGGATATTTTTGAAAACCTTGTCTACTCGGACAAGGGAAACTAAAGAAAAAATAAACAAGTGGGACTTCATCAGACTAAAGAGCTTCTGCAAGGCAAAGGAATCCAGGATCAAAATGAAAAGACAAACCACCAACTGGGAGCAAATCCTATATCTGAGAAGGGGTTAATCTCCATAATATATAAAGAACTCACACAACTGAACAACAAAAAAAAAACAAACAACCCGATCAAAAAATGGGCAGAGGATATGAAAGACATTTTTCCAAGGAAGATATACAGATGGCCAATAGGCACATGAAAAGATGTTCAACATCACTAATCATCAGGGAAATGGAAATCAAAACTACACTAAGATATCACCTTATACCAGTTAGAAAGGCTATAATCACCAAGACAAAAAATAACAAATGGCGGAGAGGTTATGGAGAAAAGGGAAGCCTCATTCACTGCTGGTGGGAATGCAAACTGGTGCAGCCTCTATGGAAAACAGTATAGAGAGTCCTCAAAAAATTAAAAATAGAAATACCTTATGATCCAGCTATCCCACTACTGGGTATTTATCCGAAGAACTTAAAATCAACAATCCAAAGAGGCTTATGCACTCCTGTGTTCACTGCAGCATTATTCACTATAGCCAAGAAGTGGAAGCAACCCAAGTGTCCCTCGACTGATGATTGGATAAAGAAGATGTGGTGTGTATATATATATATATATATATATATATATATATATATATATATATATATATACACACAATGGAATACTACTCAGCCATAAAAAGACAAAATCATCCCATTTGCAACAACATGGATGGACCTGGAGGGTATTATGTTAAGCAAAATAAGCCAGACAGAGAAAGACAAACACCATATGATCTCACTCATATGTGGAAGATAAACTAACACACAGACAGAGAGAACAGTTTGGTGGTTACCAGAGGGAAGGGGGTTGGGGGGTGGGCACGAGGGGTGAAGGGGCACATTTATATGGTGATTGACAAATAATAACGTACAACTGAAATTTCACGATGTTATAAACTATTATGACATCAATAAAAAAGTAAAATACAACAAATAAAGACTTAAAAAAAAAGCCTTGAGTTGTAGCTTTTGCCTATTTCCATGGCGTAAATATTGCCACCATGGCCGATCTCAAGTCACCACCGTAACATCACTGAATAGGGAGTAGGAAAGAGATGAACCCAACCAGCTCCCACAACTCCAACATACCATTGCACTTGTACAGAATAGGAGTGCTTCATATATGTTTCTTGAATGAATCACTAGAACGTAAACTCCATGAGGATAGGGACTTCCTCTGTATCCCTAGCACTTAGAACTGTTTGCAGCATAGCGCAGTTGCTTAGTAAATATTTCTTGATTGAATGAATACTTACGTTAGTACAGGACTTTCTTCATTCACTTTTACCCAGAAGAATACTAGCATATTTGACACCTGGAATAGATCACTTTTTACTATCCCTCTCCTCCATGTTACAAAATTATTTTTAGTAAAGTCATGAAATGAAATGAATAGTAATAAGGTCCAGAAAAGGAAAGCAGATAGTGAGAACTTTGTCTATATAATCATGACAATAAAAATAAATAAATATTACAATACAAAAGAAAAAAGTAATTAATACATTTTAATTGCATTGATGTATTTTTTGAAAAAAGAAGAAAAACTATACTCACATATTGTTCTGTCTCAGTAATGAATAATACTATAATCATGATTTTTGGAGCCTTAACTTCTGCAAATTTGTCAATGCATCAAAATTGATCTTCTTTGCATATTTATGTTCAATAGGCAATATAGACAGATTTTTCTATCTATTGTCACTCATAGTTAATTGAAAAATACTTTATTAATTTCAAATTTGAAGAGGCTCTTTCATTAAATGAGTTAATACATGTAAAAAGATTAGAACAGTGTTTGATACATAGTAGGCCTTCAAAAGATGTTACTTTCCTTATCACTTCTTTTAATCATTTTATAGCTGGCTTTTTAAATTTCACATTTTGTAATTATAGAAGACATATATATATTTTTTCCATTTATTACCCAATTGATGAACATTTAGATTGTTTCTAGTTTTTTGCTACTGCAAATAAGGCTGTAATAAACATCCGTATATGTGTAAAAAAAAAAGAAAGAAAGAAAGAAAAGGTTCTTTCATGTGAAGCAACATACATAAAAATACTTAGGAAAAGTCTTAAGCATAAGATAAATTTGGCAATGATTCATACAAATCCCATCTCACAATAAATTCTAGAAATTAAAATACCGTCCGTGATGGTTAATTTTATGTGTCGACTTGACTGGGCTAAGGGATGCCCAGATAGCTGGTAAAACATTATTTCTGGATGTGTCTGTGAGGGTGTTTCCAGTAGAGATTAACATTTGAATGCAGAGACTGAGTCAAGATTGCCTTCACCAGTGCCGGTGGGCATCATCCAATTTGTTGAGGGCCTCATTAGAACAAGAAGGTGGAGGAAGGGCAAATTTGCTCTTTGCTTGAGCTGGGGCATCCACTCTCTTCTGCCCTTGGACATCGGCGCTCCTGGTTCTTCAGCCTTCAGACTTGGACTGAATTACACCACCTGCTTTCTTGGTTCTCCAGCTTGCAGACAGCAGATCATGGGATTTCTTTTCCTCCATAATTACATGAACCAATTCCTATAATTTATATAGATATATGATAAATATATCCTACTGGTTCTGTTTCTCTGGAAATATATTTATTCTTTGGAATTTAGTAGCTTTCAAATGTTTCCATAGTGAAAAAAATTTTTCATTAAAATATATTTGCCAGAAAATTTATCAAATATTTATATTATATTTGGTTTTAAAAAAAAGGTTTTTCTTCTGCAAAAATCAGAGTAATTTACTGAACGATAAACATTAACACTATTTGATCCATTGGTTTAGAATGAATGGCTAGTTCTTGGTGAAAAAAATTTAGTTATTCAAACATTATCTTTTTAATTTCTTCTGATAGTGTAAGACGAGCATCTTTTGTTGTTCCTCTCAGCATTCTTCAAAATTAAATGCTTTTTTCTATGCAAATGTCCATTTCCTTGCATTTTGTTGTTTCATAGGTAATGGCTTTCTCCACGATTTTTCTGCACCAGTCAAAAGTGATTAATTTTGAAACAACTTTATTGAGGTATAGTTTACATATGAAATACATCCATTGTAAGTATATAATTTGGTGATTTTTACTAAATTTATAGAGATTGACAACTCTGTAAATCACAATCCACCTTTAGAACATTTCCATCATCCCCAAAAGTTTATTTGTGCCCATTTTCAGTCAATCCCTGCTCCCACTCCCAGCCCCAGGCAACCATTGATCTGCTCTCAGTATCAATAGATTTGCCTTTTATGGAAATTTCGTTAAAATGAATTCATACAATATGTGGTCTTTAGTAACTGGCTTCTTTCACTTAGCATTGTATTCTTGAAGTTCACCCATGTTGTCACATGTGTCAGTTTTATCCTTTTTTATTGCTAAATACCATTCCATTGTATGGCTCTACTATATTTTGTTCATCCATTCACCAGTTGATATTCATTGGGTTGATTCCACTTTTTGTGTGTGTGTGAGGAAGATCAACCCTGAGCTCACATCCATGCCAATCCTCCTCTTTTTGCTGAGGAAGACTTTCCCTGGGCTAAAATCTGTGCCCATCTTCCTCTACTTTATATGGGACACCGCCACAGCACAGCCTGACAAGCGGTGCATCAGTGTGCGCCCGGGATCTGAACCCAGGCCGCCAGCAGCAGAGCGAGCGCACTTAACCACTATGCCATGGGCCAGCCCCAGATTCCACTTTTTAGCTATTTATGAAAAATGGTGCTATGAATATTTCATGTACAAGTCTTCGTGTGGACATATGTTTTTATTTCTCTTGGATAGATACCTAGGAGGGAAATTGCTGGGTCATAATTAAAGTTTAAAAATTAGCAGTTGCCAAACTCTTTTCAAAGTGGTTGTATCATTTTACGTTCCCATCAGCAATGCTGGAGGACTCCAGTTTCTCCACATCCTCACCAACATTTGTTATTATCTTTTGGTTTATTCCGATGACTATGTAGTGGTATCTCATCTTGCTTTAATTTAAATATCCCAAGTGATTAATGATGTTGAGTACCTTTTAATGTGTTTATTAGCTCTTCGTATCTTCATATCTTCTTTGGTGAAATGTGTATTCAAATTTTTTGCACATTTTTAAATTGGACAATTTATTTTTTTATTATCGAGTTGTGGGAGTACTTTTTATATTCTAGATATACATCTTTTATCAATTATTGAGAGTGAGGTATTGAAATGCCCAACCATAATAGTTTATCTATTTCTCCTTTCAATTCTATCAGTTTTTGCTTCCTGTATTTTGGGATTTTGTTGTGTGTATATATTTATAGTTGTTATATCTTCCTGAAGTAATGACTCTTTTATCATTATGAACTATCCCTCTCATCTCCAGTAATATTTCTTATCTTAAAGCCTATTTTGTCTGATATTAATACAGCCACTTCAGCTCTCTTAGAGTTACTGTTTGCATGACATATCTTTTTCCATCCTCTTACTTCCAACCCGCTTGTGTCTTTGAATTGGATTTGTGTCTCTGATAGACAGCATATAATTGAATCTTGCTTTTTAAAAAAGTCCAATCTGACAATCTCTGTTTTTTGATTGAATTGTTTAGTCTATTCACATTTAATGTAACTACTGATATGGCTGGATTTATGCCTACCACTTTGCTATTTATTTTTTGTATTTTTCCTGTTTTCTTTTGTTTCTCTGTCCCTCTTTGAATTCTTCTGTGTTAAAAAATATTTTTTAATATACCATTTTAGTTTGTTGGTTTTTTAAACTATACTTTATTGAGTTATTTTCACTTATCCAAACTCACTCAAGAATTTCACTCATTTCACTCACTCAAACTATATTTATATGTAGAGTTGTTGTTCTAGGGACTACAGTAGTCAACTTGACATCACAATCTTCTTTAGGTTAATACTACCTTAAATCTGGTTAAATATAGCAACTTTGCTCCAATATAGCTCCATTTCCTACCCCTCTTTTGTGTCATTATTGTTAGATATATATTATATCTATATATGTTATAAACACAACAATAGTGTTATAATGATTGATTTATATAATCATATATCTTTTAAAGAAATTAATAGAAGAAAAGAGAAAATACATATTTGTATAGTTCTTTACATTTACCCACATATATAACTTTTCTGGTACTCTCCATTTCTTCCTGTGGATTCAAGTTACCACTGGTATTATTTCCTTTGAGCCCAAAGGACTTCATTTATATTTCATGTAAGTCAGGTCTGCTAGCAATGAATTCTCTCAGTCTTTGTTTATCTGGAAATGTTTTTATTTCACCTTCATTTATTTTTTGTTGTTGTTTTCCAACTTATTTAAACTAAAAAAAAAAATCATTATCCATTTCTGAAGGATAACTTTTCTGGACATAGAAACCTTGGTGAACAGGTTTTTTTTTTCTCTTTCAGCATCTTGATTATGTTATTCCAATGCCTTCTGGCCTCTATTGTTTCCGATGAGAAGTAAGGCTCATCAGAACTGTATTATGAGTTCTGATGAGTTGTTTTTCTCTTGCTGCTTTCAAGATTTTCTGTGTTTTTGGCTTTGAGTAGTTTGATGATAATGTGTCTAAATGTGAATTTCTTTATGTTTATCCTACTTGGAGTTCTTTGGATCTGTAGATGAATGTTTTTCCAATAAATTAGGAAGTTTGGCGCCATTATTTCCTCAAATATTTTTTCGTTCCCTTTCTCTTTTTTCTTTCTGAGACTCCTATTACACATATGTTGGTATGATTGACGTTGTACCAGAGGTCTGAGGCTCTGTTCCTATCTCTTCCATCTTTTCTCTTTCTGTTCTTCAGATTAGATAATTTCTACTCAACTATGTTCAAGTTCACTGATTCTTTCTTCTGCCATCTCAGATCTGCTGTTGAGTCCTTCTGGTGAATTTTTCATTTGTTATTGTACTTTTGACTCTAGAATTTCCACTTGAGGGGCCGGCCCTGTGGCTTAGCGGTTAAGTGCTCGAGCTCCACTACGGGCGGCCTGGGTTCGGATCCCGGGTGCGCACCGACGCACCGCTTCTCCGGCCATGCTGAGGCCACATCCCACATACAGCAACTGGAAGGATGTGCAACTATGACATACAACTATCTACTGGGGCTTTGGGGGGGAAAAAAAAGGAGGAGGATCGGAAATAGATGTTAGCTCAGAGCCAGTCTTCCTCAGCAAAGAGAGGAGGATTAGCATGGATGTTAGCTCAGGGCTGATCTTCCTCACAAAAAAAAAAAAAAAGAATTTCCACTTGATTCTTTTTTACAGTTTCTAGTTCTTCATTGAAATTTCCTATTTGTTGATTTATCAACATAACATTTTCTTTTGATTCACTAAACATAGCTTCTTTTAATTACTTGAACATATTTATAATAGCTGCTTTGATGTCTTTGTTTGCTAAATATAACATCTGGGCCCACTCAGAGACAGTTTTCTATTGATGGCTTTTTTTTCTGAGTATGAGTCACATCTTCCTGTTTCTTTACATGTTTCATATATTTTGTTGCGAACTGGACATTTCAAATAATATATTGCGGTAACCCTTGATTCCGATTTTTCCCCTGAGAGTTGTTTCTTTTGTGGGTTGTTTTTTGTTTGTTTGGTATTTTATTGTTTTTAGTAGCTCGCCTGAGTTAAGTCTGCAGAATCTGTCTCTCTAGCAGTGTTCTAGAGTTGTGCTTCTCAGTCTTTCTTTAATCCTTATTTTTGTTTTTTTACCTTGGCTTCCTGGGGGTCTGAATATCTTATGGTAACCAATGATTAGCCAGAGGTTTTGCCCAAATACCTCGTCCTGTAAGGCTTCCTTCCACTCTTTGCCTATGAATCTGTGTGTGGGTTGAGGAGCACATTCAAAATTCAGGTACTTTCCATATCTTCCCCAGCTTTTCCTTTCCACTGGGCCCTTCTGGTATTTCCTTGTGCATGTTTACAGCCTCCAGGTCAGCCAGGGATGTGTACAGAGCTTGGGCCCTCTTGGTCTCTTTGTACACGTGTGCAGCTTTCCAGCCAGGCAGGGATGTGTAGAGAGCTCATCTAATCCCTCTACAGCTTTCTAATTTCCAGGATCTCCCTGTTGAATTTCTGGCTTGACTTCTAAGTGGGACTGCAACCTCAGGCTAGCAGACAGACATATGGGCTTTCCCAGTTCAGTTCCTACAGAGCTTGACATGTTTACTGACAGTACGCCTTGACAGTTGTTTTTTGCCCTCCACTCTAAATCAAGTCAGCCCTTGCCAGTGGCAAAGCTGCTGTTTTTCACAACCAGCCTTGCCCTGGTAGCACTACTGTGCCATCTATGTTGAAGGGGGAGGAGGGAGAGATAAGAGCAGCCCCAGACAAGAACACCATAGAGTCCCACTGTTCTTACCCGAAGTTCAGTGATTTTTCATGAATAAACACTTCTCAATTTATATGCCTTTAGTCAACTTCCAGAGCCCTGAAATGGTTGTTTTTGACAATTCTGTCCAGTTTTATATTTGTTTTTTGGTGAGAGAGTTTGTGAACTCTTCATTCTACAATCACTAGAAGTCCTGCCCAAAAGACAATTTTTTTATTGTGGTGAAATACACACAACATAAAATTTGCCATTCTAGCCATTTTAAAGCGTACAGTTAGTTCAGCGGCCTTTGGTACCTTCACAATGTTGTGCAACCATCACCACTAACTAGTTCCAGAAATTTTCCTCACCCTAAAAAGAAACCCTGTACCCATTAAACAGTCACTCTTCATTCTCCCTTACGCCCAGTCCTGTCAACCACTAAACCGCTTTCTGTCTCTATAGATTTGTCTATTCTGGATATTTTATATAAATGGAATCATACAATATGTGGTCTTTTGTGTCTGGCTTCTTTCACTTGCCATAATATTTTCAAGGTTCATCCATGCTGTAGCATGTATCAGTGCTTCATTTCTTTTTATGGCTGAATAATATTTTATTTTGTGTATATATATATATATATATATAAAATATATTATATATATAAGCCATAATAATATTCCATTATATATATATTATATGCCACACTTTGTTTATCCATTCATCTGTTGATAAACATTTAAGCATTGTTTCCACCTTTGGCTATTATGAATAATGCTGCTATGAACATTTGTGCACGTTGTTGTTTGAACACTTGTTTTCCGTTCTTTTGGGTAAATACTTAGCAGCAGAATTGCTGGGTCATATGGTAATTCTATGTTTAACTTTTTGAGGGACCACAAAACCGTTTTCCATCGTGGCTGTGCCATTTTACATTCCCACTAGCAATGTATGAGGGTTCCAATTTCTCCACATGTTTGTCAACACTTATTACTTTTATTTATTTATTTATTTATTTATTTATTTATTTATTTATTTTTGGTGAGCAAGATTGGCCCTGAGCTAATACCTGTTGCCTCTCTTCCTCTTTTTGCTTGAGGAAGAGTAGCCCTGAGCTAACATCTGTGGCCATCTTCCTTTATTTTTATATGTGGGTCACCGCCACAGCATGGCTCAATGAGTGGTGTAGGTCCACGCCCGGGATCCAAACCCGCAAACCCCGGGTCACTGAAGCAGAGTGCGCCAAACTTAACCACTATGCCACCAGACCAGCCCCCTAATTTTTTTTTTATCATAGCCATCCTAGTGGGTGTGAAGTGGTATCTCATTGTGGTTTTAATTTGCATTTCCCTACTGACTAATGACTGATCTTTTTTGTGTGTGTATTTTTTTCAGCTTTATTGAAACATAATTGACATACAACATTGTGTAAGTTTAAGGTCTACAATGTGTTGATTTGATACACTTAAATACTGTAAAATGATTACCACCATAGTGTTAGTTCACACCTCCCTCAAATTACATAATTACTATTTCTTTTTTGTGGTAAGAACATATAAGATCTACTCTCCTAGCAACTTGCAAGTACATAATACAGTATTATTAACTATAATCACCATGCTGTACATTGTATCCCCAGAATTTATTCATCTTATAACTGGAAATTTGTATCCTTTGACCGATATCTCACCATTGCCCCCACCCCTCAGCCCCTGGTAACTACCATTCCATTCTCTGTTTCTATGAGTTTGGCTTTTTTAGATTCCACATAGAAATGATGTAATGACATTGACATTGTCATACACTTGTTGACCATTTGTATATCTTCTTTGCAGAAATATCTAGTCAGGTCCTTTGTCCATTTATTAACATAGCTGTTTGTCTTCTTGTTGTTGAGTTTTAAGAGTTCTTTATACATTCTAGATACTAGACTCTTATCACATATATTATTTGCAAACAGTTTTCAATTTTGATGAAGTCTAACTTACCTATTTTTTTTCTTTTGTTGCTTGTGCTTTTGGTGTCTTATCTAAGAAACCATTGCCAAATCCAAGGGACAATTTTAAAACTTAATATTTTACTGGACATTGTTCAAGGCTGAGTCCCACTGTTTGCAAATATTTTTGTCTCACTAACCTCATCTAAAACTTCACTCCAGAAAAAAAGATAACTCGGAAAAGAAAAATTACACACAACTATATCCTTTTTAAATTCTGAATCTACTGTTCAAATGCAGGAATCTGTAGTAATATATGGGTTAGAGACACAAACTATGCCCAAAGTGAGCTTGAAGGAGCTCAAAGCATTCTGAAACACTAAGAGCTTACTCTCCAAATAAGCACTTGTACCTGCCTCCAAGCCTGTTGGGGACGAACTGTATAATTAGATTCCCAAATTAGCTTTTATATATAATACAATACTTATTAAGGATAAGTAATAAAAATGTGCTAATTTGAAGCATATTCAAGAGTAACCAGAGTAATTGTTTTAATTTAGACCTGTGGAAGTTTTTTCTTTCGGGATGAGTATTTTGTGACTGATACTGTTCAGAGTTGCGTGAGCATGATGACAATAAAAAATGACTGACTTTCTGTTGTTTTAGTATTGTTTGAAAGTTCTCTACAAACAATACGCCCCTTTATTTTTTACACCCAGAATGGACTGCTTCTACTGCCCTACTCTTGATATGTCTCTACTTTTCTTTGAAAAAATGGTTCTCAAAGTGCACTTCCCAGGCCAGCAGCTTCAACATCACCTGGAAACTTGTTACAAATGAACATTCTCAGCTCCACCCTGGACCTACTAAATCAGCAACTCTGGGAGTGCTGCCCAGGCATCTGTGTTTTAACAAGCCCTCCAGATGACTCTGACGCATGATCAAGTTCAGAACCACCATCTGAGAATATGGAACCTGCCACAACTAAGACTGGAGCCTAGGGCATTGGTCAATACAGTGCTATGAGATGACAGTGTAAGGCAGGAAAAGTGGCCACCAGCTCCAGGTTCTGGCAGACCTGGACATCTGTCCCTCCTGCTGCCAGGGAAGAAAAATGTCCCTGGCTAGCAGAGAGAATGCTTTAGCTTCTAGTCCTTCAAACAGTCTCCACGGTATAAACACCAAATTGAAAGAAGACTCCTGGAGACTGTGGCTGCTAAGTGATGGGCTTTAATTTGGCTTGTTCTTTTTTTTAGGGGTTCCTGTTGCTATGCAGCACCTAGCACCTGAGCCACCACTCACTCTCATGCTCCTCCTCGGGCTGTTGCCCCAGATAAATGCACCTCCAATGACCGCGGCCCACGTCCTGTGATTCAGCCTCTGCAAAGGAGGCCCAGGCTCCCAATGTGCTAAGAATAGAATTTTCCATTTCAACATTATTTGAAAGAAGCTTATCTCTGCTTCATTCATCAAATATTAAAACTCCACTAAATGCCAAGGAATTGTGTAGTGGGCTGGGGTTACAGTGGTAAACAAAGTGACATGGTCCCTGCTCTCAAAATGCTCTTCCTCTAGTAGGAGAGAAGGGGATTTAAAAAAGTAGATGCAAATTGTGCCAAGAGTGATTGTGATGTTCAAATGCTCCCTTCAGAAACGTTAGAGAGAAACGGATGCATCCCACTTCTACACTCACTTCACCTACCCAACGCTCTCTAAAGGTGGGATTTCCAAAACACCACGTGAAAAGATATAAATCCTTTCTATAGCCCTCAGAGACCTGCTTTCAGGCTCGAGATTATCATTGACCTCATAGAAGCATCTAGACTTTGACATCTAGAAACATCTAATGTTTCTAGAACATCTTATGAAAGAGGTAGTATGGTATATAATAATTGTAACTGCTTTGATATGTATGCCCTTTGGCCCAGTCACTTCTGAGAATCCCTCCAAAGGGGACAATGTAGTCTTTAGAAAAAAGCTGCGCCACTAAAGATAGTTACTGTAGCTTTGTATATTCAATAAACAAATTCAGTACTCAGTTATCATTTTGCTAAGGTGAGCAAATTACTTGAGCTCATTGGTGGTCACAGGTAAAATGAGATGATAATATCTACCTGAAAAAGTGTGTGAAGACTAAGTGTCTGTGGAACAGCT
This sequence comes from Diceros bicornis minor, assembly GCF_020826845.1. Lineage (NCBI taxonomy): Eukaryota > Metazoa > Chordata > Mammalia > Perissodactyla > Rhinocerotidae > Diceros > Diceros bicornis. Next base: position 53,410,893 of record NC_080752.1, read on the forward strand.
GCCTAGCGCTAGGCCTGACACGAGCAGGTGTGCTCTGTACGGGTTCACTTCATCTCCCCTTTCCAATCCTTTGCATTTTCTTATACATATGAGAGTCTAAATAGTTTTTTATAGTCCCACCACTCCCCTCTCAGCAGACTGCATTTGCTCAGGGATTGTTACCTCTCCTCCCCCTCCCCTGGCATTCTGAATGGTGGCATTCAGGTGCTGAATGGTTAGACAGTCCTGATCTCCACCACCATCAAGTGTGCTTTCCTTGGTGCTGACCCGCTGCCTCTCCTGGTTCCCAGGCACCCCAGCCTGCGGTCCATGTGCAGGGGCAGGAGCCCCTGACCGCCTCCATGCTGGCTGCAGCACCCCGACAGGAACAGAAGCAGATGCTGGGTGAGTGACTCACATGCTTGCAGAAGAGGGGGCCGGAGCCTGGGACCGACCTGGACACCAGGTCCATTCTTGACTGGGATTTGACCTGGTTTTTAATGAAATATCTCCCCGCAGGAGAACGTTTGTTCCCGCTCATCCAAACCATGCATTCGAACCTGGCTGGGAAGATTACGGGAATGCTGCTGGAGATCGACAACTCCGAGCTGCTGCACATGCTGGAGTCCCTCGAGTCTCTCCGCTCCAAGGTGAGCTGCTCCTCAGACCCTGCGGCTGGGGCTCACTCAGCTCGGGAGGACGACGGGCGGCCCTGGACACCCAGGTGCGGCAGAGAGAAGGGACTGCTGCCCCTCGACCTTCTCGTGTCTTGCTTGTGGTGTGGGTATCTGGGAAAGCGGTCAGCCCCTGCAGAGCCACCACTGGGCCTGGGCACCAGAGAGGGGTGGGGGGCTCTCCTCAGATGTCACTGACCACCTAGAGATTTCTCACAGGTGGATGAAGCTGTGGCCGTTCTACAGGCTCATCATGCCAAGAAAGAAGCTGCCCAGAAGGTGGGCGCTATTGCTGCTGCTACCTCTTAGACAAGGAAAAACCGTATGTTTGGCTAGTTTTGTTTTCTGCAATGGTTTGGATTTACAAACATCACCCTAGAAAGGCTAGGGGCAGGGGCATGGGGAGAGCCCTGCTTCTGTTGCCACTTATCCTGACAACTTGGGCTGTCGTTACCTTTGTGCCTTGTCTATCATCTGAAGTGAGAGAAAGGAGGGGATGAGTTTAAAGTATAAAAGGCAAACAACAGTTTCCACACTGTGTGGTTTTTTTCTGACACCAACCAATTCTAAAATTCTCCAACACCAACCAGTGTCTAATAATTCAATTCAATTCCGACACTAACTACCCAGAGTTAGCAGAGTCCAACGATTAAGGGCTCAGTTCCACAAGCCTGTCCCCACTCAGACACCAGCCACAAACGGGGTACCCATGCTACCTGCACTTCTGCTCAGCCAACTACAAATCTGGAGGTTCCCATGACCCCCCCGTCCCCCCCCCCGCCCCCACTTAGGTTTGATAATTTGCTAGAACAATGCCTAGAACTCAGGAAAGAGGTATATTTATGACTAGTTTATTATAAAGGATACAACTCAGGAACAGCCAAAGGCAAGAGATGTGTAGAGCAACGTGGGGGAGGGAAGGGATGCAGAGCATCCATGCCCTCTCCAGGCATGCCACCCTCCCAGCACATTGATGTATTCACCAACCAGAAGCTCCCCAAACAAACCACATTTAGAGTTTTCATATGGAATTTCAGATATGAATGATTGAATCATTGGCCATTGGTAACTGAATTCAATTTCCATTCCTTCTCCCCTCCCTGGAGGTCAGGGGGTGGGGCTGAAAGTTCCAACCCTCTAATCATGTGGTTGGTTCCTCTGGTGACCAGTTCCTATCTTGAAGCTATCTAGGGGCTTGTGATGGTTAATTTTTTATTAGTCTACTTTGACTGAGTCACAGGGTACCCAGATATTTGGCTAAACATTATTTCTCGGTGTGTTTGTGAGGGTGTTTCTAGATGAGATTAGCATCTGAATCAGTGGACTCAGTAAAGCAGATCGCCCTCCCCAAGGGCCTCATCCAATCCATTGAGGGCCTGAAAAGAACAAAAGGAGGAGGAAGGGAGAATTAGCCTCTTCTTCTGCCTGGCTACTTGAGCTGGGACATCTCATCTCATTTCTTCCTGCCCTGGACTGGTATTTACACCATTGGCTTCCCTGGTTCTCAGGCCTTTGAACTCAGACCGATTTACACCACTGGTTCTCCTGGATCTCCAGCTTGCAGATGACAGATGGTGGGAATCCTTAGATTCCATAATCACATGAGCCAATTCCTTATAATAAATCTCTGCCTATATATATATCCTATTGGTTCTGTTTCTCTGCGGAATTCTGACAAATACAGGACCCCACCAAGAGTCATCTCCTTGGTGTAAACTCAGGTATGGTCAAAAGGGGCTCATTATGAATAACAAAAGGCACTCCTATCACTCAGGAAATTCCAAGAGTTTTAGGAGCTCTGTGCCAGGTACTAGGGACAAAGACCAAACATTTATTTTGTATTATACTACACCCACATAACAGACATCTGTCAGATTCTTCTTGAGAGTGACCTTATTGGTCTGGAATAGTGATGTGTACACAAGTAGATCTCATAATCAGATCCTTCAGCCTTATTTCTATGAGCACCATCCCCCTAGTTTGGCCTGAGATTGGTGAGGTGGGCTGTGTGTGCAGCCACTGCTTAGCTCTGGGAACACAGAGGGCCACAGGCCTTGGTGTCAAAGTGGGAGAGACAGACACACCTGACTACAGTTACAAGGTGTGTTCCAGATGACTTCTGGACTTGGGGGCCAGGGCCTCTGCCTGCAGGGGCTTGGGTGAATGAAGCTTAACTAGGACCTCTGACAAGGACTAGTGGGTGCTTCCAGATGAAGAAAGGAGAGAACCAAATGAGCAGAGGAAGGGGGAAGGAAAAAGAGCACGATGAGGTAATGGCCAGAGCTAGTATGGAGGTCTGACTTGACATAGTCATGGACCCTTGTCAACAGCTCTAGGAGCCTTGTTATCAGCAGCAGTGATTTAAGGGAACTCTAGAGAGTTTAGGTTTATTTTGAAAGAAGATCACCCTGGAAACAAGCTGGAGGGTGGACTGAAGGGAGAGAGCCACCATTAACTATTCCCTAGTCTGCTGCATTAGACTCCTGGTCTCCAGGGTTCCACCCAATCCATTCTGGGCATAGTGGTCAGAGCACTATTTTAAAACATAAATGTGACCATGTAACTCCCCATTACAACCTTCAGTAGCTTCTCAAAGCCCCCAGATCCTCCACATGGCTTACTGGGCCCTGCATGGTGTGGCCCCTGCCCACCTTTCCTGCCTGAGTTCATGCACTTTCCCGATGCCCCAACCCCTCCTCACTACCCTTTCAGTTCCTTGAGCGTACAGAAGCTGTCTCCTCTCCCTGAAATCCTTTTCTCTGCTTCTTCCTCTCTCTGGCTCCTCTTCCTTCAGGTTTCAGCTTAAATGTGACCTCAGGGAGGTGTTAACCCATTATTTCCCACCACATATGTCAATCTGCGATTTATGTATTAGTTGGTTTATTCCAAAAGTCAGCAAACTTTTTTCCTAAAGAGCCAAGTGGTAAATATTTTAGGCCTAGTGGGCCAGAGGTCTCTTGCCCTTGTAGTGTGAAAGCAGCCACAGACAATACTTAAAGGAATGATCGGTGGCTGTGTTCCAATAAAACTTTATTTATGTACACTGAAAACTAAATTTCATATAATTTTAACGAGTCCCGAAATATTATTCTTGTTTCAACTTTTTTTCCAACGACTTAAAAATGTAAAATCCATTCGTAGCTACCACGTTGCCCAAAAACACGCAGGCGGGGGTGGCCCGCGGACCGTAGTTTATGGGCAGATGATTATTTGCTGACCCCAGCTGATTCGGCCGAGGACCGTCTCCCGCAGCACTGAGCACCTGGAACATCGAAAGCACCAGCACTATGTCGCCTTGTTCCCCACGGCGCACCTGACCCGGCGCCCGACACTTACCAGGAGCCAGCGGCGAGCCAGGCCGGCGCGGGAGAGGGCGGGGTCTGCGAGCGCAGAGACGCGGGGGCGGGGCCGGGCGAAGGGGGCGGGCCGAGCGCCGGCTTCCGGCGGGGGAGCGCGGGAGTAAGATGGCCACCACCAAGCGCGTGCTGTACGTGGGTGAGCAGGCACGGGCGCCAGCGGAGTCCGGTCGAACCGGGCCCGGAGTGGGTCCGGGCGTGGGGCGGGATACGTCTCCTGCCGCGGAGGGCGACGAGCAGCTGTCTAGGATCTCTGGCGGTATTGCTTTGCTTCAGAGTGTTAGCTCGAGACGTCACGATCTTTCCGGCTCCCTTTCAAGTCCGCTAAGCTCTAACCGGAACTCCTTTACCTCCTGGGTCCGGAGCATTGGTAGAGGAATATTATGGCCCTCGGGATCCTCGCGCCCATTCATTTTGCAAACATTCACGGCAGCGATGAGTCAACTCCGGCCCTTACCCTAAAGGAAGGAGTTCCCAGACTAGCCAGGTAGAAATAAGAATAACCTCAATAGCACGGTTTGTTGAGCGCTTTAGTGGGGACGGACAAAGGTGACGGGGGCCTGAGTGCGGGGAGAAATGACTCTTCCAGCTGGAGAGGTGAGAGCAAACTGTCAGGATGCGGTGGTGCCGGAGCTGATGAGCCGGAGTTAGCCACGTAGCCAAAGTAGGGGCAAGTGTGTTTGCTGAAAGGGAACAGCAAGAGCAAAAGCCCAAAGGTGTGGAAGAGGCTTAAACTTGGGGGCAAGTGGGTCGTTTTGCGGGAAACCCAAGGCACTGGGGGAACAAAGGGAAAGAGGCTGAAGAGGTGGACGGGGCTCCGGTTATGCAAAGCCTTGTGGACACTGCTAAGGAGTTTGTACTTTATTCTGAGGACAGTGGGAAACTTTTGAAGGAGTTTGACTAGGCAAGTGATGGATTAAAATCTGCACGTTCCCAGGATTGTTCTAGTTGGCTGTGTGGAGGAGAGGGCGGTCAGTTAAGAAGCTATTGTAATAATCTTGGGGCTAGATGAGGATCTGAAAGGTGAAGAGAGGAATGTGCTTCATAAGTAAGGGTGAGGGAGCAGATGAGAAGGGTGCTTATGTACCCAAAGGATTGGATGGAAAGACCCTCCACTTGGCTATAGCATGCTAACTGGGCTGCAGGACCTCTCAAGAGAATGGAGGACAGTGGCTCAGAAGGCCCTTGGCTTCTTTGTAGGTGGACTTGCAGAGGAGGTGGACGACAAAGTTCTTCATGCTGCTTTTATCCCTTTTGGAGACATCACAGATATTCAGATTCCTCTGGATTATGAAACAGGTGAGTCCTTTTAGTGTCTCTAATGTTCAGAATCCTCCTACTAGGAAAAGAACTTAAAAATCTTTTTAAAGTCATATCACAGTGCATTCTAAATATGGTTGGTATGTGGGAAGATATGCCCTCCAAGGAGGATGCCTCGATAGGGCAGCATGACAGTGATCTGGATGCAGACGGAATGTTCTGAGGCTTGCGGTTGTGAGCTATAACATAACTTTGCAGAGTCCCATCTGTTGGGTTTGAGATAACATAAAATTTTCAATAGCCCAGTAGGAAGATAGGTTTTGAGCTATGTGGACATTTGACTGTTGTTTCAAACCACCTGCCAGTTACCCCACCGCACCTGCTCCCGTCTTGGCAGCTGTACTATTAAACTGGGCAGCAGGAAAGCTCAGCTCCAACAGTTGGGCCTTGGCCTCTGTGCTCCTGGGTAAGTTGTCCTTCGATTGGTATCACAGTTACGGTTCAGTTTTCTATTTTACCTTTGTTGTCGTTTGGAAGATCGAAGTTTTACGTCCAGCTCTGTCATTGATCCTGTATATGTATTGTTAGCAAGGTCTTTAAACTCCCTCGGTCTGGGATCTTTGTAAAAAACGATAAGGTTATATTGGTTCTCTAAGATTAGTTGGGAAATTAAATTAACCTTGTTGTGCTTGGCCTTTCTAGTTAGATCAGCATTTTCCTGAGGATAAAGACCAAACATCCTTATCCAGGTTTTAGGATTCATGATTTATGCACAGTTGATGCTCAGAATGTATATTTGGAATGTATATTTGGAATGAATAATTGATAGGTTAAATGACTTCATTTTTCTAGCTGCCTTGCATGCAAAGGTTAAGGTTTTAATTTAGCTTTGGTAGAAGAATCAAATGCTTATTTTAAAGATTAAAGGTATAATTCTTTATTTAGCTATGTTTACTAAAAAACTAGGTTTAATATTGCTTGAAATGTCATTTAAACTAAGAAGAATCAAAGAATGAGATTCCTTCTTCCGAAATAGTGATTGGGTGGAATTTCTGGTGTGTGGATATGGCATGTGACTTACTTTGCTTCCTTTGTGACCATCTGTTTCTTCCCATTGCCCCAAAATAATTACTTGTTTTTGTTTTCCCTTCTTTCAGAAAAGCACCGAGGATTTGCTTTTGTTGAATTTGAGTTGGCAGAGGTGAGAAAATTCTGTGCTACCTATGTTTAGTCTTTGGCTTGTGTTAGTGTTGTTACTGATGACAAAGGGAGCTGTTCTCCATTTGGTTACATTTCTGGGCCTCATGCTTATTCTTCCAGAGAGACAAGAAGTGCTGTTTAAAGGAAAGCTTCCCTCACTTAATCAAGCTGTAGACTGTGGTTAGCATTGCAGACCTGCCAGGTCCTGCTCCTCTTACTCTGCAGAGCTCCTGCAGCCCTGCTCATTGGGCATTCTTGCCTGGCAGCAATGGTGATTAGTTCTCATGCCTTCCACTAGATGGCAAATTCTGTCCACCAGCTTTGCAGTCAGCCGGGAGGTGCTCTTTGTTAGACACACACCCCCCCGCAGGCAGGAATTAGAGAGGTGACTTTTTCTATTTTGCTACTGAATATGTGTTTAGACACCACAAGAAGTTAAACTTGTACCTTGTTTTTTCTTGGCAGGATGCTGCAGCAGCTATCGACAACATGGTATGGCTGGGAATCTTCTTGCTAACGTTGCTTTTTGGTGGTACAGAGGGTCCTTGTTCATATATTGGTTTGCTGAACCTCCAAAGTTACAAGGTTGCATGGGGAAGTAAAAATTGTCATCATGTGAAAACATTCCCTGTGAATTGATCACTTATAAGATTAGTCCTTACTCAAACATCCTTCCCCAAATAACAATATTATAAATCCTAATCATCCTTGTTGGCCAGTCTCTCAGTGGCTGCCCCATGTCTAGGATAATAAATTGCAAACGCTATGCAAATTGTTTGTATAGTGAAATTGCATATTTTGCCAAAGAGATAGGATTTCATGAAGTGTTAGGCCAATTAACAATTGAGAAGAGAGATTCGATAAGGGTACTGATGGGGTGTGCTGCTGATGCAAATGATTTGAGTAGCTTGAAGAGGTCCTTGGGGAAAATGATGAAGCTCTTGAGTCCTTCTTTGAGATCCTTGTGATTTTCACATCAGATATGAAGTGCAAAGATGTCATATCATACTGTTGATAGAATTTTGTTGGAAAAAATACTGCAAATTAATCAGCACCCATTACTTCTTTGTTTTACAAATTAGTGCATAGTTAAACCTGAATTTTAACTATAAGAAATTTATTTTCAATATTTTTACTTTCATCACCATAAAGTCCCAGTCAAACCTTTTTTTCCTTCACTTTTTACTATGAATTTTTTTCCCCGGTAAAAGATTTGCTCTGAGCTAACATCTGTTACCAATCTTCCTCTCTTTTTTTTTTTTTCTCCTCCCCAAAGCCCCAGTACGTAGTTGTAGATTCTAGTTGTCCTTCTAGTTCTTCTGTGTGAGCCGCTGCTGCAGCATGGCTACTAATAGACGAGTGGTGTGGTTCTGCACACTGAACTTTAACTGCTAGGCCGTCAGGGCTGGCTCTACCATGAAATTTTCTTCACTGCTCTAAATGGATTCACATTAAGTGACCTTTCCTGGTACCAAGTATCTTTGGATAATAGGTTCTCCTTGATTCCTGTTCTCTGATACCCATTCACCAGACACATTCTTCAGCTCTCAGAGAGAGATCACTTCTCACCATTTCAAAGCTGATCTTGACTTTTGAAGGTGAACTCAGGTACTTGGAAGCTACAGTTATCCTGGTAACTTCAGAGCACTCTAAACCTGGAGTTACTTTTGGTAGCACAGGTCTTTGCTGGTATTGAAAGAAAGGAGGTGTGTGATGGCTCCGGGAAGGAACTTCCCTACAACCCATGGCTGCTCTCTGGTGGTTGCATAGCTTGCTGTTAGGGGCTCAGAGATTAAGGGAGAACAGATCATGAGCATGTCTCAGATGTATCAGAAGCAAATGGAAAGCTGTATGACTCTCTTTTAACCTAACAGTTTGAGCAGCTGGATTTTAAATCTTTTCAGAATGAATCTGAGCTCTTTGGGCGGACAATTCGTGTCAATTTGGCCAAACCAATGAGGATTAAGGAAGGCTCTTCCAGACCAGGTGAGTGGGAGCAACCACAGATTCCCCATCACGTCCTCCGATGTGGCCTTAGTTGCATTTTTATCCCTATTTACTTGGAGGTAGGTGCTGAATGCTGCTGCTAGTGGACAGGAGTAGAGGATGTCCACGTTGATGAAGGGCATGCACCACCTTTGTGGGGAATAAAGAGTTTGAGTTTCTCAGGGTAATTGTTTCCATTACGAGACAAACCCTGCCTGATCCCTTATCCTTCCCAGTTTCTCGGCACTCTGTTCCTGGCATGCTCCTGGGCTAGAACCAGCAAAAGCTCCACCTTTCCCTTTGGCGTAGCTTTTTCACTTAGCCCTCCTGAGAGCTGGCATTCAGGGCCGACATCCCCAGTAGGAACTTTCCTTACCCTTGGGATTTCCCAAAGCAAAATCCTCTGGCTGAAAGGACCACGTAGTATATTCTACTTTCGTGACCAAAGCAGCTAATTAGCAGTTGGCTGATAGCTTGAATTTCTTAACATTCGTTTGATTCTTTCCCTTCAGTTTGGTCAGATGATGACTGGTTGAAGAAGTTTTCTGGGAAGACTCTTGAAGAGAATAAAGAGGAAGAAGGGTCAGAGCCTCCCAAAGTGGAAACTCAGGAGGTGAGACTGAAGGCTGTGCTTCCAGAAGAGAGGCTGGTGCTTTCCACAGGGGACTTTTTTTTTTTTAAAGTTTTTATGAGAATTTGCAAATATGTATACAAAAGCAGAGAGGATGAAAAATGAACTCTTAGTACTTTGGTGAAGGTGGTATTGAGTGAACTAAAGACAGAGACATTAAGTCTCATTCTTGTGCTCTGCGTAATGAGGGTCTCAGCTCCGCTCAGGTAGCAGAAGCCTGAGGTGAGGAAAGCTAGTGAGTACTCCTCTTCACCCTCCTGATCAGTGCCCCTCCTTCACTGAGGCATCACGGTTTTCCTGGTCCTGCCCTGACGCAGGGGAGGCAGGATAGGGTCGTGGTACCTTCCCTTCAGTCTGTGCACAGGGTCGAGGTTCTCCCTTCCTGGGAGAACTTGCTTTGGCACTTGCTCCTGACTCTCAGCATACCTCTCTGACCACACTCCCCAGATTTCTTTCTTGGCTCACGGATCTCTCTCTTCTCTCGGCCAAAACAGTAGCAGTCACTCTGATTTTTCACAGCCTCTCCTGTGCTGTTGACTTTCCTGGTTTCTGTTTCTAGTCCTGAGCTTTAGACATTTCTGCTGCAACTCTCACAGGCAGCTTAAAGTTGCCTAAAATGGATGCCCTCCCCTCTCTAATCCTGTTTTTCCTGTGTTCTCAACCTTGTTAATTTGCCACCATCCATCCGCACATTGACCGAAGCCAGAAATTTAGATGCAAAGCAGAGCACTGTAGGGGCCGGCCCCGTGGCTTAGCGGTTAAGTGCGCACGCTCCGCTCCGCTCTGCTACTGGCGGCCTGGGTGCGGATCCTGGGTGCGCACTGACACACCGCTTCTCTGGCCACGCTGAGGCCGCGTCTCACATACAGCAACTAGAAGGATGTGCAGCTATGACATACAACTATCTACTGGGGCTTTGGGGGGAAAAAAAAAAAAGGAGGATTGGCAATAGATATTAGCTCAGAGCTGGTCTTCCTCAACAAAAAAAAAAAGAGGAGGATTAGCATGGATGTTAGCTCAGGGGTGATCTTCCCCCCCAAAAAAAAAAAAAAAAACAAAGCAGAGCACTGTAAATGGCCCTCACAGTGAAGTAACCCTAGGTCATCCCAGACCCCTCTTTAAAATAGAGACAATCCATCATTACATTCTGCTAACTTTTTCTGTTAAATCTTCCTTGAATCCCTCCTCCCCTGTGTTCCATCGTCCCAGTGTAGCCTTTCATCTCATTTGGATAATTGCAGTAGCTTCCTAGCTAGTCTTCTGGCTGCAGTCTTGCTCTCCTCCAGTCTTTGACAAAGACAGCTAGAGTGATCTTTTTCAAGCACGAGACCAATCATCTGACTCTTCTGCTGAGAACTTTTCAGTGGCTCCCCGTCCCCTGTCCCACAGGATAAAGTCGAGGAGGGGCTCTCCAAGGTCTTGACCCTGCCCACCTCTCCACATTGCCGGCCCCAGTTCACTTTACACTCTTGGTAAAACCAGTCTTTGTGTTTCCTTGTAAGTCTTTGCTTTTGTACAGGCTACTCAAGTGCTTATTGCCTTTCCCTTTCTAGGCAGTAAGTTATGTGAGGATAGGGGCTTGTATTATGCATCTTGTTAATAAAAATGTGAGATGGGGTAATGTGAATAAGAGCATGGACTTGGCAGGGGGAGGTTAGGTTTGAATTTCAGCTTTACCACTTACCACCTCTGTGAACTTGGGCAAGTTACTGAACTTCATTGTGCCTCAGTTTCCTCATCTGTAAAATGGGGACAATATTGGTACTGATCTCAAGGGTGGTTATCAGGATTAAATGAAGCAACGTACATAAAGTGTTTAGAATAGTACCCTGTACATGGTAAGTGCTATGTGAGTATTTGCTGCTGCTACTGTGCCACTGCTGTTGTTAGCAGCAGATAATAGTAATTGTATCCTCAATGCCCTGCATGATACCTCAGCACGTGTTTGTTAAACCGAACCACAAACAAGTTAAGAACATTTGACTTTCCTCTTTGGAACAAATGTGACAGCTGTGTTAAATGTCTCCTCTGCTCAGCCTTACCTACTTGGGATATAAACCAAGGTCCCAACCTCCTCCATTGGCTTCTGAGCACTTAGGCCCAAGCCAGAGGGCTGCCCTTCTTCTTTCTGTTGTAGCCAGCCTATGGATATTCAGGGCTATGTGTAGAAGAAGGGGATGGTGTTACATAAATTGGTCCACTTAACTGGAGTAAGGTGGGTGGGCTTGAACTGGGGTTTGAAGATGTTGAGAGTCGTGTATTGTAGGCCAGAAAAGTGCTGTTCTATGATGGCAGGGCAGAGTGAAGCAAGCTGAGGTGTGTGGGCAGATGTGATGAGATAACGTGCCTGCGGGGTGGGGCTGTGTAGATAGTGCTGAGGTCTCCTGTTGCTAGATGTCCTACTGGGTGCTGTGGCCACGGCCCCTGCCTTCTGCAGCCCCGTCAGGACTCAAGGCCTTCCCTGTCAGCACCTTGCTCCAGCCTGCTCCCTACAGCTGGGTTTGGGGGTATATTCAGAAGAAGACTCGCTCTCCTACCCGGGGTGTCAGGGCATTCTCTCTAACCTAGCGATTTCTTCTGCACCCAGGGAGAGCCCACTGCAAAAAAGGCCCGGTCGAATCCTCAGGTGTACATGGACATCAAGATTGGGAACAAGCCAGCCGGCCGCATCCAGATGCTCCTGCGTTCAGACGTCGTTCCCATGACAGCAGGTGAGCAGGGCTCCGGACAGGACGGCCAGGAACCTGGTGGCTGTGCTGTGAGCCTTCCCAAGGTCCTCAGTGCCTCAGTTCTTGTGCCCTTGACACTGTTTCTGACCTGAGTTGATTTGCAGCATCTCAGATCCTGGGATCTAGTAACAGATGAGTCAGAGCAGGGATTTTTGAAGCTTTATAAGTGCTGGTTTACTATTTTTTAATAATAGTTATTTGTTTTTAATACAAGTAAACAAGTATCCATGGTTAAAAAAAAGAATACCGGGGCCGGCCCCGGTGGCGTAGCGGTTAATTTCACATGTTCCGCTTTGGCAGCCTGGCGTGCTCTGGTTTGGATCCTGGGTGCGGACCTAGGCACCACTCATCAAGCCATGCTGAGGCAGCATCCCAGACAGAGGAGCTAGAAGGATGTACAGCTCTGACACACAATTATCTACTGGGGCTTTGGGGATAAAAACGGAAAAAAGGAGGAAGATTAGCAACAGATGTTAGCTCAGGGCCAGTCTTCCTCTAAAATAAAAAAATTTTTCTCTTAAAAAAAAAAAAGAGCTGGAGGAAGTCAAGATGGCAGCATAAGCAGACTCTGAACTCACCTCCTTCCATGGACACAGCCAATTTATAACTACTCGTGGAAAAATTACCTCTGAGAGAGAACTGAAAACTGGATAAGAGGAACTCCTGCAACAAATAACAATCCTAATTGAGGTGGAAGAGGCAGAAACTCCCTTCTAGAGAGGCAAAATGCCACCTTCACAAGCCACAGCGCCTCACGGCTGCCCGGGAGCCACCCAGAGGTCCGCAGCCCTCCCTGGAGGAGCGGGGCCCTGAGCCGGGAGCACCCCTGCTATAGGCATTTTGTGGACCCAGCACAATCAAGACAAGTGGCATAATATCTACTTTGCCTGCTACTAAAACATTGGGGAGTACCCCCAGAAAAGCTGGTTCACAAAGAAATTAAAACCGGCTCTTAAAGGGCCCACACACAAATTCACCCGTTTCAGAAAGCAACCTAAAATCAGCAGAAAGAAAGGTGCACAGTGCTTTGGTGAAAAGAGACTCACCTGATAGGCTCTGAGTGCATTGCAGTGAGAGGTGAGACCTCTCCAGGGACTGGGACATTGGTGGTAGCCATTGTTGTGGCCTGGTGTGGGTGTGCTGAGACACACACCATTGGAGTTCTCCCTGGGGCATGCTAGCCCAGGGTCTGCCCCACCCACCCTATTTAATCCAGCTCAGCCAGGGCAGGCAGCCCACCCTAGGGACTGGCCCCACCCAACAACAAGCCCTCAGGCAACTTGTGGGCCTGCATAGATTGGTGACTGGATTCTCTGCAGCCTGGCGACTGAGCCCACTTCATTGGGGCAGGGCGTGCACAAGGAGCGGGTGGAGAGTGTGGGGCAGTGGTGGAGTGTGTGGGGCTCCCGCCATGGAGAGACTGGGTCCACTTCAGGAGGTCAGGGCGCACACACGGGGCAGGACCATGTTGACTGTGTGTGTGGACCTGTGGGCGGCAGGGCTTGTCAGCTGCAGAAGACTTGTGCTTCTCAAAGACCCACATAGGGGGTTTGCCCCACCTTCCAAAGCCTGAAACAATTGGGTGCTCCCGTGCCTGAGGCTAGCCCCACCCAGCTGTAATCCTCAGAGAGCTGACAAGAGACCTAAAGGCTGGAGGCTTATAGCAATTGTAAGCCCCTGAGCCTAACAACCTGCCACATTGGGGGCCTACTCACTTAAAAGAAATACTGCAACACAAATGTGGTATTAGAACTTGCAGCCAACTGTGCTGGGGCTCCCCACACCCGATAAAGAGACTGAAGGGCCCACAACAACTACAAGCAGCTGAGCATTACAACAGCTGGCCAAGAGCATAACTCAGCCTCCCTGGGCGCCTACGGGGAGAGCAAATACGCCACAACAGAAGGACACATGTAGCCCACATAGGGGTCACTCCTGGAACACTGAGAACTGAGGGAAGCACACTGCAGGCCTCCTAAGGCATCACTTATATAAGGTCACCTATCCAAGAGCAGGAGACGTAGCTGACCTACCTAATACATAGACACAAGCACAGGGAAAGAGGCAAAATGAGGAGGCAAAGGAATACATTCCAAGTAAGGGAACAGGACAAAACCCCAGAAAAGGAACTAAGTGAAACAGAAATGAGCAACCTACCTGACAGAGAGTTCAAACAAAGAGTGTTAAGGATGCTCACTGATCTGGGGAGAAAAATAGATGAACTCAGTGAGAATGTCAACAAAGAAATGGAAGATATAAAAAAGAACCAATCAGAAATGAAGAATACAATACTGGAAATGAAAAATTCACTAGAGGGACTCAAAAGCAGAGTAGAGGATACAGAAGAACGGATCTGTGAGCTGGACGAAAGACTAGAAGAAATTACCCAAGCTGAACAGATAAAAGAAAAAAGAATTAAAAAGAGTGAGGACAGTCTAAGGGACCTCTGGGACAACATCAAGCACACTAACATCCATGTTATAGGTGTCCCAGAAGGAGAAGAGCGAGACAAAAGGGCAGAGAATCTATTTGAAGAAATAATAGATGAAAACTTCCCTAACCTATGGAAGGAAACAGACATCCAGATACAGGAAGCACAGAGAGCACCAAACAAGATAAACCCAAAGAGGCCCACACCAAGACACATCATAATCAAAATGTCCAGAATTAAAGATAAAGAGAGAATCCTAAAAGCCGCAAGAGAAAGACAAGTTACATACAAAGGAAACCCCATAAGGCTATCAGCTGACTTCTCAGCAGAAACGTTATAGGCTAGAAGAGAGTGGCACGATATATTTAAAGTGCTAAAAGGAAAAAACTTACAGCCAAGAATACTCTACTCGGCAAGGTTATCATTCAAAATGGAAGGAGAGATGAAAAGTTTCCCAGACAAGCAAAAATTAAAGGAGTTTGTCACCAAGAAACCAGTACTACAAGAAGTGTTAAAGGGACTGATTTAAGGGGAAGATGACCACAAATAGGAAAAATTATCTATTTCCATGATGAGGGTAATGGATACAAATGCACAAAAAAGAGGTTAGATATGATATCAAAAACATAAAATGAGGGAGGAGGGGAGTTAAAGAGTAGAGCTTTCAGACAGAGGTCAAACTAAAGAGACTACCAATTCTGTATAGAAGAAGGAAGGAACAGAGAAGAACTACTAAAACACTGACAAAAGAAAAAGTTAAAAAATGGCAGTAAGTACATACTTATCAATAGCTACTTTAAACGTCAATGGACTAAATGCTCCAATTAAAAGGCATAGCATGGCTGACTGGATAAAAAAACAAGACCCATATATATGCTGCGTACAAGACACACACTTCAGACCTAAAGACACTCACAAACTGAAAGTGAAGGGATGGAAAAAGATACTCCACGCAAATGGCAATGAAAAGAAAGCTGCGGTAGCAGTACTCATATCAGACAAAATAGACTTTAAAACAAAAACTGTAAAAAGAGACAAAGAAGGGCATTACATAATGATCAAGGGAACAAGACAATATAACACTTGTAAAGATCTACACACCCAACGTAGGAGCACCTAAATATATAAAGCAATTATTAACAGACATAAAAAGAGAAATAGACAGTAACACAATAATAGTAGGGGACTTTAACACTCCACTTACACCGACAGATAGATCATCCAAACAGAAGATCAATAAGGAAACATTGGCCTTAAATGTCACACTAGAACAGATGGACCCAGTGGATATATACAGAACATTCCATCCAAAAACCAAAGAATACACGTTCTTTTCAAATGCACATGGAACATTCTCCAGGATTGATCACATATTAGGCCACAAAACAAGTCTCCATAAATTTAAGAAGATTGAAATAATACCAAGCATCTTTTCTGACCACAATGGTATGAAACTAGAAATCAACTATAGGAAGAAAATCAGAAAAGCCACAAATATGTGGAGATTAAATAAAATGCTACTGAACAATGATTGGGTCAACGAAGAAATCAAAGGAGAAATCAAAAAATACCTGGAGACAAATGAAAATGAAAATACAACATGCCAGAATTTATGGGATACAGCAAAAGCGGTTCTAAGAGGGAAGTTTATAGCAATACAAGCCTATCTCAACAAACAAGAAAAATCTCAAATAAAGAATCTAACAATGCACCTAAAGGAACTGGAAAAAGAAGAACAAACAAAGCCCCAAATCAGTAGAAGAAGGGAAATAATAAAAATCAGAGCAGAAATAAATGAAATGGAGACTAAAAAAAAATAGAAAAAATTAATAAAACCAAGAGCTGGTTCTTTGAAAAGATAAACAAAAGTGACAAACCTTTAGCTAGACTTACCAAAAAAAAAGAGAGAAGGCTCAATTAAGTAAAATCAGAAATGAAAGAAGAGAAATTACAACGGACACCTCAGAAATACAAAAGATTAGAAGAGAATACTATGAAAAGCTATATGCCAACCAATTCGACAATCTGGAAGAAATGGATAAATTCTTAGAATCATACAACCTTCCAAAACTGGATCAAGAAGAAGTAGAGAATTTGAATAGACCAATCACCAGTAAGGAGAGTGAAACAGTAATCAAAAACCTCCCCAAAAATAAAAGTCCAGGACCAGACGGCTTCCCTGGTGAATTCTACCAAACATTCAAAGAAGACTTAATACCTGTCCTTCTCAAACTCTTCCAAAAAACTGAGGAGGGGGGGAAGCTCCCTAACTCATTCTACGAAGCCAACATTACCCTGATACCAAAACCAGACAAGGACAACACACAAAAAAAGAAAATTACAGGCAAATATCACTGATGAACATCAATGCAAAAATCCTCATCAAAATACTAGCAGATCACATACAACAATACATTAAAAAGATTATACACCATGATCAAGTGGGATTTATTCCAGGTATGCAGGGATGGTTCAACATTCGCAAATCAATCAGTGTAATACACCACGTTAATAAAATGAAGAATAAAAATCACATGATCACCTCAATAGCTGCAGAGAAAGCATTTGACAAGATACAGCATCCATTTATGATAAAAACTCTGAATAAAATGGGTATAGAGGGAAAGTACCTCAACATAATAAAGGCCATATATGACAAACCCACAGCTAATATCATCCTCAGTGGTGAAAAACTGAAAGCTATCCCTCTAAGAACAGGAACCAGACAAGTATGCCCACTCTCACCACTCCTATTTAACATAGTACTGCAAGTCCTAGCCAGAGCAATCAGGCAAGAAAAAGAAATAAAAGGGATCCAAACTGGAAAGGAAGAAGTGAAACTCTCACCATTTGCAGATGACATGACTTTATATATAGAAAACCCTAAAGAATCCACCAAAAAACTTTTAGAAGTAATAAAGAAATATGGTAAAGTTGCAGGATACAAAATCAACATACAAAAATCAGTTGCATTTCTATACACTAACAATGAAGTAGCAGAAAGAGAAATTAAGAATACAATCCCACTTACAATTGCAACAAAAAGAACAAAATACCTAGGAATAAACTTAACCAAAGAGGTGAAAGATCTGTACACCGAAAACTATAAAACATTGCTGAAAAAAATTGAAGAAGACACAAAGAAATGGAAAGATATTCCATGCTCTTGGAATAGAAGAATTAACATAGTTAAGATGTCCATGCTTCCTAAAGCAATCTATAGATTCAGTGCAATCCCTATCAAAGTTCCAACAACAATTTTCACAGAAATAGAACAAAGAATCCTAAAATTTATATGGAACAACAAAAGACCCCGAATAGCTAAAGGAATCCTGAGAAAAAAGAACAAAGCTGGAGGTATCACACTCCCTGATTTCAAAATACACTACAAAGCTATAGTAACCAAAACAGCTTGGCACTGGCACGAAAACAGACACACAGATCAATGGAATAGAATCGAAAGCCCAGAAATAAACCCACACATCTATGGACAGCTAATCCTCGACAAAGGAGCCAAGAACATACAATGGAGAAAAGAAAGTCTCTTCAACAGATGGTGTTGGGAAAACTGGACAGCCACATGCAAAAAAATGAAAGTAGACCCTTACCTTACACCATACACAAAAATTACCTCAAAATGGATTAAAGACTTGAATGTAAGACCTGAAACTGTGAAACTTCTAGAGGAAAACATAGGCAGTACGCTTTTCGACATCAGTCTTAGCAACATATTTTCAAGCACCATGTCTGACCGGGCAAGAGAAACAATAGAAAAAATAAATGGGACTACATCAAACTAAAAAGCTTCTGCACAGCAAAGGAAACCATCAACAAAACGAAAAGACAACCTAACAATTGGGAGAAGATATTTGCAAACCATACATCATATAAGGGGTTAATCTCCAAAATATATAAAGAACTCATGCATCTCAGCAAGAAAAAAACTAACAACCCAATTAAAAAATGGGCAAAAGACCTGAACAGACACTTCTGCAAAGAAGATATACAGATGGCCAACAGACACATGAAAAGATGTTCATCATCATTAACTATCAGGGAAATGGAAATCAAAACTACAATGAGATATCACCTCACACCCGTCAGAATGGCTATAATTAACAAGACAGGAAACAACAAGTGTTGGAGAGGATGTGGAGAGAAGGGAACTCTCATACACTGCTGGTAGGAGGGCAAACTGGTGCAGCCACTATGGAAAACAATATGGAGATTCCTCAAAAAATTAAGGATAGAACTACCATATGATCCAGCTATTCCACTGCTGGGTATTTATCCAAAGAACTTGAAAACACCAATGCGTAAAGATACATGCACCCCTGTGTTCATTGCAGCGTTATTCACAATAGCCAAGACTTGGAAGCAACCTAAGTGCCCATCAAGGGATGAATGGATAAAGAAGATGTGGTATATATACACAATGGAATACTACTCAGCCATAAGAAACGATGAAATCCAGCCATTTGTGACAAGATGGATGGAGATTGAGGGTATTATGCAAAGTGAAATAAATCAGAGGGATAAGGTCAAATACCGTATGATCTCACTCATTAAGTAGTAGATAATAACAACAAATAAACACATAGAGACAGAGATTGGGTTGGTGGTTACCAGAGGGGAAGGGGGGAGGGTGGAGGGCGAAAGGGATAATTAGGCACATGTGTGTGGTGATGGGTTGTAATTAATATTTGGGTGGTGAACATGATGTAATCTATACAGAAATAGAAGTATAATGATGTACACCTGAAATTTATACAATGTTAACCAATGTTACTGCAATAAACAAAAAAATCAAAAAAAAAGAATAACACACATAAATCCAACCATATTAAAGGCAATAAATGTGAAGAAGGGGGTGATGTTAGATAAATTGGATCTGCTTAACTGGAGTAAGGTGGGTGGGCTTGAATCGGAGTTTGAAGACGTTGTGAGTCTTCAAAGTCTTAAGTCTTTTTCCTCTCTCCATATCCAGCCTTACTCTCTAGAAGTAACTGCTATTAACTAATGGTTTCTTGAGTATTCTTTCTAGGTTGTTAAATATTGACTTCTATTTATTCTTTTTTTAATAAAAAATTTATTATATAGAAATACATTTTAAAAAGTCAATTTCACAAAGCTTGTTTTGAAAAACAGCGGTCCCCTGGGGCTATTCTCCTGCCCTGCTCCTCAGAGGCAGCCGATTTCAACTCGTAGCTGAGTCTCTTGGTTTGTACCTCCATATTGGTAGATAACGGATATATGTTGCCACTTCCTGGGTTTTTCATTTTAGACATTATCTGTTGGCTTCCCACCTCAGAAGATAAGGATTTATTCAGTTTTTAAATCACTTTCTCACCACTTCTTCATTCTTATATAGTTTCCATAATTTTGGTTAGGTCACAGGTTATTTTAATTATGTAAGCATCACACTGCGATAACTTCCTTTCAGCATAGCATTTTGTTTTCCCTGGAATTCGTGATTGTCTTGTTTTCACATTTGCTTAGTCTCCTATGCATTTATTCCTGATTCTCTCCCGAATTCTCCTGCCTGTGTAAATCTCTCATCATGTCCAAACACACCAGAAATTCTGCCAATTTCACTTTCTTGTAGAAGTTCCTCCTTGGAGCCTTCTGACCTCCTCCACCCTGGACTGGTTGCATTCCCAGCCCACTGCACAGCTATTGTTCTGGGGTCTCCTATTTTCACCTCTGATGTTGGAACCTCTGTTGTCTTCTCTTTTGGTTTATTCCCTCATTTTAGTAGAGGACATACTTCTGTAGCTTCTGGAGAAAAGAGCTTGAGAGGTAAGTATTTTGAGACTAATGTCTGAAAATATCTACCTTCCCACTTGATTGATAAAAGTTTGGGTGTAGAATTCTAGAGAAGTCTGTCTTTCTGATTTTTGGTCCTTTGTACAAAACCTCTTTTTTTTCTGTCTAGAGCTGAGCTGTCCAATAGGGTAGCCACTAGCCACATGTGACTATTTAAATGTAAATTAATTTAAATTAAATAAAATTAAAATTTGGTTCCTCAGTTACACTGTCCAAGTGCTTAATAGCTGTTAGATAACCTGGTCTAGAGGCTTGGAGGGTCTCTTTGTCCTGTGTTCTGAAACAGTGTGCCTTGGGGGTAGATCTTCCATCCATCGTGCTGGATAGTCGGCGGGCCCTGTTCGTTTTCTCTTGCTGGTGTAACAAATTACCACAAACTTAGCAGCTTGTGAGAGCACAAATTCATTATCTTCCTGTTCTGTAGGCCAGAAGTCTGACACGGGTCTCACCAGGCTAATGAAGATGGTGGCCAGTTGCTGTGTTCCTTACTGGAAGCTCTAGGGGAGGATCTGTTTCTGGGGACAGTCCGATTGTTGGCAGAATTCAGTTTCCTGCATCTGTAGACTGAGGTACCCATTTCCTTGCTGGCTGTCAGCTGAGGGCTGTGCCCAGCCCTCGAGGCTTGTGGCCTCCTTCCTCTGTCTTCCAAGTCAGCAATGGGAGATCAGTCCCTCTCACATTTTGAATCTCTCCGCCTCCTCTTCCTTCCATCGCTTCTCTCTAGCCCTCTCTTTCTGACTTCAGCTGGGAAAGGTTCTTGGTTATGGGCTTGTGATTATCGTAGGCCCACCTGGATGATCCAGGCTGCTCTCGCCGTCTCAACGTCCATAACCTTAATCACACCTGCAAAGGAGCTTTTGCCGTGTACAGCATGACATGTTCTCAGGCCCCAGGGATTGGGGCGTGGACATCTTTGGGGAGCCGTTATTCTGCGTACCACACCCATCAATCACGACAGTCTTATCTTTTGGTTTGAGAAAATTTCCTTGCATTATTTCTTTGCTTTTGTCTCTTCTGATTTCTCTCTTCTCTCTTTCTGAACCTTTCTAGATGTTCTTTTTTATAGCTCCCTGTGCTTATTTCATGGATGTAATATCATTTGATCTGGGGGTATTACTAAAGTTTCTTTTTCCTATACAGTTTATGTTTCAAGTTGCTTTTTCCTGGGATGTTTTGGTTTCGTTTGTTTGGGTCTGTTTGTTTGTTTTGGTCTTTGCTTTTCGCATCAGTTGCCTTCCTCATATTTAAGATTGGGGCCCTAAAAATTTGCTTGGAAACTCCCTGGGCATTGGTAAGGCTTGCTGACTGAGGCTTCCACTGTAGGGTGATTTTCTCTCTGTTGGATCCTGGATGTCGATATCCCTGAGTTACATTCTCTTGGACAGAGCAGAGTCCCCAGAGGAGACTCGAGTCTCCGTCTGTTTGCCATCTTGGTGTGGGGAGATGGGCAGTATATAACCTTGTACTTAGTCTCCATTTGTCATTACGGTACCTCGGCCCTCAGCTCTGTGTAGTGCGTCCCAGTCCAGAGCCCCTCTGCTTTAACCTACCAGAGAGTGGACCTCCAGCCAGGCTGGGGAAGGGAGGGGGTCTGGGGGTTAGCTCCTTTCTTAAACAGGCTTTCAACCAGACTTAGTGTGTTTAGACCTGCTTTCACCCTTGTGCCTGAGGTTCTGGTGTTTCTGCAGCAGAAGTCGAGTTGCTTCTTGCCTTTGCAGGCATTAAGATTCAGCTTTCTGAGGTCTGCTCTATCGGTTATGTTTCATCTGTTTGTTTTCTAGCTTTCAGAAATTTTTTGTTGCTGTTGTTTCTTCTCTCTCCTGTTTTTTTTCTTTTGTCATTTTATCCATTTTTAAGTGTTCAATTCAGTGATATTAATTGTATTCACAATATTGTACAACCATCACCACCATCTGTTTTCAAAATTTTTTCATCACCCCAAACATAAACTCTATCCATTAAACAATAACTCCCCATTCTCCTCTCCCCCCAGCCCCTGGTAACTTCTAATCTACTTTTTGTCTCTCTGGATTTGCACATCCTAGATGTTTCATATAAATGGAATCATACAATAGTTGTCCTTTTGTGTCTGGCTTATTTTACTTAGCATCATGTTTTCAAGGGTCGTCTGTGTTGTAGCACGTGTGTATCAATGCTTCATTCATTTTTATGGCTGAATAATATTCCATTGTATGGATAGTCCATATTTTGTTAATCCACTCATTTGTTGGTAGACACTTGTGTGTTATTTCCACCTACTGGCTATTGTGAATACTGCTGCTATGAACATTCTTGTACTAGTATGTGTTTAAATCCTTGTTTTCAGTTCTTTTAGCTGTATACCTAAGAGTGGAAATGCTGGGTCATACAGTAATTCTGTTTAACTTTTTGAGGAACGGCCAAACTCTTTTCTACAGCGGCTGCACCATTTTACATTCCCACCAGCAATGTATGAGGGCTCCAATTTCTCCATATCCTCGCCAACATTTGTTTTTTTCTGTTTATTATAGCCATGCTAGTAGATGTGAAGTGGGATCTCACTGTGGTTTTGATTTGCATTTTCCTACTGACTAATGACGTTGAGCATCTTTTCATGTGCTTATGGGCCATTTGTATATTTTCTTTAGAGAAATGTCTATTCAAGTCTTTTGCCCATTTATTATCTGGGTTGTTTCACTTTTTGTTGTTGAGTTGTAGGAGTTCATTATATATTCTGGATGTTAAACCTTTATCAGATAAATGATTTGCGCGTATTTTCTCCTATTCTGTGGGTTGCCTTTTCGCTCTGTTGAGTGTCCTTTGATGCACAAAAGTTTTTAATTTTGATGAAATAATTTATTTATCTGTTTTTTCTTTTGTTACCCATGCTTTAGGTGTCATATTTAAGAAACTGTTGCCAAATTCAGAGTCACAAAGATTTGCCCCTGTGTTTTCTTCTAAGATCCCATTTGGTTTTTCTTTTAAAAAATCGCTTTACCACCAATCTAGTGTGGAGCAGAGCTAGAATGCATGTTTTCACTGCTCCTTCTTTAACCAGAATCCCCTCTAGTCCTTCAAGATGTCAATATCAGAGGTTTAAAATGAAAATATAAACATTAGACAAATATAACATGGTTAGAGTCTCGTTACAGGGAGGTTTGTTTTGTTTTGTTTAACCTGAGCACGTTTTCCTGTCTCAACCCCAGAGAACTTCCGTTGCCTGTGCACCCACGAGAAGGGCTTTGGCTTCAAGGGGAGCAGCTTCCACCGCATCATCCCCCAGTTCATGTGCCAGGGCGGCGATTTCACAAACCACAATGGCACGGGGGGCAAGTCCATCTACGGGAAGAAGTTTGATGACGAAAACTTTATCCTCAAACACACGGGACCAGGTGGGACCGACGGGTGGGTGGTGATGAGTGGGGCTGGGATGGGGCAGGATGGCTGTGCTGGGTGGAATGAGGGGCTGTGGTTCCGGCTGAGGGCTTGGGGGTCTGGAGGAGACTCATGAACAGAGGAGAAGCGCTCAGCCTGGCTATAGTGGAGGAGCGTGCTTCCACATATACTGTCCGTCCCCGCACCGCGTCCACACTCCTATTAACTCAGCTTAGATTCTGCGTCTGCCACTGTAAGCTCTCTCTTATTCCCTCAACCCCACTGCTCCCCCCTCTCTGTCAGACTTACCCAGTAAAAAATCTCAGTGGTTGTTCCCCAGCAACTAGAGAAGAACACACAACGGTACTGACTGGTCCAGTTGAAATCTGACACGGTTCTTCAGGGGTCCTCGGCAGCCTCCCTGGATTTCCCTAGTTAATAAATGCTCGGTCCCAAGCAGAGATGACAGTACCATACTTTCCTGCACTCCCAAAGCCTCCACATCGCTCTCCGCCTCAGCTGATGCTTGGCCTCCTGCATCTCTCCACACCTGCCTGCTCTGACTTCCCTCCGAGTGGATGGGATGAGCGGTCTACCCTGAAGCCAGCCCCTGCGCTTGTGGCCTGGACCCCTCTCCACTCCGTAGGAACTTGGCTTCTGCAGTTGTCCCCCCACTGCCTTGTGTAATCCATTTCCCCTGCTCTGCTGGATCAGCCCATCAGCATGCAGTATCAGTCTTCAAAAAAAAGTCATCCTTTGATTCATGTCCCCCTCTAGCTATCATCCATGCCTCTGGTCCTCTTTTTAAGCAAAACTTCTTGAAAAAGTTATGTAGACTCCCTGCCTTCTGTTCTCTCTCTCCCCTTCTAACCCCACCTCTCCACTGAAACCACTCATCAAGGAGGCCAACCACCAGTTCTCAGCCCTCATCTTACTCCACCTCCTGGCAGCATTTACACCACTGCATCTTCTAGGCAGATGTCCTCTGAGGGCTGGGAGCCAGGGTGGAGGGAGTTGATGTGCTTGTTCTCTCCCCCAGGCCTGCTCTCCATGGCCAACTCCGGCCCAAACACCAACGGCTCCCAGTTCTTCCTGACGTGTGACAAGACGGATTGGCTGGATGGCAAGCACGTGGTGTTTGGAGAGGTCACGGAAGGCCTGGATGTCTTGCGGCAGATTGAGGTGGGTGGCCACCTGGGCCCTTGGCACACAGCCGTGCGGGAGAGCTGGCAAGACACTCTGGCCTGGAGAGAGGGGCCCCGGTGGCTTCTGCTCAGGCTGGGAGTGGGGGGCGGGGTGGGTATCCCTGAGACGCTCCTTCCCCTCCACCCTCCCTCCCCTGATTGTTCCTCCTCTTCTGTTCCGCCCACAAAGGCCCAGGGCAGCAAGGACGGGAAGCCAAAGCAGAAGGTGATCATCTCCGACTGTGGGGAGTACGTGTGACAGGCGCTTTCTCTGCGCTGCCACTGTGTATCCAGGAGCTGTCAGCCCTGGAGGACCAGCGCCTGAGGGTGTCCCGTGTGCAACAAGCAGGGTTTGTGTCATGGCCCTTCCTCGGGGTCAGCGTGAGCAGCTCCTCTGCAGGCACGGCCTGGGCTTGCTCTGGGCCCTTTCCCAAGCGTGGCCATGGGCCTGGGAGCTGGCACAGGTGCCACTGTCCCCACCGTGGACCGCTGTGTGTGGCGTTTTGCAGGCCTTTGCTGCCAGGGCCTCTCCTGGGCCCACCAGTGTGGCTCCCGGAAGCTTCTTCTTGTAAAATAAATCCTAGTTCTTATACTGCCGCCTCCAGCTAATTCCTGGGTGTTGTCAGAGATTGTATCTAAGGCTGCACTGTCCCACTGAGACAGGTTGGCAAAGGGATAGGGCATAGCGTCTTCCCCACAGCTTTTCTTTCCTCCCTCGGGTGGATTCCCTGAGATGCCAGATGAATTATCTTTGAGCCAGATACCCTTGTCAGACCACTGTCAGGACAACAGGAATCAAAGATAGTGGAAAAATTCCCGTCTTCTGCTGCCTCTCCTGCTGCCCTCAGGCTGGCCTGCCTTATAGGCAGCTAGTGGACTTCTCAGTCTCAGTGAGTCATTTGTTCACTTTCATTCTACAGATCTTTTAAGTGACATTTCATAACTCAAAGTGCCTTCTCCAAGCCAGGTACTATACTTATTTGTCAGGAGACAGGAGGTTCAGCAAACCCTGTGGGCCTAATCCAGCCTACTGCTTGTTTTTGCAAATAAGTAAAATAAATAAAACATAGCCACATGTATTTGTTTACGTATTGTCTATGGCTGCTTCCTCACTGCAGCGGCAGGGTTGAGTAACTGGTGACAGATGCTGTATGGTCCCTGTATGAGAGTTCTTCAGAGAAACAGAACCAATAGGATGTGTGTATATATGTGTTTATAGAGAAAAATTTATTTTATAGAATTGGCTCTGATTGTGGGGGCTGGTAAGGCTGATATCTGCAAAGCAAGCCAGCAGGCTGGAGACCCAGGGAACAGTTGATGTTACAGTTCAAGTCCAAAGGCCGTCTAGAGGCAGAATTCCTCCTCCCGCAGGTGACCTCAGTCTCTTCTCTCTTAAGGCCTTCAGCTGATTGGATGAGGCCCACCCACATTATGGAGGGTAATCTGCCTTACTCCAAGTTTATTGATTTAAGTGTTAATCACATCTGAAAAATACTATCACAGCAACATCTGGACTGGTATTTGACTAAAAAGTGGATACCATGGCTTAGCCAAGTTGACACACAAAATTAACCAACACAGTCTCAAAGCCTAAAATATTTACTATGTGAACCTTTACAGAAAGTTTGCCTACCACTGAATGAGCCACATGGTCCCCCCCCATGCTCCGCTCACAGTCTGGTCCTCCTGTGTGCAGCCACTGCTCAGAGCTCAAGTTGGGCTGCCTTCTCCCCACTCCTGCTCCAGGTACTGGTCAGCCAGGTGGCTTTAAAGAATCCCTCACCTGCTAAAGGTTCTGCACAGCGACTGAGCCCTGTGGCCACTAGACACCTCCCTGTGGGTTGGGTTACTCAGACCATTCAGAGTCCACTGGGTGGGGCTTTTTCATCTTGAGTAGAGATCTGGATGAGCCAGGAGGCAAGAGAGGCAGGTGACCCCAGGATAGCTCCTGCTCAGGGATGATGGCACTCTGACCCTGCCTCTGGCTCCCATGTGCCAAATGGACTCCCAGCCCTTGGCTGAGCTGCCTCTGTTGCAGTTGGGCGGGTTTCTGTCTCCTCCTGGCAGGGATGTACTACATAGTTACCTTGATCCTTAGGAGCTTCCAGAAGAGACCCTCTCTCAAAGACAGCCCCCACTCTGAGTGTGAACTACGGCTATCACAGGCCAGTCGTGAGGGCAGGATGAAAGCAGTGACTTCAGGGCTTTTACAAGAACCAAGAAAGAGTGTGTATGAAGATCCTAGCGCAGCCAGCCTCCCGGGAAGGACTGACTCCTGTGAGATGACCTTGTTGCTTTCTGCTCTTCCCTGCTAGCCTAGGGCGGTAGAGACCAGTGAGCAGGTCAGAAAGCTCAGCAGGTTTGGATTCATTGGGTGCCAGTGCCCCTCCAGGCGTCCACAGGTGTCATCTCTCTATATCCACACCAGAATCCTACACAGAGGTAAACCAGGGCTCAAGACATGACTGCAGAGCTGGGATTGGAAGCTTGCCTGTCTCCCCGCAGTCATCATGGAGTCCTAGGAGGTGTACTGGGCTCTAGCCTCAGTCCTCCTCAGTCCTAGGAGGTGTACGGGGCAGCCTCAGTCCTGCCTCAGGCAGGGCAGCCCAATGCCTTGCAGGGGAGATACAGTCCTGGTCCCCATGATTGGTCTGGATCCTTGTGGGGAGACACGAGGAAACAAGGCCCTACTCTGCTAGGCGGGGGGGCGGCCCAGAGCCTGGGGAGCAGCAGCCGCCTAGTTCAGCTACACAGCGCAACACCCACCCCCTCGCTGAGGAGGGCTCTGGCCTATGGGAAGTGGACCTTGGGGTGCTGTCTTCCTGGGACTGCCTGGCTCTGTCCGGTGGCCTCCCCGTCCACGTTCCCATTGCTCTGTTGCTCCAGCACCAGGACTGAGAACACAGGGCTCAGTTTTGCCAATGCAAATGCACACTATTTCTTTCAGGGTCGGGCCCCATCCGTGTGCTGGCCCTGTGACGGCTGCACAGAGTAGAGACCCAGGCTTGTGGCCCCGGGATCAGCCCTGTGACTGCTGGAGTTCCTCTTTAATAGCACATCTGCCTCCAGATGCTGCCGGCACAATGCATTCATCACAGTCATGGCTGCCTTACAGCAACCCTCCGAGGAAGGGACCGTGAAACCTACTTTTTAGTGATGAAAACTGAGTCTTGTAGATTTCAGGTGATAGAAAACTAGAGAGCCATGTTTTCCAAAAATATTTATTAACAGGAAAATTTTCACCATATAATAAAGTGGGAAAAGTATATCTCAAAGCAATTAATATAGTACAGTATGATCCCAATTTTGTAAAAATACCTATCATGTAAACATGTTTATATGTATATCCTAAGAAAAAAGCCTACAAATAAATTCATCAAAATATTAATAGCATGTTTATCTGAGTCGTAGGACTATGCGATTTGAATTATTTTTTTCCCAAACCTCCTCCATAACTGCATTACTTTTATAGTAAAGGAAAAACACATTTTTTTAAAAAGTGAGTCAAGTACTTGCAAAGGCCTTCTCATAAGTAGTAAAACCAGGATGGACAATCCCCCGTTCAAATTGCTGAAAGAGGCACATGGGGTGTTGAGCACCAGCAGGCCTCTGGGGTCCCCGTGTCCCTGGGAACACAGGGCAAAGTGCCACAGCCCTGGCCACAGCTGGATAACCGGGCACTCCCTTCCAGCCTTTAAAGCACGTGAGAATGCAAGTCCTGCCCTCAAAGGACTGCCGTGTGTAGGTTTTTTAGGAAAAAGCACAGCTCTGAAATAAATACACCATCACCCACAGAACACATTCTGGGAGGAGGGTTAGTGGACAAGCTTGGAATGGGCTCAAAATTAGCAAATTCATTTGTAATAATACCACCAGGTACCAGTTGTTAAGCATTTATATGCCAGACATTGTCCTAAATGTTTTTGTCCATATCTGATTTTTATAATAGCTCAGAAGGAAAGGACCAATGTCCTGCTCCATAGAGGAAGAAGAACCAGGATTCAAATCCATTTGGCTTTAAGAAATCTGTACTCTTGCTATGCTACCTCTCTTCCTATTTCTTAGGGATTTTTTCCAGAACTTTCTTGCCATAGTTAGAAGGCAGTAAACACCAACATTATGATGACTTGGTCTCGAGACCAGTATTGTACTACAAATACCAAGACTGTGCGTTTCTCCTTAGCCTCTTTTTCCATGTGTCTTCCCTTCCTGTCAGCTGACATTGATTTCTCATTGCTGTCACTGGGTCTGAACTGACCACCCGTGTTTATCCTTCTAGTCTGGTGCAACCAGATAAACAAGCCGTGCCCTGAGCAAGAGAAAGGGAAATGGTGGCATCTGTGCTGCGTCCCTGCCAGCCCGGGCCACCCACTGCAGCTGCTGTGCTTGGCTCAGCAAACATAACTCACGGAATAAAATGCATGGGCTTTGTGACCAGTCACAATTGTTTCACTGCTTGGGGCTCTTTCTATTTGATTTCATTTGGTGACTGGCTGGCTGGCACAAGTTGCTAGAGGTCTGACAGTCAGGTAGGTAGGCCATGACTTACTGTTTTTCGATTGTTCTGCATGAAAAAGGAGGATTGCAAGTCCTGTTCATTCCTGCTGTGCACAGCTTGATTGATTGGGCAGTTGTACTCCATATCTGCAGACCTTTGGGTAATTTACAGACATTCCTGGTGCACCCCCAACTGTGCTGGGCACTAAAGATACCAGGTGAAGTAAAAAATTGGTTCGCAAAATAACTGGCTAATTTAAAATTTACAATTACCCAGAAGACACTTCTTGCTGTTGGGAAGAGAGGACTGTGAGATAAGCACTAGAAGGCCAACAGGTTCCATGTTTGTGCCAACTTGGATTCACTACGGCCACCTGAGCTCCACATTCAGGGTGATGAGGCTGCATCTGGAGCAGTGTGAGAAAGGGTTGGCAGACACAGATTCCCTGGCTGAAGGCCTTTTGGAGATCAAAAAGTCCCAGGCCTTCATGTTACAAATGGGAAAATAAGCCCCAGAGGAGGAAGCCACCTACAAGTTAGGTCTCCTAACATCTAGGCCAGAGCTCAGATCCATACACTGATGGAGACCTCAACATCTTCCAGACAGTCTGGGCCTGCCCTCTGTGCACATGGGCAGGCTCTCTTCCTCTGCTCACTCCCAGGTCCAGGTAGAGGGGCTGCTGTCCTGCAGCATGGCCCCAGCCTCCACCCCTGCTGCCAGACCTGCTCTCCCGGAGCCCCTCCTCAGGGTGCAGAGTGAATTCCAGAGGTGCGCATCCTTGGACACTCAGCCTTTGGCATCAGCTGGACTGTGCCTGTGGGTTAGGGCGGGCCCAAGATCTGCTTTAAATGACACAGTATTTCAGGATTCAGGCAGCTGCACTCTGTCTGCTCCAGCAGGTAAATTACAGGCTTAGAGAGTCAGAAATCAAATAAACACTCCAACTGCCAGTGGCTGCTCCAAGGAGAACGGCGGTTTCCAGGAACCTCCCCACCCAGCTCAGCCTAATTACTGCCTGTCACTCCCCTGGGACAGGGGCCTTTTCTTTGGCTCCCAGGCCCCAAGAAACAGGACAGGGCTCCTGGGCACACAGGGTGACACAAACTTTGGTCACCAGCCTGTCTTTGACAACTTTGGACACAAGCAGGTGCTGACAAGCCCCTGCCCTCGCCCCACACCTGGCCACAGGCTGCCCAGGGTCACAGATGCATTGCTCTGGGTGGAATGGATTGCTCCTTAGCAGGAGATGGCAGACAGTTTTCACTTCATATGCCAAATCTAGTCTGTTGGCAGTGGCTGCCTGGAGTTCTGTGCTGATCATTTTGAAATTCTATCCAGATTTGGAAGAAAAAATATCAGGGTTGATTATTGATGTCTGCCATGCAGAAGGGCAAGGGAAATTATGTCATCTGTGCTGGCCACTGTCATCTGGGGCCACCCAATGCATCCACTGTCCTTGGCTCCGCAAAAAGATAACTTTTCAACAGAGCTGAACTCCCAGTGGTTCAACGTGATGACAGGTAAATGGGTCGATGAAGCCCCCGAGATCTTTTTTCTCCAAAGGCAAAATGTCCATGCACTGCACATCTGCCCCAGGCAGCAGAGGCAGATCAAGGCGGGAAGACAGGGGAAGATAAATGCCATTGGTCTTAGCCCTAAATCTTGTAGTTCATTCAGCTCTTTCTTGAGTTGACCCACATGCCTCCCCTGTGGTCAGCAGTTTGGTAATTCAGATCCGCAAATACAGAACATTGAGGGTAATTCCACGCTCTCCAACAGAAGTACCAAGAAATGCCCAGTTTTGCACCTGGGAAGGGCAGGCAACCAGAGGTGGCCCAGACCCTATCTACACATCCGCAAACCCTGTAATGGGTAGTGAAGGGCCTGAGGGGGCCATCTTGGGCTCCAGGTGCTCTCAGTTCATCCCACATCTGCCCACAGCCTAGGCCAGCAATGGACATGGACAGGTCCTCAGACAGGACTTTCGTGCCAACCCCAAAGAGCTAGTCAGCACGTGCCTCTGGGGGGAGGGGGCTGGGGTAGAAGTCCGCTTGATGACTTGGAACACCAGGACTGGAGGCCAGAGGTCTGTCACAAGCTCAGGCAGGGGAGGGAGGCAGAGGGGCCTGGAGAGGATCCAGCCTGGCCGGAAGGAGGGAAGGGCACAGACATGTTGATGTCTCAGGGGCCCCGTGCCAACCCTGCCTCCGCTGGCTGGGTTTGCAGGGCTCCTGCCTCTGGCCAGGGGCCCGATCCCGGGGGAAGCGCTGCAGCGGTGGGGGTCCCTCAGTGGCAGCCGCAGGCCCGGACCACCATGTTTCGGTGCTTGCGCAGGATGACGTTGTTGCTGCTGTCGTAGTAGAGCACGGAGGTGGCGCTCAGCTTGGTGGGCGCGCAGCACGCCTTGGGGACTGCGTCTGGCTTCATCAGGTGCACCTGGCCAGGGAGGGGGCAGCAGGCAGGGGCATGAGAACCGTGGGCTTCTCCCCAGCCCCGGCCCCCAGCCCCTGCCTGCCCAGGTTCTCTGTCCGCTCGCCCCTGCCCTGCTCCATTCTCCACCTGCAGCCGGGGCAGGTGCTAACGTGCTGATCCGCCACGCCCCTGCCCTCGACCCCTGCCCTGCCCTGCTGCCCTCAGGGCACAGCCTGGGCACCTGCCCACTCCCTGCAACACCCACTTAGACGTGACGACCCTGCTGGTCCCCAGCACATGATGTGCCTGGTGCCGGGTCCCTCTACCTGGCGCCCCTGCAGCACCGCCCCTCTGAGGTCCCCTCCGCTCCTCTCTCTTCTCTGCGCTTCTGCAACGTCCCTGATCGTGTCTTGTGCGTGTTAACTGTTCATGGTCTGTCGGCCCCTCCAGACTGTGAGCCAGTGAATGTTCAGGGAACAGAGGGATAGAGCCCAGAAGTCTAAGTTCACCCTTGAGGCGGTCGACACTTATTTCTCAGCGCACTCTTCAGCCCTCGCAACAACTTCTAAGGCAAGTCTTATTCCGGGCAGATGAAGACTGGGGGCACACAGGCCACGTGACGTCCCAGGACTTGGACCCAGGCCGTTCCCTGTACCTCCTCCAACTGCTTTACCACCAAAAACCAGCCCGAGGGAGGGAGCTATTTCAGCCTCCATAAAAATATTTATCCGGAGACTTGGCAGGACGGGCTGCAGTTGGTACTGGACTCCTCGTCAGGCCCCACACAGGAGGGCCCTGAAGGCAGCAGGCGGCTATCGGGTGCGGGGAGAGAAAGGAAGCCTGCTCTGTCCACGGGTGTTGTGGCCGCTGGGCTGGCCCTGGGCCTCCCAGCCCCACGGAGGCTGCTGAGCGGGACCCGGATGGAGCTGTCTGATGGGGGAACCTGTCCTGCAGCCTGGTCCCCAATCCCCAATGCCCAGCCTTGTCCCGGGAGCCCCAGCTCCGAGCCAGCCTGCTGGGAGGACCGTTAGCCGGGCACTGGGCTGGCTTGGGGCCCAGAGCCTCTCAGGCCAGCGGGGGAAGCCAAGGCCTCTGTGGAGATGTCCAGCCAGACTGGGACGTGGGGGCCACTGCTCCCCAACTTCCCACCCTCCACGTGTGGTGGCTGTGCTTGGCATTCGTAGACCCATGTGAAGGAAACCAGGCAACACCACCCACCTGTACCAGCCCTGGGGCTCTAAATGGCTGGAAACCAGGGACCCTTCCCAAGTTGGGACCCTGGAAAGAGGTCGGCACCACAGGGGTGCTGCCATTCTTCATCTCCACCCTTAGACCAGAGCTTTATCAGATGAGTGACAGAAAGAGAAATCGCCTTTTATTCCACATGGCACCAAACAAATTGAGTTGTGGAATCTAATGTGCATTCCATTCAGTTCATGTTTGAGCCATGTGGGAGACCAAACCAGAGGTTCTGGAACTTATTGGCTCTGTGAGCCTCAGGTTTCTCCTCTGCCAAATGGGCACAATGGTACTTTTCTCATTTCCAACAGAAACGTATCTCGGACACGTGCCTTGTGCCAGCCCTGCCAGGGTGGAGCACAGAAATGTCCAGACAGGGTCCCTGCTCTCATCCTCAGTGAGGATGGAAGGGGAAACGGGGGGAACATTCCAGCAGACAACCAGGACCCACAGGAGTGGCACAACGATCAAAGCAAGCCCTCAGCACTCCGGGAGCGTGAGCCGTGACCACCCCTGGCTGGGAAGGACATGGAGGTGAGGTCGGCAGGGTGGCTAGTGAGGGGCCCTGGGTCCCAGCCAAGTGCTAGATTCCTCCTGGGGATAATGAGATAAGACGGGAAGTTTCTCGGCCTAGAATGAGGTGGTCAGGTTTGTGCTGTAGTGAGACTCCCGGGCTGCTGCGTGGAGAGTGACCCTGAGGGTGAGCCTGGAAGGACACGCGTCCTTCTCCCAGCCCCCAGCCTCCCCCAGACCTCCCTCCCACATCAGTCCCCTGCCTCCCACAGCTCCTCTTCCTTCTCAGGCCTCTCCACGGGAGGCCAGTCCTTGCCCACCTCTCCTGCGTCTGCCGTCTCCCCAGAGAATCCCCTCTGGTCTCAGGACTCAAAGGCTGGCCCCACGCGACATCCCTCAAATTCACAGCTTCAGCTTGGCCTTCCTCTGAACCCCAGACTTTTGGATCCAGCTTCCCACCCACATTCTCCATGTGGGGTCTAACAGGGCCTCACACATATGGGGGCGGAAGCAGAACTGCTGGTTTTCACCAATCCCTCCTCCAACCCCAACAACACCTCTGCTGCCCGCCAAGCCTCCCCGTCCCCTCCTTGTCCTCAGAAGGGCCCTCACCCGCCAGGTGGCTCAGCCCTC
Organism: Diceros bicornis minor; assembly: GCF_020826845.1. NCBI lineage: Eukaryota > Metazoa > Chordata > Mammalia > Perissodactyla > Rhinocerotidae > Diceros > Diceros bicornis. The sequence continues at coordinate 53,444,798 of NC_080752.1, forward strand.
ACCTGGAGGCCCCTGCACTCCCCCTCCCTCCTCCACCCACTCCCCAGAGCGGCCCTGCCTCCACTGTTCACGCTGCCTCGGCCCCCTTCTCACCACCTACCAAGACGCCCTGGTCTGCTTGTCAGGTGACCTCAGCAGCCTCCTCACTTGGCTCCCAGCCTCCTCCACCCTCCACCCCACGGTCCACCTTCCCCCAGCAGCCAGAGAGAAAATTCTAGAGTAAGTCAGATGATGACACTGTTTCGCTCAAACTGCAACCTCAGTTTACCTGGGATTAAATCTACCCACCTGCCACCTTACGAGGGACCCCAAGGCCCTATGTGAGCAGCCCCTGCCCACCCCCAGGGTCATCTCCGTCTACCCGCCTTCCTCCACACCAGCTAGCTCAGCTCGCTCCTGTCCTGGGGCCTTTGCAATTGCTCCTTTTGCCTTGAACATTCTTCCTCCTCGTGCAGAGAGGCCCAGCCTCCCTCCAGTGAACATCCCAGGCTTCCTTCCTCACGGACCCATCGTCTTGGCTGCTCTTTTGCTCCTGTGTTGACTGACCCTCCTCAAGAGGACAGCCACTGTCCTGTCTGTGCCCAGCACAGCGTCAGCGCTCACTCCTGGTGACTGACAATCGGGAGACTGAGGGCCTGGGCTGGGGCAGGGGTGGGGCTGGGGCGGAGGGGGGACGAGCCCTGGGAGGTACAGGTGCAGACACCACCCCATGCGCCACCCACCCCGGAGCCAAGAGAAGCACATGCATAAAGGACGGGAGGCCCGGGGTCCGCACACACAGCTTATCACCCCTGAGCTTCTCCAAGGAGGCAGCTCCCAGGTGTCCAGTAAATTCCATTTGACCATTGAGAAAGGAGGGGTTCTTGTGAGGTCAAAGCCGCTTTAGTGAATTCATTTACTCTCACTCTAAGGCAACCATCACCTTGACACAACAACCTCTTACTAGAGAAACATCACCTAGGAGTCTAGGTGAACGTTCTAGAGAGAAGTCAACCCCAGAATCAGCAAACACCAACAAACACTTAGCAATAAGCAGCAGGACGATGTGCCTCATAGAAACGACTCTTCAGCATTTAAAGTCACCCAGACACTGGGGCATCAGAAGCCACACAATCTGGAAAACACACAGAGCTGAGAGGGACCCGTTTACGGGACTGAAGGGTGACCCCCTGACACGCCACGAAGAGGGTGGGTGAATGCACACGCTCGTCATCACCCCATGGGCACGTGTGTCACAGGAGGGCGGACACGCCAGAGAACACAGGCGCGGGTGTGTTCAGCACACACAGGCCCCCATGTGGGGTGCACGTCAGTCACATATGTGCTGTGCGTCCGACACAAGCAGGCGTGCCTTTGTCAGTGCAGGAACCCATCACGTGTACATGACTGTCCCGCACATGCACGTGTAGTGCACGCACATGTGTTCACCCCAGTCAGTGTAAACGGGGTGCATGCACGTCCAGGGGCAGGGACTCTGTGCGCAGAGTGGCCACACAGGGACCAGCCTCTGCACAGGGGCGGGGTCAACCACATGTGCCGCAGGAAGACCCCACGCAGAGAAAGCTCCCTGGCACCAGCCGGGGCGCCCATTCACCTCGGGGCTGGAGGGGCCCCTCTCCTCAGCAGACCCCGCCCCAGGTGTCCGGGCGGGCGGCCGGACGTGGTACTGACCAGGGACTGCAGGATGGCGTGGTTGGTGGCGTTCATGCAGGAGTCCAGCGGGAAGGAGCACTCCCCCTCACAGTAATAGGCTGAGTAGCCTTGGGGGGCGATGACCCAGTCCTGGGGGGTGAGAATGGCAGGAGGTGAGTCCATCCATGGACCCCTCCCGAGCCCCCGTCCAGCGCCTGTCACAGGACGACTCAGGGCTGCCCCTTCCCCTTCCTCCGCCTCAGGGCCCGACAACCCACCCTCGGGCGCCTCCACGGGCAGTGTCCCCCAGAGGCCTGACGCCCACCCGAAGACCCACAGCAGACAGGGCTGGAACCAGCTCTGCCCCCTTCCCGCCACCAGCGCTCGGCATCGTCCTCCGCAGCCTCCGCCCACCGCGCGCGCCTCCTGCAGCTGCGGCCACAGCAAAGGCACCGAGGCAGTGCCCAGCCTGGACTCAGTTTCCCTGTCGCAGCTCTGACATTAATGGCTGAGCATTCAGATAGCCTCCATTTTCATGGTTTTACAAAAAAATCACTTTTCACTATAAAAGCAACATGCTCTCCTTTGGAAAACTCGGAAGACACAGAAGAAAGTAATACTTAAGAAAACTAAAAGCCCCCATAATTCTACCTCCTCCTGGAGATACACTCACGATCTCCAGGTGGGGACTGTCATTCAAGAAAGAAGAAAGAGTCAGAAATTACCAGCCAGCCGAGGTCCTGGAAGCTGACGTAGAGCTCGTGCCGCCGGCAAACCTGCCGGCCGTCGGAGCCGTGGACGTCATCTGCAGGGGACAGAGGGTGCGAGGTCTTTTCTGGGGTTCCTGCTCTGTGCAGGTACCTCGGGGAGCTCCCAGGGTGGGGGATGCCCGATGGGCACATTTGTTGAATAAATGAATGACAGGAAACTAAACCTTCTGGTGTCATAAAGCCCATCCCTGCAGCTCTGCTGGTGCCATGACCTAGCTCTAGAACCTTCAATGGCTCCAGATGGCTCCCGCGGGCTACAGAATAACCCTACACTCAGCCCAGCCTCCCCTGACTTGCAGCCTGTGGGCCTCCTGATGCTCCAATAACAGCCCAGAGGACCCTTGGCCAGCCGGTGGCTCGTCCTCCCTTCCTCTGGAGACACCTCCTGACATCGCCCCACTTCTCCCGCCACGCCCATTCCACAGGGTCAAGTGGCTCACACTGAGGCCAGCCAAAGGCCGACTCCCCGTGAAGGAAAAGAGGGCGTGTGGTCGGGTCAGGCCTATCCCTGATCCCGAGGGGCTGAGCCTGGTGGGGAGACCTTCGCATAAACAACTGTGCATCCTGCAGGGTGCCCGGGGAAGGACGGAAGGCACCAGGGGCTGCGCTGCCCGGAGGAAGGGGCACCCGATTCTGACGGAGACTTCTGGGAAAGGCCTGTGAACCAGGGGAGGGCAGAGAAGGGACTTCTGCGTGGCAGGAACGGTGAGGGCAGGTGCTCAGAGGCCTGAGAGAGAGGGCAGTGGCCAGTCCCCAGGGAGCAGGGGCACAGGAGGATAGTCAGGAAAGGTGGCTGGAGGGCGACCATCAGCTTGAACCCCACTAAGAGCCTGGAGGGTTCTGTCACCATCCCCTGGTTCTCGGCCAAAAGCCTGCGGGCCTCAGACCCAGGCCCACCCCGGACCTCACCGAAGATCCCTGGGAGTTTGTTGGGGTGCGGCAGCTCGTTGGTTTTTTTCTGAGGCCTCCTCTTCAGAGGCCTCACTGCCCGAGGGGCTCGGACGGGGCTGGGGCTCGCTCTGAAGAAAGTGACCACGAACGGCTGTTTGGAGCGCGGTGCCCGTCGCCCCAGCAGACCGGCCAGGCCAGGATCCACGCTGAGCCCTGGGACAGAGAGAGGAGAGAGGCGGTCACTTGAGGGTGGTGGCCCTGCACGTGGACACAGCAGGGACCTGTCTGCCGAGGCCGGGGCAGGCCCAGGAGCACGGAGGCTGAGGACTTGAGGGGACCCACTGTGCCTCAGTTTCCTCATCTGAAGACCGGAGTCCTAAGTCCAGTGCCAGCGCCCCGGCAGGCAGGTCTGAAGGAGATGGGGGAGGAGGGCCTCGGGGACCGCAGGGTCAGCATTAGCGATAATCGTGAACACTGCCATATGCGAAGCATTTTACGAGTTTCAAAGTTATTCCGCACTGATGATCTCATTCATCTTGACAGTAATCCTGCGCCTCACACTTCACTGGGAAACTTCAGAGTCACTCTGTGGTGGCCCAGAGCCACACTGCCAGGGATGCTCAGAACCAGGTTTCCCACCTCAGTCTGAGGGCTCTGAGGCCTGAGTTCTATCTCCCACCCTGTACTTTCTGGGATGTCCATGTAGGATTTGTGACACAGCTGACTGGAGCAGCTGCCAGGACTTGCCGGGCACCTGCTCACTAAGCACTGCCCAAGAGCAGGGCATGAACTGTGCCCCGATGCCCACAAACGAGACCCCAGGCTCAGGGGGCAGAGAAGTTTGCCCAAAGTCCCAGAGCCAGGTTCACCCCACGTGGGTCTAATTCCAGAGCCCAAGTTCTTAGCCATTTAAGTCCTTACCCACCGGGTTTGTGGTTAAAAAGGGAAGAAAGAGAGAAGAGGCTGCGGGAAGGCAGAGATCGGGACCTCAGCCTGGGAACAGTGAGGCCTATAAAAGTGGGATTTTACCACATAGCCACTTAAAGACTGAGGATACCAAGGAAAACACACTAATTAGCCCTGGAAATGTCAACTCCACCAATAAACTATCTTCCTGTACCTCTCCGTATTTCCAAATCACCTCTTGATGTTTTAATTGCCAAGCAATAAAATAACAGCTGTAAAGAAACTTGAGAAAAAAATATCACTCATAAACCCCCTTCCCCACTCCAACATATCATTTTCATTTTTCTGGGATATTTTCATATGTCAATTTAAGTTTTACACAATTGTCAGCACAGCAATGAAGTCTGTGTTTTTTCCAATATTTTTTTTCACATAAACATTTTCCTGGTTAAAATAAGTCTCAACTATAAACATTTCAAATGTATAAAATTCCTTTGAGTAGATATGCCATAATATTTATTTATTTGTGTGTGTGTGTGTCTGTGGAAGATCAGCTCTGAGCTGACATCCATGCCAATCCTCCTCTTTTTGCTGAGGAAGACTGGCCCTGGGCTAACATCCGTGCCCATCTTCCTCTACTTTATATGGGCCGCCACCACAACATGGCCTGAGAAGCGGTGCACTGGTGCGCGCCAGGGATCCGAACCCGGGCCGCCAGCAGCGGAGCGCGCACACTTAACCACTACGCCATGGGGCCGGCCCCATAATATTTAGTTATTAGCTTACCCTTACACATTTAGGTTATTTCCTGGCTTTCATTATGAAGATGAGAATGTGATAGGACCTCTTCATTTTCTTTTCCTCTGGAATTTTCCCATACTAGACCACAGGAGCATGATGACTAACTCATTTTTATCTTTCTTAAAACGTACTGCCAATTGTTCTACTTCTGTGTACATTTCGCCTCGATGTAGCAACACTGATACACACACACGTACAGGCGCACATATGTATGTGTACACACACACACGCATGCATTTATAGAGAGATCATACATATGTACACACACATAAATATACATATTTGTTCCATTAGCAGGTCTAATATGGTCCTCCCTTATACATTACAGGTCAAGGACACTGCCTGCCCCACCCAGTCCTTCTCTAAGGTCAGCCCTGAAACAGCTGTGCTTTAGCCAAGTGTCCACGGGTCATAGTTGACTGAACAACTAATCAATCCAGAGACTACCCTTTGACCTATGACATCACCTGCCACAAACAAATGCGCTGGGCCCATTAGAGGCTCCACTCAGGAATGATCCCGCTGAGACAGGAGCTGCAGGAGCTGACCTGGAAGGAGCCCAGAGAGAAGCCCCTCGGGAGAGCGTGGGTCACGGCAAGTCACAGTCATGGGGAAGCAGCAGAACCAAGAGGACACAGAGACACATGAAAGCCCTGCTGAGCAGAGGGGAACGGCCAGTGAGGCCACGACGAGGCGGCGGTGGAGCGGATGGGAGCAGGCGGCCGAGTGTCGGCACCGCGGCCCTGGAGTGGAGCTCCACGGCCACACTGACACACAGCGATGGCCTCGGGCCTGAGCAGCCTTCCAGGCCTGTGTGTGCCACTGCCCTGTCAGCTTATCCAGGTCCCCATTTTACAGACACAGAAACTAAGGCCCAGAGGGCAGCAACTGTTCAAGGTCCCAGAGCAAGCTGCAGCAGAGCCAGAATTGTCCTTCCTTCCCCCAGCAAATGGTGCAGAGGCCTGGCTGGGGGGTGTGGGGGGCAAGGGACTGACTCCTGGTCTTGCAGAAGTCCTATCTGGCAGGCCTGGAAAAGGACCCCCTGGCCCTCCTTCCAGAACCCAGAGCTCCCCCTTCCCCATCAGCTCTGCTTTTTGCCCCACCCATCCTGGGCAGGGCTCCCTGCCTCAGCTGCTGCAGGGAAGGCCTGCGCTGTCTAGGTGGTGGGCTCCCAGGCTGCCCAGCTCTGGCAGGCCCCTTTCCAGACAGGCAGAGGCGGGAGCTTCAGGAGCCTCTGGGGCCCAGGGCCCCTGCCTCTAGACCTGACCTTGTGAGGCTGCTGCCGGGCATGCTGTCCCCTTTGCAGTTGATGGGGTATGTGCGGCCATGCCTCGTGATCTGGGCCACACTGGCCTCCCCCTTAGACCCCAATGGAAGAGGCTGCTCCTCGGGGCCGGGTGGACCACAGGAGACCTCCAGCCTCACCCCACTTCTCAGTTGGCCCATCAGGGCCCAGATGTCTTGGCAGCCCACCTGCCTTATCCTGACCCTTGACAGGTGGTCAAGTCCTAATTCATACCCCTTCCCCAGCTGTGCCAGGCCAAGATTGCTCCCATCTCTCCTCAAGCCTTCTTTCTGCTCTGGGCGCCACCTGGCCCTTCCCTGCAGCCCCTGCCCCACCACAGCCTGCAGTCATGGATGTGACCCTGGTGTCATGTTGAAGGACAATCAGGACACTGGTTGAAACTCTTGGAGGGAATCCCAGCTGTGGACCAGGTCAGCTTTTGTCCCTGAGGTTACTTCCTCATCACAAGGGAATGGGGAATTCAATCCTTTTCCTTCTTTGTACTGTCTTAACAGCCCTCCAACTTGTCTGCTTCTGGAAAGCTCTGCCTGTTCCATACTGCTGCTGGGAAACTTCTCCTGACACCCAGGGCAGATCAGGCCCCCTCCCCAGAAGCCCCAAAAGGTGAAGGTGCCCCACTGTCCACTTGATGACATTCCATCCCACCCCCCACGTGGTCATGGTCCCTGGCCACTTCCCCCCACACCCCAGGCTGTCCCCTCAGTGAGCACTGTCTCTCCCTCTCCATCTCCCCATTCCAGGATCTGACCCTTCCTTCGGGGTGAGGCCCCAATGAGACCTCTCTGAAAGGCCTTCCCTGACCAGCTAGAACTTTCTGTTCTTACCAACATGCTCCCACCCGTCGGTTGTGTTTACCCCTAGAGCTACACTGAGAAAGTGCATGCTCCATGTCAGGCCTGGTTTTTAACACTTCACACACACACACACACACACAGAAACTCATTATTTCCTTTTTAGTCTTTGAGACTATGGATTCGGGATGAAATACCCCACAGTCCCTCTGGGTTATATTAACAAGAGGCCAGTCTGGGCTCCAGGACAAAGGGGAAGGATCTAAGTGTCTGTTCTGGACGACACAAGAACACTACGATTTCAGATGAGGAAACCCACTTAGGTCCATCGGTTAGGTTTCTAGAACTCCTCCTGTCATAAGCCTCAGCCTTTGGCAACACACAGGTGGACGTTATTCACAGAGGAAACTTCCTGCTGGAAGTCAGCACCAACAGTCTCCCCTTCAGTCGCTCCTGTTACCAGTCACTGTCCCACTGGGACCGTCTTGCTTTCCTTCTAGAGACATCTATTTAGCTACGAGGAGGAGACATGTTGGGGGAGGAGAAGGTGAGGCTACAGGGAAACAGAACTTAGCAACAAAATGAAAGGCCCCAGAAGAGAAGGCAGAGGCCAAAGGAAAAAAGCTTTCATCCAATAGCATTTTTTCCAATCACAAATTCACATTCATGCCATGTACTTTTTTGTGAGGGAGATCAGCCCTGAGCTAACATCTGTGCTAATCCTCCTATTTTTGCTGAGGAAGACCGGCTCTGAGCTAACATCTATTGCCAATCCTCCTCTTTTTTTTCCCCCAAAGCCCCGGTAGATAGTTGTATGTCATAGTTGCACATCCTTCTAGTTGCTGTATGTGGGACGCGGCCTCAGCATGGCCGGAGAAGCGGTGTGTCGGTATGCGTCCGGGATCCGAACCCGGGCCACCAGTAGCGGAGCACGTTCACTTAACCGCTAAGCCACCAGGCCGGCCCCATGCCATGTACTTTTCACATTACTAGGAACATGGTGCCTTAGGTATACCCCAGGTGGAGTTATCCCCTCCCTCATCATTTTTTCCCTACATTTCATGATTTACTCATGAGGGAAGCATTTCAATGAAACCCTGCCTGTGGGATCATCTCAAGCTGCAGAGAATTGAACATGCACAGACAGTGAAGGGGGCATCCAACGTCCTCGGTCACGTAGCAGAGTTTTCTCAGCACTCACAGAACACACACGATAAACTTCTATGTTCCCTTTTGTTTTTAATTAAAGTCATATCCCTCTGGAGAGAACAAAGTCAGCAAGTCTGAGATGCCAGGAGAAAGCTGGTCAGACTGCCTGTGAAACGTATACATGTGGTTCTCGACTTCCTTTGGATGAAATCCCGCGAGGTTAACGTGACAGACACGCTCTGTGACAAGGTCTTCTCCCGGTTAGGCTGCCACCTGCTGCATGGGTCTGAGATTGGGAGAGACGGCAAAGGTGCTCCCCGTGCTCTTCTTGATGTCCTCCACCGTCAGGCCTTCCCAGAGCTCGGTCAGCGTCAGCCCTCTCTTCTCGTGCACGTCAAACACGGCCTTCTCCGTGATGATTCGGTCCACACACCGCTTCCCGGTCAGGGGCATCGTGCACTTCTCCACGATTTTGGGTTCGTTGGCCTTGGTGCACTGCTCCATGGTGACCACCACTCTGGTCTTGGTACTGGACACCAAATCCATCGCACCCCCCATGCCTTTCACCCTCTTTCCGGGGATCATCCAGTTGGCCAGGTCGCCGTATTTGGAAACCTGCATGGCTCCCAGCATGGTGAGGTTGATGTGGCCTCCTCGGATCATGGCAAACGAGTCATCACTGGAGAAAAAACAGCCCCCGGGGAAAATGGTGACCGTTTGCTTCCCAGCATTGATGAGATCTGCATCCACCTCATCTTTTAGTGGAAATGGACCCAAGCCCAGGACACCATTCTCACTGTGAAGATGAACAGTTATATCCGGGCTGATGTAGTTGCTGGCCAGAAGAGGGATTCCTATGCCCAAATTGGCATACATGCCATCCTCAAATTCAAGAGCTGCCCGTTTGATGATTCGTGTCCGTATATCATCTGCAGACTTGGCTTTTCCATCTTCTTGCTTCCGGACTGTTAAACGCTCAATTCTTTTCTCATATTTTTCCCCCTGTATGACGCGATCTACATAAATGTTAGGAACATGGATGTCTTCTGGGGCAAACGACCCCACATCCACGATTTCTTCAACTTCTACCACTGAGGTTTCCGCAGCTTTGCACATGGGCACGTTGAAATTCCGGGCGCTTCGCCTGAAGATGACGTTTCCTGCGCGGTCGGCCTTCCACCCTTTCACCAGAGCGAAGTCCGCCGTGATGGCGTGCTCCAGCAGGTAGTGGTGCCCGTGAAACTCCCTCACCTCTCTCGGCTGGCTCAGGATGGCGATGTGGCCGTCCTGGAAGTACCTGATGGGGGCGCCGCCTTCCTGCACCAGGGTCCCGTAGGCCGTGGGCGTGTAGAAGGCGGGCACTCCGGCCCCACCGGCGCGGATTCGCTCGGCCAGGGTGCCCTGGGGCGTCAGCTCCAGTTCCAGCTCGCCCGCCAGGTACTGCTGCTCGCACAGCGCGTTCTCTCCCACGTAAGAGCAGATGATGCGGGTGATCTGCTTGGTCCCCAGGAGCAGGCCCAGCCCGAAGTCGTCCACCCCCACGTTGCTGCTGACGACGGTCAAGTCTTTCACACGGGTCTTGAGCAGCGCCCCGATCAGGTTCTCCGGAATCCCACAGAGCCCGAAGCCCCCGACCATGATCTTCGCCCCGTCGGAGATGTCTTGCACCGCCTCCAGGGGATCCGTGTAGAATTGGGCGCGGGCACGAGCGCTGGTGGCGAGGCCGCGCACTCCGCCCTGGGCCACCGCGCGCCCCGCGCGGCCGGCGGGGACGCAGCGCCCGAGCGCCGCCGGGAGGAGCCGCAGCGCCGCCATCGTCCGCTCACGGCTCCGGGGCCCGGCGGGGACAGGACGGCGACCGTGTGCGCCCTGGGCCGCCGCCGCCGTCACAGAGCAGAGAGGGCGCGCGGGCGGTGACGTGCCGGCTCGGCTGGGCCCCCCAGGTCCCCGGGGACTCCGTCTCTGCGCTCCGAGGGCACCCGAGGCGCCCGGTCTCCCGGCCGCGAAGGCGGAAGACGGCGGGACCCGGCCCCGGACTGTCCGGCCCCACGGCGAGGGTGCCGCGCCCGCGCCGCCCGCCCTGGACCAGGACCGGGCCCGGGGCGCACGGAGGCCCCGAGGCGGCGACACTCGGGACTCGGCCGCGATTTCCTTCCTTCTCCATCGCTACCCTCCTTCCCCAGCTGACCTGCTCCAGTGCCAGGGCTCTAAATCCACCGACGTGTCAGGGGTCCCCACCCCTGCGTCTCCAGCACTCACCTGTCCTGGAGCGACATTTCCACATGGACGTCCACCAGGTCTCTCAATGTCACCGCCAACAGACAACCTTGTTTCCTACCTCAGACCTGCCCTCTATTTCTCCCCAACTCAGGCAAAAAAAAAAAAAAATCTAATGACCCCCCCCCCCTCCGCGCGCCTCAGTCCCCATGTTACCACGATTCCTCTCTCCACTTTCCTCCATTTCCCTGCTGCCCACAAGCCCCGCACAGCGCTCACCTGCGCCCAGTGTGGCTCCGGGGCCTCTCTGACCACTCCTGTCCCCACAGTCTACTCCCCACTGAAGTCAGGGGGCTTTAGTTTACATATAGGACAAAGTCTTTTTGTTTTATTATTTATTTATTTGTTTGTTTGTTTGTTTATTTATTTTTACAATAGTTGAGATTTACAGAAAAATTGCAAAGATAGTACCGAGAGTTCCCATATACACGGACCCGGTTTTTCCTGGGAAATGTTAACATTTAAATCACTCTGGCATAGTTGTCACAATTCCTGAACCAATACTGGTATCTTATTACTAACTAAACACGATGCATTCAAATTTCATTAGTTTTCCCCAGTGCCCTTTTTCTCTTGCAGGAACCCACATGGACTTTAGTCATTACAACTCCTTAGGCCCCTCTAGGCTGTTACAATTTCTGACTTGCCTTGTTTTTGATGACCTTGACAGTTTTGAGAAGTATCTGTCAGGTATGCTGTAGAATGTCCTTCAATTTGGGTTTGTCTGATGTTCTTCTCAGGGTTATGGGTTTTTGGGGGAAAGACCACCGAGGTGAAGTGCCATTCTCCTCATCTTAGGGGTACACAGGATCTACCTATTCATGTGCACCTGGATCACCTGGCTGAGGTCGTGCTGGTCAGGTGTCTCCACTGTCAAGTGACTTCCCCACCCAGGCCATACTGGACTTTTGGGAAGCAAGTCACTAAGCGTAGCCCACACGGAAGGGGTGGGAGTGATGCTACACCTCCCTGAGGGGGAGTGTCTCAGAGGTTCTTTTATAAAAACCTGAATCAGGTCCTGTCATCCTCCGCTCTATTAAAGACAATAAGCTACTCCAGACACTCCAACCCCTTGCCCTGTTTACCCTAATTCAGAATGTCCCTGCTCACCTCTCTCAATCTCATCACCTCCCCATCACTCCCTGGCCTGCTCTGCTCCAGCATGGCGGCCCCTTACTGTAGCTCAAACATGCCAATCTTGTGCCCACCTTCGGTTTTTCTATGCCCATTGCCTGGGATAAAGGAGGCTTCCCCCTCAGATACCTGTTAATGAATGAATGAATGTGTGAATTCTCATTCTACAGATGAGAAAACTGAGGCTTGGAAAGGTAAGTGACCTGCGAAGGTCACGGAGTTAGAAAGCTGCAGAGCTGGGATTCCAACCTAGGCCTCTCTGACCAGAGCCTGAGGGTGTCACCACTCTGGCCCCGCCCAGTACGGAACTGGGGGCTGCTCCAAAGAGTAGCAAGAATTGCCATTTCTTGGGGAGGGAAAAATAGGACTCGCTCTCTTAGCAACTCAAATGCTGGTTCTGCATAAGGAGAGGAGGAAACCACGCTGGAGGGGGCGTCCTGCTGTCCCGCACTGTGGGAGCCTCACCCTCTTTACCCCGTGGAGCCCTGCAGTGGGGAGGGATTATCACCCAGCGGCCCGGCTGAGAAAGGTGCTGCCTCCAGCAGATGAGGCTCCAGCTGCATCTGCTGCCAGCAGCATCGGAGGAGCCCCCAGGAGAAGGCCCGCTGCCCGAGCCCCGAGTCTTACCATCCTCCGTTTCCACATAGAGCCGGAGTCCCAGGTCCTTGTTACGGTTCAACAACCAGTGGTCGCTGGCTGCTGTCACGTCCAACACCAGCCAGCCCTCGTCCCCAGCTTGGAGCGTCTGAAGATCCAAAAAGAACAAGTCAGACTCCCTGTGGACATGAAAGAACAATTAACCGAGGGCCGGCACAGCTGTCTTTGTGTTTCCAGTGCCCACCTGGGGACCACTAGTGGGGCATCTACCGCCTGGCTCTGGGCTGGGCGCCTGACGCGTCTTATCTCACTGTATCTGCCATTCAAAGGTGTTACTGTGCCCGTGTACAGAGGGGAAACGGAGGCTCAGGAGCTCAGTGATCCGTCCAAGGTCCCACAGCTAGGACAGCAGGGCGGAGGCTTGAAGCCAGGACTGATGCTGGGCCTCTCTCACGGTGCCGGGGGCCTCGGGCCAAGCATCTTCCATCTGTGAGGGTGTGCTCCCCAGGAAGCTCCCCTTCTGTGCTCTGGGAAATGTCCCCCCAGGGCTGGGCCGACACACCGCCAGAGGCTTGACCGGGAGGCAGGGCGCAGGGCAGGCACCTGTTGGCCCGCTCCCTGACCACCTCGAACATGCTGACGTGGAGGGTCCTGTTGAGCGGGTGGGTGCTGGGCAGCTTGTAAATCCGGAACTCAGCAGCTGTGACCGCCTCCCCCGCCGGGATCTGGGTCAGGTCAAAGCGGAACTCCTTCCAGTGGGGCTCCTGGTGGCCCAGGGCATGGTCGAGCTCCACTGCAAGACAAAACAGGGCTGGCAGTCACACGTGATTCTGGGCTCAGGGTCTGGGGTGGGCAGAGCTGGGTCGGAGCCAGGGGCCTGGGCGGCCTGGGTGGGGCTGGCTCCTTCCTCTGCACATGGGCTCACTCCCAGGCTCTGCCTCCTGGGTGCTGAGAGGGCTCCATGAGCCTATGGTGAGGCCCCCAGCACAGAGCCCGGCACACGGTGGGTGCCAACAAGAGCAGCTTCCATTTCTGGCCCCCAAGCCCCAAACCCAGCCTGCCCCGCTCAGCCCCTGCTGGCTCTGGCAACCACACGTGAGGCAGAGGATGGGTCCCTCCTCTGGGGAGATGGACATCAGACCCAAGGCAGAAAAGGACCATGGTGGTGGGCAGGGACATAACTGAGCACACTTCAGGGGGACGGGGGTCTCCCAGACTCTGCTGATGTGCGTGGACGGGAGATGGGGGGAGAGGGAGTGCTTGTGGCTGTCACCGGAGCTGGGCCTTGAGGGGTGAGAATGAATTTGCCATGACGTCAAGGGAGAAGGACACTGCGGAGGAGGGACCAGCATGAGCAAAGGCCCAGAGCTGAAGAACGGACGGCACAGCAGGGACATCAACAGCCATGAAACACAGCAAAGGGCGAAAGGAGGCAGGTACCTTTTTGGAACAAGCTGAAGGAGGAAGGAGGGCCGGAGGGAGGCATGGAAAGGAACAAGAAGAAGCAAAACAGGAGTGACAGCTCCTGGAGAGGCCCCGTCAAGTGCTGGGAAGTCAGAGGGTCCCACAGTGTGGTGGGATCTGAGCAGCTTCCTGGAGGAGGTGACATCTGAACTGGCCTTGAAGGATGGAACAGAGTCTTGGCGGGGGGAGAAGGGGGTGGGGAGGGTGTTCCAGGCAGAGAGGATCTCGTATGCACAGGTGTGGGGGTGCTGGGGCCACCCACATATCAGTGGTGTGGGGTACAGGGTGTGAGTCTGGCTGTGGCCTGACTGCAGAGGGCTGGAAATCCCGCCTAGGAGTGTGGGCTGTGCCTCTGGCCTGTGGGGCCAGGGTTCCGGGCAGCAGGGAAGTGGTGCGGTTTGAGGGTGGAGTGGAAGATATGCGTGGAGGCAAGGGTGAAGCACAGGCGGGAGGGGCACCCAGGGCAGCCTAGGGGGTGCTGGCATAAGAGCCCGCGGGTAGGATCAAATCCCACATTTCCCTAGCTGCCTGGAAATGCCCAGGACAGTATATTTAGGACCATCTCTCTTGAGCCTCCTGTCACTTTCAACCGCTAAAAATCTGTGTTTCCGCAAAGCAGAGGCAGGAGCCGCCCAGCGCCTCCCCCAAAACCCAACACTGAGATTTTAATTACATGTCTGTGAGTCTTTTTAAAAATTCTCTCTCTGGCCACCAGGCTCAGTGACCACAAGACACCAGGCTGGTGGCGGAGGCGGATGTGGGGAGCACTTCCTGTCCTCGCGGTGGGGACCTGGTCCAGTGATGGACGGGCAAACAGCTGTGCTGGGCGGGGCCAGTGGACACACATGTTTCGGCAGGAGGAGATGGGCTTTTCATCTCCAGACTGGGGAGGAGAAGAAATAGAACATCCATTGTCCGACACGGTCCCAGAAACGCAGCAAATGCCCACCTGAGAGCCAGGCTGCTCCAGGCAGGTGACACGGGGTGGGGTCTGGGTCCTCCCACAGACGGAGAGCATGGAGGGCAGGGTTCTGGACCTCTGCCGAGTGATACTCGCCATGAATATCTACACACGAGTCTCCTCCTCCCTACAGACACACTCACACATACACACACACAGCTTTGGTGACAAATCCTATGGATTCATGGACCGCACAGACCACCTGTGTTGCGTGGCTGTGTAAGAACCTCTGATCTGCAGGATGAAATGGGTCCAGGCTGTTGGCTGTCACAGGTTGGGGCACAGACAGTGAAGGAAGGTCACTCAGTCACACCCTTCGCCGGACCCCTTCAAAGCATCCTTAAGGGTATCTGCCCCTAAGGCACAGCAGGGGCTGACGGGTAGGACCCAGGGGCTCACTGGGAATTCTGTCTGCAGGCCTGATGCTGATTTCATGTTGGATCCGGGGACTGAGGGAACAACCCACGAACCCACCAGCTCCATGAGGACACCAAGCTCTGTGGCCTCCCTCCCTTGCAGCCTGGGGGGCCCTTGTGCACTGGGTGAAGAGAGCCTCATTCACCTGAACTCACCCCAGTTCCAAACTTCCATCCTGTGCGTTTGTGAAATTGATAAATCACCCCGTAGTTCCAGCATGGAAACTGTCCACCCTGGCTGTTCCAGGCAGGCACTAGAAGGAGGGACATTTTAGGAAAATGATTTTCATCGAAAATTGGTGAAATTTCCTGAAGTGTGGAACTGGATAAAGAGAAACTCCTTTATCTGACAGTCAGTGGGGGAGGCCACCTGTGGATCTACAGCATTTTCAGCAGCTGTTGCTTTGAGTTAGAAGAGATATTTTCCAAAAACTGGTATTCAGGGGAAGCATTTTCTGGCACCTCTCTTTCCCTCTTGTTAACTGTGCAGACCAAGCCTATTTTAGCCAGAGAGGCAGCTTCGGGCAGCATGGAGAACTCTGGCCAGTGGTCAGGGCCCTCACTGCAGGCCTGATCCTGCACCAACCAGGTATGTACTTCTCCTCTTGGCCTCGTCTCCTCCTCTGTGAACTGGGAATAAGGATACTGCCCAGCTTTCCTCACGAGGCCATGAGGGCTTTGTAAACAGTCAGGCAATGGACCAGGAGAGGTGGCCATTCAACGGGAGTTCTGGATGAGCCTGACTTGCAATCTCCTAACCTTGTGCCAAGATGTGACACCCTCAGGAGGCCATGCCAGAAATTCCAAAGCCATGGGGTGGAGGAAAAGGGGAGATTTTGAATGATCTTTTTCTAAATAAACGTATTCATTCACTCTATTTATTCATTAATTTATCAAGTTCAATTTATAAACAAATTTATCAAGTTCTTATTGTATGTAAGACTCTGTTCTGGGCACTGGGAATACGGCAGTGAACACAATAGATGAGTTAGGTCTCTGCATTCGTGGCGTTTACAGTCTAATGGGGGAGGGAAAATATAAACCAAAAAAAACCCCAAGTAAAATAGGAGATATCATTTCTACTGTAAGTGAAATATAGAGAGTCATGGGCTCAAGAGTAATGGGAAGGAAGTGATGCTTTTCACAGGGTGCTCAGCATGGCCTTGAGAAAGAAACAGGTAGAGCAGATGCAAACATTCTCACTCGTTGCTGGTAGAATGCTTTGGAAAGGAATTTGGCAATATCCTTTTGTGATACCCTGGCAAAATTATATACGAATTCACCCTTTGACACAACAATCCCAAATATGCACTGGCAAAAATATGAAAAGACACGTGCACAAAGCTATTCATTGGGCATGGGGAACAGACAAAGTTACGCCTGCCTCAGTAGGGACCTCTAAATGTCTATTTTCCACAAAATTATAAATGCTGCCTAAAATGTTCAAACACTGAACCAGCTTCTGTCTGGGGAAGCAGCAGCAAATGAATACCTTCTGAATCACCTTAATGTGGCTTCCGGAACAATAAAGAATCATGATTCACCAATGTGTGCTAATGGGACCCTGGGCCTTCTCCTCCAGCCCCTGATAAAACCACCTCCAGATCCCATGTTTGCGGGAAGGGCCCGCTGTGGGCAGGAGGTGCCTCCCCCGCCACGGCCACCGTCCACATTCCGCCTTTCCACGTTGGAGGCCCTGCACCCGCCACTCACAGGCTAGGTCTCCAGATGCCACACCCTGAGTCCGCCAGACCGACGCCAGCAAAGGCTTCGGCTATTTTTGTGTCCTGGACAAAATTTAGAGTCATCTGGACAACCTAAATCTGTCTTGTTTGTGACCAAAAAGGAAGACTTCAAAAGACACCCTCTTTCTCCAGCCCAGAGCGGCTGTTAAGAGAACAGAGGCTTCTGACCTGTCCATCAGTCTTTCCTGCCCTCAACCCCTTCCCCAGCCCTGCAGGGCCCCCAGGAGGAGCCTAAGCTCAGCTCTGCGTTCCAGGCCCCCTGAGCTGGCCCACCCCACTGCTCCTGGGCCTTCTGGTCGCCAACGCCCTCCCCCTGAGTCCCTCCTCGAAGCCGCTCTCTCCTGGGTTGACCCCATCTGCCATGTCTACAGGCTACTTTCCTCCCAGTCCAGCTGTAAGAGCCCCCTCATCCTCCTCTGACCCCACACAGGTCAGCCTGTCGGTCTTGCCCTTTCCCCCGTCCCAGGGGTCCCCATCCCTAGTTCATCTGCCCCTCTGGACGGTGAGCAGTTTGAGGGCACAGACTGAACAACATGGGGTGGAAACGAGAGGCTCTCAGCATTCTGCTCATCGAGCCACTTGTGTTCCGGGGCCCAGAGGGGATGTCCCCCTCTGTTCTTCCCAAAGGCTCCTGGTCCCCAGGACAGTAGTTCAGCATCCAGCATCCTCAGCCTCTTGGGCTGGGGCATCTTGCTGGTCTGGGAGTGACTCCCACGTCACAGCGTGTCTCCATCAGAAGCCACCCATGTTTTCACTCTGCTGTGGGACTTGCCACCTTTCACAGCTGGGCCCCTGAGCTGAGGGCAGGCTTCCCGGGGCCCAAGGAGGCGGACGGGTTGGGCCTGTCTGGCTAGTCCTGCTGGTAACAAGGCCGAGAGCCCCACTTCAGACCTAAAACAAGGAGCAGGTCTCTACGGCCTCTGGAGGCCCATCGGGGGAGCCGCGGAATTGATCACCTATCGAGTGTGCACTCGCAGAGGCTTTCTCCCACCCAGAAATCTCAGCGCTGCTGAGAGGAGGCCAGCCTTTAGTTCTGAGGTATTTTTAGTCAGTTTTCATTACTGACTTTTTTCGAGAGCTGTTTCCATAAATGGCCCTGTCATAATTACTGGTCCAGGCCTCAGACGGCTTTGGACCCCAAATGAAAAGGGAACACCCGCACACTCCACCACATCAAGCCTGCTGAGGCCAAAATTAGATCCAAGGAGACGTGAGCAAGGAGGATGCGATTCCTCCAGTTCAAACCAGGGAAAGAACTGACTGTGGGAGTTTTCCAGAAAGATGTGGTCATGGTGACACATCCCCTCTGTCCCGTGTGGAATGGGTTCCTGTGAGGAAATGGTCTGGTTGTTCCTCCCTACCCTGTGCCTCCCTCCTGGAGGAGCCCCCATCAGCAGGCAGGGGGTGGGCACATTCTTTGGTCAGAGCTGGAAAGGCCTCCAGGGCACCCCTCACAGATGGGGAAACTGAGGCCCAGAAGGAGCAGAGACTTGCCAGGAGTCACGTGTCAGGTTAGGGCCCTTGATGTGGACTTTTGGACTTGGAGCCCATATAAAATGAGTGGCCCTAGAGTTCCTGCTGGAGGCAATATTGGCGGGGGGCGGGGGGCACGAGGGAGTCACCTGTCAATAAGGTTCTTCTGTCAACAGGTGCCCTGAGAATGCCTGCTGAAGCCACCTTCCTCCAGGCAGGGCCCTGTGGAGACTCGGAGTCCCAGGAGAGGGCCCAGGAAGATGCTGCACCCATTGTTGGCTTCCACAAAGATAGGGAGGGCCCCACTTCTGCCCCACCAGACCAGGCCCGGGCTCCTTCCCCTGGCTCTCGGGGCTCCTTCCCCTGGCTCTCGGGGCTCCCTCCCCTGGCTCTCGGGGCTCCCTCCCCTGGCTCTCGGGGCTCCTTCCCCTGGCTCTCGGCGCTCCCTGCCTCCAGCTGCATCCCTCTTTCCTTCAACTTTGCATGTCTGCTATGCAGGGCCTGGGGTGCACGGTGGCATGGCGGTGCCATGAGAATCAGATTTGGTCCCTGTTCTCAGGTTGTTCACGGTTTCCTGGGGAGCAGGAGAAAGGAGCCAGGCATACCCCTGAATCTACAGGCAGAAAGCAACCAGAATTCTAAGAGAAATATACACGATGAAGGTGAGGACTCTAATCATGGAGGGTGCCTTGGGGAGGAGGGGTCAGAGAACACTTTTCTAGAAAACATATTTGAGAGTGCTGGAAGAATTTTGACAAGCAGACATGGAGGAGAGTATTCTAGGCAAAGACACAGAGGTGGGAAATAATGTGTCAGCTCCCATTTTTCAAGTGCTGAACTGTGTCAGGCACCATGCTGGGCATGTTAAACATGCCTTTTCTCTTAATGCTTATCTAATTGTATTAGTTATCTACTGCTGTGTAACAAATTACCCCAAATGTAGCAGCTTAAATCAACAACCACCTATTATTTCACATAGTTTCTGAGGGTCAGGAGGTGGGTCTGGCTCAGGGTCTCTCATGATGTGACAGTCAAGCTATCAGCTGGGGCTACAGTCTCTGAAGACTTGACGGGATGAACAGATCCACTTCTCAGCTCACTCACATGGCTGTTGTTGACGCAGGCTTCAGTTCCTCACCCTGTGGGCCTCTCCATAGAGCTGTTCACAACATGACTTCCCTCAGAACAAGTAATATGGCTGTAGGGGGGACCCAAGATGGAAGTTGCAGTCTTTTATAACCTAATCTTGGAAGTGACATATCATCACTATTGTCATATTCTATTGGTCACACAGACCAGCACTGGCATAGGGTGGGAGAGGTCTACACAAGGGTGTGAATATTGGGAGGCAGGGATCATTGAGAGCCATATTGGAGGCTGGCGACCACAACAACCCTGTGAAAAAGGCATCATGCACCCCATTTTATAGAAGAGAAAACTGAAGACCAGAGAAATTAACTGATTTGCACAAGGCCACAACCAGAAGCACCCTACATGGGATTAGGGTCTAGGTGTGTCTGTCTCCAAAGTCTACATTCTTTCTCCTCATCAATGGCCTCGCCAAGTTGGGGACATGTCAAGGGAGCACTGTGTGGTTCAGTTGGACTAGAACGCTGAACGTTGGGTGCCAGGCTGGGGGAACTTGAATTCTACTGTGGCATGAAGGGACACACAGAAGGATCCTGAGCAGGGAAAGCCATGAGTGGATTTTCACTTAAGGAAGTAGAGTTCCAGAACACGCCAAGAGTTTTCTCACCTCCATGCCTCCCCTCTGCCTGAACATCTCCTCTCACCTCCTTCTGACTAAATTCTACCCCTCTTTCAAGGTCTAGCACCAGTGGCACCTTCTGCCAAGACTTCTCTGTGCCCCAGCCAGGAGGCCATTCTTCTTTCTCCTCCTCCAGCCTTGTTTGTCTCCCATAAAATGAGAAAGGGACCTTGTCTCTCTTCTGTAGTATTGGATTGTTCATTCTGTGGCCATTCCTTAACAAACACTACTGTGAACCTACTGTGTGCTGTTCTCCTTCCTGGCTGTCTTGGGGCCTGCTACAAAGCCCAGCCCCAGCCCAAGATCTACTCATTACAGTGGGAATGATAGGCCCACAGTCAACTTAATGTAAATTATCACAATTTTCTCCACACCCAAGTCTTGCAGCCTTTAGCTTCCCCAGAGCCCTCACTGTACTCAGTGCCCTAGACTGCTCAGAAGAAAGGCAGCTGCTCAGGCGACAGAGCCAGCAGTTAAAGGAAATAACTGGGTTTTACTTCTGGTCTTGTCATTAGCCAGCTGGCCTTCAGCTAAAAAAAAACAAACAAAGCTAACATTTACAGTCATGCACTGCATAACAATGTTTCAGTCAATGACAGACCACATACGATGGTGGTTCCATAAGATTAGTGCCATATAGCCTAGGTGTGTAGTAGGCTATACCATCTAGGTTTGTGTAAGGACACTCTATGATGTTTGCACAACAACAAAGCCTCCTAATGATGCATTTCTCAGAATGTATCCCCATCATTAAGTGACACGTGACTGTACCGAGCATTTACCAGGCACTGTTTCAGCACTTTACATAGATTATTAAATCATTTAATACTCATATCCATCCTATGAGGCAGGAACTACTATCTCTCCCATTTTATAAATGAGGAAACTGAGGCACAGAGCATTAAATAACTTACACAAAAATCATATAAATAGTATCTTAGGTCAGGCTTCCTGGACGACAGACTCTGAGTCGGCAGGTTTACTGGAGAGGGTTCTTCTTTGTAGGGAAAGGAGAGAGCAGGATTGGACACAGTTGAGCAGTGATGCGACCACAACAAAGGCCCCAGCCCATTCCATCTGCACAAGGAGCTCGGGGCTGGTGGCCCTTCAGAGTTGTCCCTCCTTGAGGCATAGGGGCTGGACATTTATACCCCATAAACCAGTCACTGAATGTGGGGTGCCCCCAGAGAGGGTGCCTAACCTTGGGAAGAAGCTCCTGTGGGCCTAGTTGATCGATCCCTGGAGAAGGACTCAGCTGTCAGCAGCCCACCCTCCAGACAGCTGGGGCGATGAGTGACTCAATCCTGAAGAGCAGATCTGGGCAGCACCACAGCATCCACTCCAAACAGTAAGTGGCAGAATGGGGATCTGAACCCATGTGGCCTGATCCTGGAACTGTGCTCTTTACCACTTGGCTACAGGTCCCTTAGTAAATGATGATGCGGGGGAGGGTGTAGATAAACACGGCAGGCTCTTCCCTCATCATACTGACTGCCATTTATTGAGCAGTGCCAGGCATTTGCTAAGTTTTTAAGCGCCTTAACTATTTAACCGCTGCACTATGATACAGGTATTATTATCCCAATTTTAAAGGTAAGAAAACTGAGATGCAGAGACTTTAAGTAACCTGTTAACATCTCACAGCTCTCGAGTGGCAGACCCAGGATTGAAACTCAGTGTGCCCTGCTCCAGAGTAATTAACCACTCTGCTCTCCCACCTCCAGGGCCCACCCTCCTCACTGCTCTGATCCAGTTTTCACATCTGCTCCTATGGATCTGGGCACGCAGGAATTTGGTCAGTCACTTATATTCTTTGAGATTCAACTTCCTCCTCTGAGATCTAGGGGCAACAGTAGTCATTTATCCCAGAAGGGTGAGAAAACACTGAGGAGATGGGGAATGGAGGAGAAGGAGTCAGTCATGAGGATCCACAGGGCACACCGCCCTGATGGCCAGATAGGGTTTTGGAGAAAAGGGACCCACCTTCAACTCTTGGAAGACAAATACCTTTGGAAACCATCAACAAAATGAAAAGCAACCTATGGAATGGGAGTAAATATTTGCAAACCACATACAATCATACATTGCCTAATGACGTTTCAGTCAACGATGGACCACATAGTCGATGGTGGTCCCGTAAGATCAGTACCATGTAGCCAGGGTATGTAGTAGGCTATACCATCTAGGTTTGTGTGAGTACATTCTGTGATGTTCACATGACAACGAAATCGTCTAACGACGCATTTCTCAGAATGTATCCCCATCATTAAGTGACACATGATTGTACCTGATAAGGGGCTAATATCCAAAATATATAAAGAACTCATACAACTCAATAGCAAAAACACAAATAATCTGATTTAAAAATGGGCAGAGGAACTGAATAGACATTTTTCCAAAGGAGACATACAAATGGGCAAAACGTTCATGAAAAGGTGCTCAACATCACTAATCATCAGGAAAACACAATGAGATATTACTTCGCACCTCTTAGAATGGCTAAGGGTGGAACCATGTGCAGCTACTATGGAAAACAGTATGGAAGTTCTTCAAAAAACTAAAAATAGAACTACCACATGATCTAACAATCCCACTTCCGGGTATGTACCCAAAGGAAATGAAAACAGGATCTCTCTTTTTTTTTTAAGATTATTTATTTATTTATTTTCCCCCCAAAGCCCCAGTAGATAGCTGTATGTCATAGGTGCACATCCTTCTAGTTGCTGCATGTGGGATGCGGCCTCAGCATGGCCGGAGAAGCGGTGCGTCGGTGCGCACCCGGGATCCGAACCCGGGCCGCCAGCAGCGGAGCACGCGCACTTAACCGCCAAGCCACGGGGCCGGCCCTGAAAACAGGATCTCAAAGAGATACCTGCACTCCCATGTTCATTGCAGCATTATCACAATAGCCAAGATATGGAAACAACCTAAGTGTCCATCTACAAATGAATGGACAAAGAAGACGTGGTATATATACACAATAGAATACTATTCGACCATGAGAAAGAAGGAAATCCTCCCATTTCCGACAACACGGATGGACCTTGAGGACATTATACTAAGTGAAATAAGACAAACAGTGCATGGTATCTTAAATGTGCAATCTAAAAAAAAAGTCGAAGTCAAAGAAACAGAGAGCAGAAAAGTGGTTGCCAGGGGCTGGGGGTAGGGGAAATAGGGAGAGGTTGGTAAAAGAATACAAACTTGGGCCGGCCCCGTGGCTTAGCGGTTAAGTGCACGCGCTCCGCTACTGGTGGCCCGGGTTTGGATCCCGGGCGCGCACCTATGCACCGCTTCTCCGGCCATGCTGAGGCCGCGTCCCACATACAGCAACTAGAAGGATGTGCATCTATGACATATGACTATCTACTGGGGCTTTGGAGAGAAAAAAAGGAGGAGGATTGGCATTAGATGTTAGCTCAGAGCCGGTCTTCCTCAGCAAAAAGACGAGGATTAGCATGGATGTTAGCTCAGGGCTGATCTTCCTCACAAAAAAAAAAAAAAAAAGGATACAAACTTTCAGTTATAAGATTAATAAGGTCTGAGGATCTAATGTAAAACATAGTGACTATAGTTGATAATACTGTATTGTATAATTGAAATTTGCTAAGAAAGCAAAACTTAAATGTTCTAATAAATAAATAAATGGCGATGGATGTGTTAGCTCGATGGGAGGGGAATCTTTTCACAATGTGTACATATATCAAATCATTACAATGTATATTTTAAATATCTTACAATTTTATATGTCAACTGTACCTCAATAAAGCTGAAATAATTAATTAGTTAATTAATTTTTAAAAAGAGAAATATTTTTGGGCATGTGGTCACTCTAATAGTCTTTAAGATGGAGAAAGGATTTACTATTGAATGAAAGACAAAATAGCAAAACAGTGGGCATTTATGTCCTACTTTGTAAAAAGTATTAATAAAATATTAGTATCTGTATTAATAAAATATCAGGGCTGGTTGGCGAGGGGGTGCTGTTATATGTTTCTAAACATACGGTCTGAATTTTCTATAATAAATCTGCACGGTATGAATTTTCTACAATTAACATGCATTAGTTCTATAAATCCTAAAACAAAGATATTTTTTAAGTGACATTCTCCGTTTACAACATACATTCAATACAGTACAATTCAGCAGCACTTACTGCATCTAATGACAGGCCAGGCCCCAGGCTGGATGGAGAGGCAGCTTCTGTGGGGGAGAAGAGCAGAGGATGTGCAGGCAGGGAGACAACCTGCTGTGTGGCCTTGGGAAAATCACCTAACTTCTCTGAGCCTCACTCTCCTCTTTTTAAAACAAAGACATGACAGTAACTGTGAGGTGCAAATGAAGGAACATATGTGGAGTTCTGGGCATGTGGTCATCACTGGGTACCATCTCACACAACCCCTGAACAGCCCCACAGGGTGGGTGCTGTGACTATCTCCATTTTACAGAGGAGGAAATTGAGGCTCCGAGAGGTGAAGTGGAAAGTCCAGATCACCCTGAGAGTAGGTGGTGGAGTCAAGATGCAAACTCTGTCTGTCTGAGTCCCAGGTCAGAACCCCCCACCCCAGTCCTGCCTGCCCTCCCACCGCTCAGCGTTTCCTCATGTCCAGACAAGAGTGTCACTGTCCAGACCACCTGACGCTCATCTTCACGGCTTATGTATTTGTCAGTTGTCTCTCTCACTAGAAGGTCAGCTCCATGAGGGCAGGAACTTTGTTTCGTTCACTATCATATCCCAGTCACCAGAATTGTGCCTGGCACAGAGCAGGTACCACATGATGTTGAGTGAATTAGTGAAAAAATGAAAGAATTCCCTCGTAAAGATCCAAAGAGAGTGACCTGGGGCGCATGGAGGTAAAGCATCACCCCTTCAAGGTGACGGGGCTGAGCTGGACCCAGGCCAGGTCCCTCATTCCACTCAGCCCTGCCTCTCCCAAACCCAACAGCCTCAGTTGTCAATACCCCTGTCCTCGGCTGCCCGAGACCACGGGAATAAATTAGTCTGGATCAGGGAAGGAGCAGGACAAAAGTGAAGATGGCTCCATTCTGTTCTGGCTAGACTTCTGCCCGCAGTGCTATCTGTGCCTCAGTTTCTCAATCTGGAACATGGGCACCTGCTGCTCTGCTGACACGAGGTGGAGAGGATTCAGGAGGAACACGCAGAGGTGATCTTCTTGCCCCTCTTCCTCCCTCAGGAGGGGCTGGGCTGGCCTGAGAGGCCCGAGGTGCACCAGTCACACATACACTCGGCCCGAGGACATGGGGTGTTGTGAGAAGGTGCCTCTGACACAGAGCCACAGGGTCAGGGCTGGGAGGCCCCTTGTTTTCTGACAGCATCACTGTAGACTGGATGAGAAAGCAGAGGCCCAGAGAAGGGAAGGGACGTGACTTGGGATGCACAGGCATCAATGGCGGGCCCGGGTGGTACAAGAAGCTGGGTGTTGTCTCCCAGCTCAGGGCTCGTCTCTCCCTGAGCACAGGGGACACCAGGGACAGGCCCCATCTGCTCCTCGTGGGTATCAGCCCCCATTACAGTGTCCTGGCCAAGGGGAGCCAGAGTCTACAAGGCTGAGATTGACATCAGGCCAGGCAGGCTCTGACCGCAGCCCTGACCTCCCAAAACAGGCGCTGTCAGTCAGGACCCGGGCTCCTAAAGCATCTGCTTGGACATAGAGGTCTGACCCATGGCGGGAGGCCTGCGAGAGGCTCACGGCCTCTGGGTCCTACCGGCTGCCACTGACGGTCAGGGGCCTGGCAGGCACCAGGTCTGGCTTTCCAGGAGCCAGATGAGGCTGACAGGAAAGGTGGAGCTGGAGGCAACAGGTGTGGGAGCCTGGGCGTGGGTGCTGGTACCACAGCGACTCTGCTATTAGATTCCACGGTGGTTCAGGGGCCGCAGACCCTCAGGGCCCTGGGGCCCAGGCCTCCAAACCAGGTAAGAATCCTGGTAGGTGTCTAATGCCCACATCAGCCTAGGTAATTATCAGTTAAAACTACTCCATCTGAAAGAGTTCTACTAGTGCAGTGAGTACATCAGAATAAAGAAGGCCCTTCTGACAGCTGGCTGGGCCCGCCCACAGACTGGGCTTCCCCTGAACAAAGATCTGCTTGTTAATCTCACAGCGTCAGAGGCCTTAGATCTTAATGAAACATGCAGAGGTGGCGTGGGAAGAAGCTGGGATCTGGAATCCACAGCCTAGATGATGCCACGGACATGCTGTGTGGCCCTGGGCTGAATATTTAACCTCCCTGAGCCCATGAAATGAGGCTGGTAAAACAGCATCACATGTTGCATGGATGAAATGAGGAATTATAAAGCTGTGGAACTTCAAATGCTAATTTTTATTTTAAAAATAGGTAGACAGACCTTTGGTTGGCTTTTAAAATCTGTTTCTGGGTTTCACATGTGTATAAGACATGTGGGGACATTCTTGTCACATCCACACCAAGGCTGGGCAGCAGCTGGGAGGAACTGGGGTCAGCAGCGACCAGGGCCAGGTTCACCCTACAAGAGAGGGGCTGACTCTCTGCTCCTCCCCCTCCGCCAACCAAACGCACAACAACCCTGAGGATGCATCAGTCACTAGGATCCCCATTTTACAAGGAGGGAGCTGAGGCTCAGAGATGGAGAGGGACTTGCCTAAGATCACACAGCAGAGGCAGGAGAGGAACCAAGTCCACCTGAGCAAAGGGCACTGCTCGATTCACAGCAGCAGCTCCCACCAAGGCTGTGCACGCCCTGACCCAGGGGATGCTGAGGGAAGCAGGACATGGGCTGGGCGGTGACTCACTCTAACGGATGGCTCCCCTGGGGGCATTCTCGGGGTGACTGCATCCACAGCTCTTCTTGGTCCTGAGCCTGAGTCAGCTTGTCCCGAGGACAGAGCTCCAGCTTCAGGTCCACATATGGTCTCCTCTGTCCCCACTCCACCCTCTAGACAGGAAGGTGGCATCCAGAACCCACTGGCCCAAGTCCTGTGCCGGGCACTGGGCTCTCAGCAGAGGTCAACAGTGGCCTCCTGCTGCTCCCCCACCTCAGCCCACCACCAGCTCTGGGTTGGGGGGGACAGAGGCCTCCTTGGCTGTCCCCTCTTCCTGCAATATGTAGGAAGCAAAAGGCTGAGGATCCCAAAAAACCTGGTGCTGCTCTATCCCCTGGGTTCCTCCACCTAAACCCCTCTGAAAGCTCTCTCTACTCTGAAAGCCTGCCCTCCTGACAACAGAAACATCGCCTCCTTGAGCACTGAATGTAGGACCAAACAGTCTGGGCCTGTCCTGGCCACGTAGAGGCTGTGCTATCCTGGGCATGTCACTGTCTCTCTGAGTCTCACTGTCCTCACCTGGGAAATGGGGGTGAATATCATGGCTGTTAACAGGGTTGCTGGGAGGATTAAGAGCGATGCTGTAGGTGAAGGGAGGCTGGTGGCCTTGGCAAGGGTCCTCTCCTGCTCTCGGGCCCACAGTTCTCCCCACCTCGGGCTGAGCTGTAGTCCTTGGGTCCCCAGGTCCAGCCCTGGTTTTGCCCCAGCCCAGACCCTGCCCCTCACTGGCCACAGGCAGGAGGCAAAGCAGATAGGGGACAAATATTCACGACTGTATATTAAAGAGAGTTTGGTAATGGAAAAGGCTTCTTTGAGAACTTTAAAGGTAAATGGCTCCACGATTTGGAGTAAAATTTCTGCAGAGGAAAAGCTGGGCTTTGCCTGGGAGAACATCTTTGCCCACTGGGTCATTCCACAGTCCTGGACACTCGTGCCAAGCCAAGCCATGTCCCAGGTGTGGGCCCAGGGTGACAAGACCACAGGGCCTGCCCCACTGAGCTGAGTCTCCTTGTCCACTCACTCCCTGACAGCCACACCCACCTAAGGCTCTGGGGCCCTGGCCCAGGGAAGAGGCTGCTGTGGACTCAGGACATCTGGTCTCTCATCTCAGCTCTGGTCACTTTGATGATGTGACCAGTCTTTTCCACACTGAACTTTGTCCCTTTCTTCAGTGCTGCCCTTATCACAGGGACAGCATCACAGCCTCTGTTTACTCATCTGTCTCCCCAGGACCAGCCTGTCCTGGCACTGCCCAGGTCCACCCGACATGACATGATTCCTACTCCTGGGTGTGTTGGGGGGGCGGGTGAAGGTTCACGCCCCTGGATTCACATTCCTGCGTCTGCCCCTGCCCTTTCCGCAGCCTCCACTCCCCTTAGATCGCCCCGCCCTGACCCCGTGTGTCCGCGTCCACGACACGGTCACTCCCCGTTCAAGGCCGGGGCTCGCACTGCCCAGGTCGTCCACGGGCCCCTGCAGCCCCTGTCCCTCCCCGAGGGGCCCCCGACGGGCGCGGACACAGCCCGCCGTCCCCGCACGCGCGCTCCGCGGAGGTCGCACGGTCACCGCGGGTCCCCGCCGCCACCCCGGGGGCCGGCACTCACCCATGTTGACGAAGCTCATGACCAGGTCGGCGTGGCCCAGGCGCCGCTCGGGGGGCCCGCCGTCCTCGTCGTCGTCGCCGGCCATGGCGTGGTAGAGGTCCAGCATGAAGAGCGGCGCGGACGCGGGCGGCCGGGCGGCGGCGGGCGGCGCGCGGGGCCGGGGCCGCCCGGGCAGCCCGAGCACCGCCAGGATCTCGCGCTGCAGGTCGCGGCGCTCGCGCGGGCCCAGGCGGCGGGGCGGGCAGCCGGGCGGGGGCCGCGGGCCGGGGCCGCCGCCGCTCAGCGCGCACAGCGCCAGGCCCAGGAGCCAGAGCGGGCCGGGGCGCGCGGCCATGGCGGCCGGGCCGGCGGGCGCTCACCAGGCGCGCATCCGCCCCGCGGCCGGGCCGGGGACCCCGACGGCGAGCGCCGGGCCGACCTAGGGCGCCCCCCGCGCCGCACCTGCCGCGGCTCCGGGCCGTGAGGACGCGCCCGCCGCCTCGGGGCAGGGGCTGCTCCGGGGACTGGCACTGTCGGCCAAGCTGTCTGTCGCCGAGGCCCGCTCAGAGGAGGAGCGGCGGGAGGCTGCCGTCGGCGCTCGGCGAGGCGCGGACGCTCGAGCGCCTCCTCAGCCGGACCCGCCGTCTGTGCCGCTGCGGCCCTTCGCTCCCGCGCCCCGCCGTCGGGTCCCGCCCCCTCCAGACCGACCAATGGGGGCCCGGGGCGGGGCCAGGGCCGCGGAAGCCACGCCCCCGGGAAGCGGCTCTGAGATGTGGTTGGTGTCGCAGGTGGTGGCTACTCCGAGATGCGACCCGCTGGTGGGTGATGCGCGGGTCGGGCGAGGGGGTCCGCAGCCCAGTCCTCAGGGTCTTCAGGGTCGTCCTGGGCTCCACTCCCAGCCGCTGGCCGCGCCGTCGGGCAGGCTCCGGGCCTCGGCCTAGGGACCCCAGGGCAGCGGCGCCGTCCGGGGAAATCAGGAACCTGCGCTCCCGCGGGGCGTGTCCGAGCGCCCTCGCCCCGGCGGGGATCCTGAGTCTCGGTCCGGCCAGCGGAGTGACCCGGCAGCCCCGCCTTGGTGCGCGGAGTGTCGCCCCACAACCCGAAATGCCTCAGTCGGGTCTAGAGGTAGAGGGGCCCCGCGAATGCCGACCATGCCCGGAGAGTGGGGCGCATTCCTCTGCCAGCAGCAGCCAGGCCCGGGGTCCCCGCCACCGCAGCTCCTCGCCGGCCTCTCGACGCCTTCCCAGCTGTCCCCTTGCGCCGCTGTTGGGGGCTTCTCCTTTCCGGACGCCGCTCAGTCGCTGCTCCCGGCGCGCCCACCCACCTGGCCCCCGCGTGCTCCCGGGCAGCGCCCAGGTGGGCCGCCCCAGCTGCTCCAGCGGCTGCGCGGTCACCGCAAGCTCTCGCTGTGCGCCCCGCGGACCCGGTGCCGGTTCAGCCCTGCGCGGGAAACGCGCGCCTGCCTCCAGCCAGGCCAAGGAGCTCTGGGGCCTTTCCGGAGGGTCTGGGAACCGCCTTTGCGCATCTAAATGGTCACGGCCCTCAGCGGCTTGCAAGGGAAGGCTCCTCAGGGAGACTCCTCGACCGACTAGTTCCCTTTCGCACAGCCTGCTCTTCCCTAGGCGCTCTCTCACTGCATTTATTCATTTATGCTTAAGGCGCTGCGCTGGAAGTCTGGGAAGTGACACCTAGACCGAGCTGGGAAGACTAGAAGGAATTGGCGTGGGATGACAGGAAAGATCAGTGGGAGGAGAGTGTTCCAGGCAGAGGAAATAGCTGTGTCAAGGCCCTGAGATTTGAGGGAGCATAACAATGGCAGGTAACAAATAGCACTTCCCACGTGCCAGGCATGTTCTGTATCAAGTCTTTCATGCACACACGTTGTTATAGGGTAGATACCATTTAAATCCCCTGTTAACAGATGCGGAGACTGAGGCACAGAGAGGTTAAGGGACTTCCCTCAGGTCACACAACAGTGGAGCTGGGCTGGACACGTGCAGGTGAGCTGTTCAGTGGAGCCTGGAGAGCCTGGGGGAGGGGGGCAAATGGGGAGGGTGAGGATGAGGCTGGAGGGTCTGGCAAGGGATGGACCACAAAGGGCCTTACAGGGAGGGTAGATGACAGCTCTGGACACCAGACGGTTATGGTGCCCCTATGTAGGTTCAAACCTCAAAATAAATGTATGCTGTCCAATAAAATTCACACTTTCCCATGATCACTTCAAAAAAATTTTAAATATCAGGGGCCACCCTGGTGGCGCAGTGGTTAAGTTCACGCGCTCCGCTTTGGCGGCCTGGGGTTCTCCCCTTC
The DNA here is from genome assembly GCF_020826845.1 of Diceros bicornis minor. NCBI lineage: Eukaryota > Metazoa > Chordata > Mammalia > Perissodactyla > Rhinocerotidae > Diceros > Diceros bicornis. The sequence goes on from NC_080752.1 coordinate 53,475,593, forward strand.
GGATCCTGGGCGTGGACTCACCACTCATCAAGCCATGCTGAGGCGGGGTGCCATGTGGAACAGCTACAACTCTACAACTATGATACACAGCTACGTACTGGGGCTTTGGGGAGAAAAAAGAAAAGAGGAAGATTGGCAACAGATGTTAGCACAGGGCCAATCTTCATCAAAAAAAATTTTTTTTTAAATATCAAATAAATTCTTAAATAATCATTTGCTGGTGCTTTAACCACATGCCTAGTCTGTCTTACCCAACAGGTAAATTTCCACACCACTTGTAAGGCACAGTGAGGATGCTGAACTTTATCATGAGGATAATGCAGCTTGGCCTTGGAAGTGCCCAGGGCGAGACCAGATCCTGGATGCAGAAGGGACTATGGATTGGAGGGAGGGGAGACTGGAGTCAGGGCCACAATTGGACACAGTTGCAGTAATGCGAGGGCAGAGGGGGAGACAGTGGCCATGGGTGGAAGGCAAAAGAGAAAGCTGTTATGAGGCTGAATCCACAGGGCTTGGGGACTGCACAAAAAGGCAAGGGCCAGAGTCAAGGAGGTGTCCTTGACTATCAAGCTTGGTCAGGGTCTCTGAATCTCCTGCCCCCTTCACTGGCCTTCTCTGTGCCCCTGGGCATTCCTCTGCACTTCCTCTTTTTGCTGAGGAAGAGTCACCCTGAGCTAACATCTGTTGCCAATCTTTCTCTATTTTGTATGTGAGCCACCACCACAGTGTGGCCACTGACAGACGAGTGGTGTAGGTTCGTGTTGCCAATCTTCCTCTTTTTTGCTGAGGAAGAGTCACCCTGAGCTAACTATCTGTTGCCAATCTTTCTCTATTTTGTATGTGAGCCACCACCACAGTGTGGCCACTGACAGACGAGTGGTGTAGGTTCGTGCCCGGGAACTGAACCCGGGCTGCCCAAGTGGAGCACGCCAAACTTAACCACTAGGCCACCGGGGCTGACCCACATCTGTATATTTTTAATACAAAAAAGCAGGGTCACACTTGCTTTCTTGACTTCATAATATATTGCAATATTTCACCATGCCATTAATTATTTCACATATTTTTTTTTACTGACTTCACGGTATTTTTTCATCATATGGCTATCATAATTTGTTTAACCAAGCCTATGCTATTGAAAAATATGTTTATTTTTTAACATTATGTGCAATGCTATTACGAACAATCTTGTCAAATAATCTGTGCCCATCTGTGGTGATTTCTTTAGCATAAATTTCTAGAGATGGAATATTTGGATCAAAGGGCATACATAGTTTTTAAGGTTTTTGCTTCATATTATCTGTTGCCCAAATAGTATAAGGGTGCCCATTTTCTCTCACCCTTGCCAACGCTCGGTATTATTGTTAAATACGTAAATAAATCTCTGACAATCCGACAGGTACAAACACCTCTCTGCTGTTGTAATTTGCCTGTGGGGGGATTACTAACTACTCTTCTTGAAACACTCCCCCACCCTGAGCTCTAAAGACTCCCACTCTCCTACTTCTCCTTCCTCCCCGACTCCTTCCTGCCCACTTCTTAAACACTGATGGTCTCCTAGGTTCTGTCCATAGTCCTGTTCTCCCTCTTAGACTTTTGACCTGGTGATGAGCTCGTCCACCTGAGACTTCAGTGCCACCATACAGTTGTGCCTGACCCTCAAATTTATCCCCAGAGCAGACTCTCCTCCTGGATGTCAGAACCTTATATCCAATGACTGATTAGACATGACCAAAGCCAGAAACCTGGTTGGCGATGTAAGTCCCTCCCTCCCCATGGCAGTTCAGTCTATTGATTCTACCTCCTAGTGCTTCTTGAGTCCCCCGAGCCTTTCCACGCCTTCCTCCACCCTGGACGATTGGAACAGTATTCCAATGGGTCTCCTTGTTTCTCATCTCATTTCCCATCCTTCCCTCACTCATCTTTCCCCAGACTGAATTTCTAAATAAAAATCTGATATCTCCAAAGGGCTCAAAATCCTTCCATGGCCTTTCATTACTTACAGCAGAATTTCCCAAACAGAGGTTTGTGAGGGGTTTACTACAAAAAGGAACTTGATAAACACTATATGCTGCATTCCCCTCCCCATCCCAGGAGAGCCCTAATGCAATTGGCATTAAGCTCTGGGAAGTCCTGCAGTAAAGAAACCTGCTTAGCTTTACTCAATGTCTTCCAAATGCATTTGACCATGGTTCTTTGGGGTTTTTGAGGACCACATCTTGGGGACCAGGATGTGACTGAGTGCCCAGTACTCAGTGGTCTGGCATCCATCACCTGGTCTCTGCTGCTGACCCCCTTCACAGTCTTGTCTAGCCACTAACAGTGTACACATTGCTCCAGTGACATGGGACTACTTGTGGTCCCCTCACCTGTTCTGCTGTTGACATTTCTGTTCATCTGCACGTGTGGGTTCCTTTACTAAGAATGTCCAGATCCCCTTTGCCTGTCTGGTCAGTATTACCTCTCTGTAAGATGCAGTTGAAGAAACCTCCCCTTTCCTGATGCCCTCTCCACGTTTGTGGGTAGGGAGATCTCTCTCCCTCCCAACTCACTCATTTTATCAAACTGAAGGGCATTTATTTGTTTACATGTTTGCTCCCTCCACACCCTCTCTCCACCAGAAACTTCTCGAGGCAGAGATTGTCATCCCAATTTACCTTCGGATCCCACTGTCAGGCTCATGTTTAGGGTTTCAATAAATCTTTGCTGAATTTACTAGTCTCTGAGAAAGGAGCAGCCTCTGACCTTCGTGAAGCCTCCCGTTAAGAATCATTCATTATTGCGTGGGAGGCAAGGAACAGAAGATGAAGCTGTGTGGGAGTGTGGGGGTCGGTGTCCAGCAAGGCTCACTCTCCAGCTATGTGACTGGTTCTCTTGTGCACCAGACACCTCTGCAAAGCCACGAATTTTCATTACTGAAAGCAGAAGGTTAAATTCATGATCACCAAGACCTACTCTACACAGAATATGAAAAAGCAACAGCAATTTAAAACAGCGGAGAGAAGAGTTTTCCATAAGAAAGATACTACAGGAATGGAGATTATCCTCTGTTATCACCGACGCATTTAACCTTTCCATTCTGTGATCTGAGGACCTGTTTAATCCTATCACAGGATCCCGTCTAGAGGTCCTATGTCATGACCATATCAGTCCCAGAGGACGCCATGGGGCAGGTGCACTATGATGCCTCATTAAATGACTGCTGAGGGGCCTGAAGGGCGCCTTGCTCACTTTCCTGGCTGACTGCATCTAGGATGCTGGGAAAATCCAGCTCATCATGTTCCCAAGGTATGCTTACCTGGCGAGAAGAAACAAATAAACATAATGAGACAGTCCTGTCTTCATGGGGAATCTCCAGCCAATGACTCAGGTCACCTCCTATTAATGGACTAAATACCCCAATTAAAAGTCAGAGACTGTCAGACGAGTTAAGGGAGGGAAAAAAAAAGCAAGAACAAATGACAAGCTGTCTATAAGAGATACACTGTAAATATAAAAACACAGGTTGAAAGTAAATGGATGGAAAAAAGACAAATCATGCAAATAAAAGAATAAGAAGGCTAGAGTGGCTATGTTAATATCAGGTAAATTAGTCTTCAAGATAAAGAATATTAGCAGAGAGAGTGATAACAGTGTCATTCATCAGAATCCATCTGAAGCAGGAGGACTTTATGCAGCTCAACATGACAGGTTGAGGCTACACTAAATATTGATTCAAAAGTGGCTAAAAAGTGCTCACATTTATTTTTGGAGTCAGCAGAAATGGGCATCTTTGAAGGTTTCCACACGAAATTAAATCCATTTTGTGACCCAAATAAGAGATACCAATGGATGAATGGACTTGGGATAGGAGTGGGGGTGGGGGAAACCTCTCAAAGGGAAGTTTACACACTGCCAAATCTGAATCAAACCAATTTTGGTAAATTCTTTGTGACTGATGCAGAATTCTGGCAACAGTTTGTTTAAACACAGAGCAAGGAGCCACCTTTCTGACAAGCAGAGAAACAGGCTCTTTCTTTCAGATTTCCTTCCTGCCCTAGAAGGTCAGCATGAGTAGAAGGCACACACAGGTGGAGGATCCAAGGCTTTGCCCTCCATGCAGCCCAGATCTCGCCCCTCACCTTACGGGCATCCATTAGGTTCATGACGAGGTCGAGGTCCCCGTGCACCGGCTGGTCCTCGGCCAGCTGTGGCTCCACCTTGCACAGCCAGTCAACCAAGGCCTGCAAAGCGTCCATGAACTGGCCTGAAAACAGCAGGGCCTCCTCCAACTTGTGCTGCCTGAGAAAAGCACACAAATCTCACCATTTTTAGGGATCCCTTTTTTATGAATGGCCCAACTGAAGGGGAATATTGCTTGAACTCTATATAGAGAGGGACCTCCATGTTGGAATGGTTAGAAATACAGTTTAAAGTTATCAAGATAACACCAAAAACACAAGCAACAAAAGAAAATATAGATCAATTGGACATTTGTACTTCATCAAAATTTAAAACTTTGTGCATCAAAGGATACTATCAACAGATAAAAAGACAATCCACAGAATGGGAGAAAATATTTGCAAATCATATATTTGATAATATCCAGAATATGTAAAGATCTCCTATTACTCAACAGCAATAAAACAAGCAACCAATTTAGAAATGCGCAAAGGATTTAATAGACATTTCTCCAAAGAAAATGCACAGAGGCCAATAAGCACATGAAAAGATGCTCAACATTACTATCATTAGAGAAATGCAAATCAAAACCGTAATGAGACACAACTCTACGTCTATTAGGATGGCTATTCTCAAAAAAACCAGTGTTGGTGAGAATGTGGAGAAATTAAAACCCTTGTGCATGGCCAGTGAGAATGGAAAATGGTGCAGCCTATGTGGAAAACAGTATGGTGGTTCCTCAAAAAGTTAAACATAAAATTACAATATGATCTAGCATATACATCCAAAAGAATTAAAGCGGGGAGTTGAATAGATATTTGTGCACCAGTGTTCATAGCAGCATTATTGACAATAGCCAAAAGGTGGAAACAATCCAAATGTCCATCAACAGATGAACGCATAAACAAAATGTGGGATATACATACAACGGAAAAAAGGAAGGGAATTCTGACACATACAACAATATGGATAAACCTCAAAGACATTATGCTAAGAAGCCAGACATAAAAGGACAAATATTGTATGATTCCACTTATATGAGATACCAGGAGTAGTAAAGTTCAGAGACAGAAAGGAGAAGGGTGGCTGCCAGGGGCTGAGGGGAGGGAGGAAGGGGGAGTTATTTTTTAATGGGTACAGAGTTTCAGTTGGGATGATGAAAAAGTTCTGGAGATGGATGCTGGTGATAGCTGCACAACAATGTGAATGTACTTAATGTCACTGAACTGTACACCTAAAAATGGTTAAAGTGATAATTTTTGTGTTATATATATTTTACCAAAATAAAAAAATAAGTGACCAAGAGTAATATCTAGACATTCTTACTCAAACCACCCTCTAGAATGGATTAAGCAGAGTGCAGGGGACAGGTAGAGACTATCTCTGACATCTTAAAGTCCAATGACTATGCACACGGACACACCCTAATGACCGGAAGTCTGCACTGATTACTTTATACATTCCTGCTGGAGAGGACGATGGTTGAGGGCAAGATAATCGTTAAGAGCAGAGGCTCTGGGGTCAGACAGACAGGAGTTCCTATCAAAGCTCCACACCAGCCGTGTGACACTTAACCTCTTTCAACCTCTGACTTCTCATGTGTAAGATGGGATCATAATTGTACTCACAATTAGAGAGCTGTGCTAATGGCGTGACAGCTGCCCCTCATTCACTTCAGGGCCCAGGGCCTGGAGTCCCAGGATCCCCAGCTCCACCACTCACTGGCTGTGGGACTCTGAGCCTCACTTCCTTTTACATAGAACAGGCAAAAATGACACCTGCCTTCCTTGGTTGCCGGGAAACTTGCTATTAATAATAAAATAGCAACAACAATATAGCCACCACTTCTTGAGAACTTCCTCTGTGTTAAGTGCTTTGCGCAAATCCTCACAACAGTCCTATGAGGTAGGCGCTCTCCCCATTTTACAAAGAACTTAGTGATGACTTAGTGGTGATGAACTTTGCTCAGGAAATGGCAGATGTATCCTTTCTGTGTGCAGAGCAGTGTGGGTTGCGTGGAGCCAGGGTGTCTGTGGAGTTCACAGCTGAGGTCAGAGCCCTGGCCACCCAGATTCCATGCCCGCCACGTCTCCCCCAGGTGCAGAGGGTCACCTGAGTCTAGGGCAGGGGTCAAAACTGCTCAGAGATTGGAGTCTTGGGCTCTGGTCTCACCTCTGCTCCCGAGCGGCTCTACCACCTGGGTCGGTCACTATCCCTTCCTAGACTCAGTTTATCCTATTGTAAAGTGAAAAACAGGGGTCAGATCCCTTGATCACCAAGATCTCTCACCACAAAGAAAGGCTAAGGAGTTCAGGAAAACATAGAGCCAGTGTTTGCATTCCCAGCTTCTCTCTGCCCCCTGGTGGACACCAGCAGCCTGGCACCCAGGGGAAAACCCTAAATACAGTGACTCCCACGGACTTGTTTTGTGACCTCTGCCAAGGGTTCCACTCCTCTGAGCCCCAGTCTTCATCTGTGAAATGTGTATAATAATATTACCTACCTCTTTGGGCTGTTGTGAGGATGCAAAAAGATAATACATGAGAAGTGCTTGGACAGAAGCAAATACAGCCTAGCCAGTCAACAGAAGCCAAATCCTACAATTGAGACGGCAAGTCCTGTCATCAGTGAAGAATGTACTGACTGCAAACTTATAAGACATGTTTGGTATTGGAAACCAAAGTTGTTCACTTAAGCTGTACATGGATTCATGGTCCCTGTGATAATTAACCCACCTTTGCATAAATAAACTCACCAGCCTTATATATTTTATTAATTTTTTTCAAAGTACCAAGTTTAAAATGTTTTTCCTTCTTTCTTTTGTTCTCTTTCCTTGGCTTCTGATTTTATCTTTATTGTTTCCTTCTTTCCTGTTTTTAGGGGTTTGTTTTATTGCTCTTTTTCACCATCTTAAATTGAATGCTTGCCTTGTTTATTTTTAACACTTTATTGAGGTATAATTTACACATCATAAAATTCACCTCTTTTAAGTGTTACAATTAAATGATTTTTAGTATGGCTACAGAGTTGTGCAACCATCACTACAATATAAGTTTAGAATATTTTCATCATCCCCAATAGAAACAAATGACATGTTCATTTGCAGTTTATCCCCAATCCCATCCCCAGCCCTAGGCAACCACTAATCTACTTTCTTTCTTTACAGATTTGCCTTTTCTGGACATTTCACAAAAATGGAATCATACAATATATGGTGTTGTGTGTCTGGCTTCTTCCACTTAACACAATGTTTTTGAGGTTCATCTATGCTGTAGCACGTAGCAGTACTTCATTCCTTTTTATTGCCGAATAATATTCCATTGTATGGACATACCACATTTTGTTTATCCATTCACCCAGTCGATAGACATTTGTATTCTTTCCATTTTGGGGCTATTTCAAACAGTTGTTATTATGAACATTTGCTTACAAGTGTTTGTGTGGATGTATGTTTTCATTTCTCTTGGGGGCTTGTTTCTCTTAATACATGTATAGTTGCTTAATAAATGTATTTTAAGATATAAATTTGCCTGTAAGTGCTGCTTTAGCTGTGTCCCACAGACTTTGACAAGAAGTTTTGTCATTATTATTCAGAGCTAAGTATTTCTCAAATTTCTTTATGATTTCCTTTTCCACCAAAATTTATTTATCAATATGATAGTCTCCAAACATATAAGCCTATTATAATCTGTAATTTTACTGAATCTTGGTTGGGGAACATAGACTACAAGATATTAATTCTTTAGAATTTGTGGAGGTTTCCTTTATGAGCTTAAAACGTATGCTGTGTTTTTGTAAATGCTCCATTTGTGTTCCTTGGGAACTGCTTGAAATAAATGGTTTCTCTAAAAGATTCTAACCTAAACACAATGTGAAATCTTGTTCTTCTAGACACTCCCCACACGAGCCCTGCCAAGATCCTCTGAAAAGTTTCCACCTGCAAAGAAAGGTGCAGGACCATGGTCTATGACTCTGCCTTCCCTGGCTTCTTGTTCCTTATCTCCTTATCGCCAGTGACCTCCTTCTGGGCTTCACGGCACCCGTGATGTCCGTGACAACCCTCTGCAGCTTTTCAATGCCCCAGATCACTTTAGGCCCACAGACTCATGTCTTTCCAGCTTGCTTACGCCACCAATCTAGCTCCTCCTCTTCTTGGACCTCCTCAAGACCTCCAATCCATGGAACCCTCCAATTTCTCCCTATCCATCTACCCTTTTCTGCCTTCACTTTGCTCTTTAGCCAGCTTAAATTTCATGTTCCATCATTTCAATTACTTCCTTGCGAACATCCTGAATTCCATTGCCCTCCCTTACCCCACAGCACTTACCTATCAAAACTCCAAACTCTAGATAAACCCAACTATCCATCTCCTTTGTGCCTGCATCTAGGCCGGTAAGCATTGCTGAAGAACATTAACTACCGGGCATATAAGTGACACTGTAAATTCAGAGTCACTACCCTCAATGCTGCTAACACGTCTACTGTGTTTTGCTGTTTAGGTACACTGTTCTCAGACTTCTATCTTCCCTTCTACCCCTCTCACTCTCAGCAGATGACGCAATGATCACTTGACAGAGAAAATAGAAGCTATCACACAGCTGCCTTGTCTTCCCTTCCTTCCCTCCTGTCCAAGGACACTCCTTCTGTTCTCAGAATTCATTCCCTCCTGGCTTCTCAGGAACTTTGCACTATTCATTGTAGGGAAGTGATACAGTGTGAAGGGAGAAGGATTAGGAGATAGCTGCAGAGGTGTTTGTTTTAAAATGCAAATCTGGGTATATTTGTTCCCAACAAGTAACCCTTCAATACCTTCCCATTGCTCTGAAGATTTAAAAAAAAAATGCCTGACATGCTCCTCGGCAATATATAGTTCACAGAAAAAGAGATGCAAGCAACTTTTAAATATATTGAAGTATGCCAACTTCCCTCATAAGAAAAGTACACATTTAATATACTGAGCTAGGGCCAGCCCGGTGGCGTAGTGGTTAAGTGTGCACGCTCCACTGTGGTGGCCCAGGGTTCGGATCCCAGGCGCACACTGAAGCACCGTTTGTCAAGCCATGCTGTGGCAGTGTCCCAAATAAAGTGGAGGAAGGTGGGCACAGATGTTAGCCCAGGGCCAGTCTTCCTCAGCAAAAAGAGGAGGATTGGCAGATGTTAGCTCAGGGCTAATCTTCCTCACAAAAAATAAATAAATAAAAAATTAAAAAAAAATACACTGAGCTAAACTTTCTCATCTATCAAAAGAGCAAAAAATCAAAAAGTTTGACAGCACAGACTGATGAAGAGGCTGTGAGAAAACAGGCACTCATAAATTCCTGATGGGAGTGAAAAATGATATAATTGCTACAGAGGGCAATTTGGCAATATCTATCAAAATTTCAAATGCATTTACACTTTGACCCAGCAATCTCTCTTCTGAGAACTTACCATATGCATATATATGCACTAAGAAACGATATATGTACACAGGTGATATTCAAAATATTTAACAAGTGAAAATGATAATTAAAATGTATATGTAAGTCTATATATATGCATATCAATAATTGAAAAATATTCCCTTTATTCTCTAATTTATCTAATGATATCTTAATGACTATTTAACAAGTGATACAAATTGTAGGTGCTAATCTATTCATCAAATTATTCTAATGATTTCCAAATCATATATTGGTCTATAGAAATCATTGGCATGTCGTTTGTATAATGCAGTTGTCACTAGCTAAATGATACCCTTGTCTGAGCCATGATTTGACATTAAACTCTTCCAATGCCTTCTCCATTAAATCAATCATCATTATGACTTGTACTCTAATAAATAGAGAACTTTTTTCCTAAAAGCAGTAATATTGTTCATGGTGCTGAAACTTTTCTTAGTTTCTGCTGAACTAACAGCAATTATATTCCAAGTTCTTCTAACCATTATAACACTGTAGGAGATTTTTTTTTTTTAATAAGATCTTCAAGTTTTTTTTTTTTTTTTTTTTTTCTTTCTTTCTTTTTCCCCAAAGCCCCAGTAGATAGCTGTATGTCATAGTTGTACATCCTTCTAGTTGCTGTATGTGGGATGCGGCCTCAGCATGGCTGGAGAAGCAGTGCGTCAGTGCTCGCCCGGGATCCGAACCCGGGCCGTCAGTAGCGGAGCGTGCGCACTTAACCGCTAAGCCACGGGGCCGGCCCTGTAGGAGATTTTTTAAAAATATTTCAGGCCCTGTAGGAGATTTTTAAAAAATATTTCAGGCCCTGTAGGAGATTTTTTAAAAATATTTCAGGCCCTGTAGGAGATTTTTTAAAAATATTTCAGGCCCTGTAGGAGATTTTTTAAAAATATTTCAGGGCCCGCCCCGTGGCTTAGCGGTTAAGTGCACGCACTCCGCTACTGGCGGCCCGGGTTCGGATCCCCGGCGCACACCGACGCACCGCTTCTCCGGCCATGCTAAGGCCGCGTCCCACATACAGCAACTAGAAGGATGTACAACTACGACATACAGCTATCTACTGGGGCTTTGGGGAAAAAAAAGAGGAGGATTGGCAATAGATGTTAGCTCAGAGCCGGTCTTCCTCAGCCAAAAGACGAGGATTAGCATGGATGTTAGCTCAGGGCTGATCTTCCTCACACACAAAAAAAATATTTGAGTCATTTCTTGGAGTAGGTAACATGAAAAGTTCTTACATTTTATATCAAATCATTAAAATTATACAGAAAAATTATATACACAGTGAATAAAATTAAATATTTCTTTGGAAATTTTACTACTATATTCTCTAGTTTAGTAGATGTGTGAGATTTTTACATATACGATATCTCTATTATTGATCAAGTCATGAAGATCATTAATTTGAATGTCACATTTAATTAGTTGGCTTAATTTTATTGTTCTTTTTTCACCTTCAACCCACAGAATTTTGCAAGCATCATTTGGCCAAGTTTCAGGATTCAATAGTAAGTTGGAAGAATTTAAAGTTCATTATATGTTTTACTTTTTTTTAATCAAATAACCATATTTTTTCATAGAATTTATTAAACAATCCAATAATTTTTCTTTCAGATTTAATACTGAACTGGTATTCTCTGTTTTCTCATGCAGATCCATTTGACTCTTCTCCACTCTGCTCTGGTTCCTGGAAGCCAACCTCTGTAGACTGCAGAAACTGGACTTCCTTACGCTCTAGCTTCTGATGGGGTTTGATCAAGGGAAGGCACGGGCAGAAGACTGGAGGATGGGAAGAGAAAGAGGTCAGGATATTTATTCCCCTCAGATTCCTCCCTGTCTGGCCGTGGCTGCATTCCTCTGTCTAAGGCCACAACTTCATCCAGGTGTCATCACTTATGTAGGGTTCTGGTAAACTCCCTTCCCCTTGTTCCTTCAGGCTTAGGAGTAATAACAGTTTCCTGCTTTTGCTAGTCCCGAGGATAATTGTTTCACCATTCCTTGTTGATTTCCCTGACTTTGAATATCATAGACTCTTTTTTTGCCTATTTTTGAACTTTACATAAATGGGATCATGCAGTATATATTCTTTTGGGTCTGACTTCTTTCACTCAACAATACTTTTGTGAGATTTACCCATGTTGTTCCATAAAACAGTAGTTTGCTCATTTTCATTGCTCCATACTATTCCAATTATTTTTCCATTCTACTGTCAATAGATATTTGAGGGTTTTTTTCCCAAGGTGCCTACATATCTATTAGATATATACCTAAGAATGAGATTTTGGGTCATATAATATGCGTAATTTCAACTTTAGTAAACACCAAATTGGTTTCTAGAGTGGTTGTACCCATTTACAGTTCCACCAGCAATGTATAAGTTTCTATTGTCTGTGGGATCTGTAGTGATGTCTTTATTTTCATTTCTTTTTTTTTTTTTTTTTTTTGTGAAGAGCTCAGCTCTGTGCTAACATCTGCCAATCCTCCTCTTTTTTTGCTGAGGAATACTGGCCCTGGGCTAACATCCTTGCCCATCTTCCTCCACTTTATATGGGACGCCGCCACAGCACGGCTTGCCAAGCAGTGCGTCGGTGTGCGCCCGGGGTCCGAACCGGCGACCCCAGGCTGCCACAGTGGAGCGCTCGCACTTAACTGCTTGCGCCACCGGGCCGGCCCATTTTTTTTTTTTTCTTTTTTTTGGTGAGGAGATCAGCCCTGTGCTAACATCTGCCAATCCTCCTCTTTTTTTTGCTGAGGAAGACTGGCCCTGAGCTAACATCCATGCCCATCTTCTTCTACTTTATATGGGATGCAGCCACAGCATGGCTTGCCAAGCAGTGTGTCGGTGCACGCCTGGGGTCCGAACCGGTGAACCCCAGGCCGCCACAGCAGAGTGCACGTACTTAACCGCTTGCGCCACTGGGCCAGCCCCCTATTTTCATTTCTGACATTCCTTTTTCAGTGTCCTTCCTCTTTTTTTTTTTCTTTATCAGACTGGACAGGGGTTTGTCACTTTTATTAGTTTTTTTCCAAAGAACCAGCTTCTGGTTTTGTTGATCTTCTCTTTTATGTTTGCTTTTATTTCATTATTTTATGCTCTTTATAACTTCCTTTGTCTTTTGGGGGTTTAATTTGCTACTCTTTCACTACCTTCTTCAGATGAATGCTTAGCGTATTGATTTTCAGGCTTCCTTCTTTTCTAATATGTAGATTTAAATATATAAATTTCTCTTAGCATGCCTTTAGATGCATCACCCAAGTATTGACATTTAGCATTTTCGTTTTCATTTAGTTAAAATATTTTCTTTTTTTTTTTTTTTTTTTTTGGTGAGGGAGATCAGCCCTGAGCTAACATCCGTGCTAATCCTCCTCTTTTTGCTGAGAAAGACCAGCTCTGAGCTAACATCTATTGCCAATCCTCCTCCTTTTTTTCTTCCCCAAAGCCCCAGTAGTTTTTATGTCATAGTTGCACAACCTTCTAGTTGCTGTATGTGGGATGCGGCCTCAGCACGGCCAGAGAAGCGGTGAGTCTGTGCGCACCGGGGATCCAAACCCGGGCCACCAGTAGCAGAGCACTCGCACTTAACTACTAAGCCACAGGGCCGGCCCCTAGTTAAAATATTTTCTAATTTCCATTGTGAGTTTTGTTTTTCTTTGACCTGTGGGCTATTTAGAAGTATATTTATTAATATTCAAACAAATGGGATTTTTAGTATAATTTTAAATTAATTTTGGCACTGGCCCGGTGGCGCAAGTGGTTAAGTGCGTGCGCTCTGCTGCAGCGGCCTGGTTTCGCCGAGTTCACCGGTTCGGATCTCAGCTGTGCATCGTCGCACTGCTTGTCAAACCATGCTGTGGCAGCGTCCCATACAAAGTGGAGGAAGATGGGCACGAGTGTTAGCCCAGGGCCAGTCTTCCTCAGCAAAAAGAGGAGGATTGGCAGATGTTAGCTCAGGGCTGATATTCCTCATAAAAAAAAATAATAATTAATTAATTAATTAATTAATTTTACCTTAATTGCCCCACAATGAGAGAAACATATTTTACATTATTTTAATTCTTTGAAATTTATTGAAACTAGCTTTACGATCCACATACAGTCATTTTTTGTAAATATTCCACGTGCACTTGAAAAGAAGGTGTATTATGCAGTTGTTGGCTATGATGGTCTTTAAGTTTCAATTAGGTCAAGTTTATTAGTTTATTATTATATTAACATCTTCTATATTCTTATATTTTGTCTACTTTATTCAATCCATCACATCATTTAACAAGTATGTTAAAACTTCCCACTATAATTTTAAATAATTTATCTATTTCTTGTTCAAGTTTTGTCAATTTTTGCTATAAATATTTCGAGGTTATGTTGTCAGAAAATATAAATTTAGAATTATTTTATCTTTCTGGTGAATTAAACTTTTTATTGTAAAGTATCCCTCTTTACCACTACTAAATTACTTACCGCTACTGTTAATTAGCTATAACAGCTTTCTTTGGTTGGTATTTGCATGACATATCTCTTCTCATCCTTTCTTTGTCATTGTTGTTATTGCTGTTGTTGAGGAAGATTCACCCTGAGCTAGCATCTGTGCCAATCTTCTCTATTTTGTATGTAGGTCGCCACCACAGCCTGGCTGATGAGTGGTGTAGGTCCACGCCCAGGATCCGAACCCACGAACCTGGGCTGCCAAAGTGGAGCATGCCAAACTCAACCACTACACCACAGGGCTGGCCCCCATTTTCTTTTTTATAAATCTTTCAGTCTGAAATAATTTCAAACTTGTAAGAAAGTTGTGAAAACAGTACAAAGATCACCCATATACACTTCACCCCAACTACCCATTTGCCTTATTCTCAATCTCTCTCTCTCTCTCTCCCCGGAAGATCAAGGATGTAGGAAGGACTGTATAACATATTTAAGATTTTGTCTTTGGTTTTCAGCTGTTTTACTCTGATGTGCACAGTGTGCTTTTCTTTTTACAGTGTTTGGAGTTTGTTATGGACTGAATTGTGTCACGTCCCCTCTCCCCCGATTCATATATTGAAGCTCTAACCCCCAATGTATTTGAAGACAGGGCCTTTAAGGATAAGGGCCTAATTAAGGTTAAATGAAATCACAAGGGTGGGACTGTAAACCAATATGATTGATATCCTTATAAGAAGAGAAAGAGACACCAGGGAGGCACACACACAGAAAAAAGGCCATGAGAGGACACAGCAAGAAAGCAGCTGTCTGCAAGCCAAGGGGAGAGGCCTCAGGAGAAACGAAGCCTACCTACAGCTTGTTCTGGGACTTCCAGTCTCCAGAACTGTGAGAAAATAAATTTCTGTTGTTTTAGCAACCCGGTCTGTGGTGCTTTGTTATGGCAGCCCTAGCAAGCTAATACAGAGTTCACAGGGCTTCTTGAATGTGGCTTGATGTTTGTGTCTTGATGATTTTTATCAGTTTTGGAAAATTCTTGGCCAGTCTCTCCAAAATATTGCTTCTGCACCATTCCTGCTCTTCTCTCTGGGAATACGAGCACGTGAGGGTTAAATCTCACAGAGTCTATATCTCTGTTGGGAAAGGCAGTCTGCCATGGGCTCTCAGCATCTCTGTATGTCCTTGCTGAGTGTGCCAAACTTCAAGGGTTATTGTCCCCTGACGCTGAGCAGTTATTGTAATTAGTCATATAGATCAGGGTACCCAGAGTGTGACTGTCATGTAACTCTCTGAGGGAGGGGGACTGGCTTATTTACTGCTTGCTACAAAAGGTGCTGGACTCTTGGCCTCGACTTCCTCAGCTATGGTACAACCCGTTGCGTGTATAGCCTCCAAATGGGCCCACTACATCACCTCAAGGGACTTGGAGGCATATGTTTGTAAATGGGGGCGAGTGGGCCATGGAATGTCTTTCCGTTAGGGATGGGGGTTGCTTTCTGGATTATCTATCATCTTCTGTAATTATTGACAATTACACTACCCCTCAGGTCACATTTCCCTTGTTGGGTCCCCAGGTAAAGACGGTAGTCCTACCTGGAGCATAGACTGACTCCTGGTTCCGTATAGCAGGATGAGTCATGTACTTTGCCAACAGAGACCATGCTCCAGAGACAATGATCAGAAACCTATCCTTTACTTTAGCTACCACAGCCAAAGAGACAGCACAAGTCCCAGATCAACAGGTCAGTGTAAACTCTCTTCCATGGTTGTAATGGATAGGAGTCTGGCTTTATATTACAGCCTGGATAAACAGAAAGGAGCACGTATGGTTGTCAACACCTCCTGTTATATTTGGAATAATACCATAGTTCAAGTATAACAGTGCATCTACACCTAAGAAAGGAAGCTAAAAGGTTATCTGAAACAATACCTACTAGCGCCTCTGGGACTTACTCACTTGGCTGAGTCAGGGATCCTAGGCTGCACGAATGAGGTCAATATTGCAGCTTGGCCTCAACGGCTGATTGGGATTCTGTTCATAATAGCCCTAACCAAGTGATGTATGAGACAAATTGAACAGATACGTTCCCAGCTCCGGTTAGTGTGTCTAATCTGAGTCTCTCATAGGATGGCATATTCATGTTAATATCTGAATTCATTTAAAAACGTGTAGGGTTGAGGGGTGGATTCTTGGGAAAGGCAGGCCACCACGGGCCCTGAGAACCCCTGTGTATCCTTGCTGAGCTAAACCAAACTACCTGACACTGAGCAGTCTCTGTAGCTTATCACAAAGGTGACTAGGCAGGTCAAGGAGACCACAGGCGACTGCGTGCGCCTGTTCACTCTCCAGAGGAGGGGACTGGTTTGCTGCTGCTACAAAAGGTGCTGGGCCCTTGTTTCTGGGTTCCCCAGCTGTAGCTGTGGCACAACCCATTTCATGCATAGCCTCCGTGTCACTCCCTTGGGACTTGGAGGCAAAGGAGTGGGCACCACTGTGCTGATGCTCCCGCCATTGGCTGTGCTGTGAGTAATGACCTGCCTTGCTCTGAGCCATCAAGGCTTGTTGTCTACTTTCAGCATCTGTGGAGTTATTACCTGCCATCCTATATGAGGTTAGAGTTCTTCCTGACAGTCTTTACTCTCTGTTTTGTATTTTCCATCTCTTTGTCTCTCTGCTTCATTCTGGGTATTTTTTCTTACCAATCTTCTAGTTCGCTAACTCTCCTCCACTGAGTTTTTACTTTTAGTTATTGTATCTTTCAACTCTATACTGTCTGTATTCATTTCTCAGAGTTGCAGGACAGAGTACCACAAACTGGGTGGCTTAAAACAATAGAAATTTATTCATTCACAGTTCTGGAGGCTAAAAGTCAAGATCAAGGTGTCAGCAGTGTTGGTTCCTTCTGGAGGCTCTGAGGGAGAATCTTTTCCATGCCTCTCTCCTAGCTTCTGGCTGTTGCCAGCAATCTTTGGTGTTCCTTAGCTTATAGATGCATCACTCCAATCTCTGCCTCCATCATCACACGGCATTCTCTCCCTGGGTGTTTTCACGTCATCTTTTTATAAGGACACCAGTCATATTGGATGAGGGGCCCACTCTACGCCAATATGACCTCATCTAATCTTACCTAATTACATCTATAATGACTCTATTTCCAAATAAGTTCACATTCTGAGGTATTGGGGGTTAGGACCTCAATACCTCATAACATTTGGAGGACACAATTCATAACACTTTCCTTTTGGTTCTTTTTATAGTTTCCATTTCTCTGCTGAAATTCAAGCTTGCCTTTTCTATCTCGTAATATAGGAAGTTATGTAAAGGTCTATGTATGCAACTCCAATATCTGAAGCATCTGAGGTCTGTTTTTCTTGTCTATTGGTTTTGTTTTCTACTGGTTTTGTTCATGTTAACTCTTCATGTGCTTAGTGTGTGTGTGTGTGTGTGTGTGTGTGCGTGCACACATACGTGTGCCGGGCATTGTATTGGTAAAATTCCTCGTAGAAACAACTTCAGGCCAAGGGTACTGTTATCCTCCTCCAGAAAGTAAGTCTAGAGAGGACATACTTTTGCTTCTGTCCGGCACCTGGAGAGACTTGCAATCTGGGGTCACCATAATGCAATTTCAGGGATTGTGATGGTGCGGAGCTGAGGGGCATTCTTTGTGAGGATCTATCTATTTCCCATTCATCCTTACATACTCCTAGAGTTTAGCCTTTTAGGGTTCTAACTCAAAGTGAGGCGGGTTCACCAAGGGACCCTCCTTGATGGTCCTTTGCTCCAAATCCTGTCCCACTTGCCCTGCAAAGTTGTGGAAATACTACTCAGCCTATCGGGGGAAAAGCAGCCTCAAACATAAGGCTCACCACCCTGAGCCTCTATACTACCAAGAATCTTGGCCCAGGTGGTAATTCTTCATTAACTTGTTGCCACTCCACTGCCTTTATGTTAGTTATCTATTGCTGAATAACAAATTACTACTAAACTTAACAGCTTAAAATAATAAGCATTTATCATCTTACACAGTTTCTGAGAGTCAGGACCCAGGAGTGGCTTAGCTGAAGGGTTCTGGCTCAGGGTTTCTCATGAGGTTGCAGTAAAGCTGTCAGCTGGGGCTGCAGTCATCTGAAAGCTTGACTGGGGCTGGAGGACCCAATTCCAAGGTGGCACACTCACGCCTGGCAAGATAGTGCTGGTTGTTGACAACAGGTCTCAGTTTCATCAACTTGTAGACCTCTC
Organism: Diceros bicornis minor; assembly: GCF_020826845.1. Classification (NCBI taxonomy): domain Eukaryota; kingdom Metazoa; phylum Chordata; class Mammalia; order Perissodactyla; family Rhinocerotidae; genus Diceros; species Diceros bicornis. The sequence goes on from NC_080752.1 coordinate 53,493,852, forward strand.
CACAGGGATGCTTGAGTGTCCTCATAACATAGCAGTTGGCTTCTCCCAGAGTGAGTAATCCAGGAGAGAGAGCAAGGGGAAAACCACAATCTCTTTGATGATCCAACCACTCACCGTTACTTCCATGTTATTTATTCATTAGAAACAAGTCATGAAGTCTAATCCACACTCAAGGGAGGAGGAATTGGGCTCTGCCTCTTGAAAGGAGGGGTATCAGTGAACAAATGGACACATTTTAAACCCATCATAGCTGTTAAGTAGAATGATTTTTAAATGATTTTGTCCAGTGTTTCTAGTTGTTCTCAGGAATAAGATTGATCAGAATTACCCAGTCCATCACAACCTTAAGTCTATAAATTTGTTTTTATTTCAGAAATATAAATTATTTCTCTTATTTTGTACTGATTCTTGCATGCTTATAAATATTCTAGGCTCTTCAGATTTTGGCACAGTAATAAAAGATATTCCAGGCTGTGATTGATTATTATTATTATTTCTTCTTTCTTATTCCTCTCAGGAAAAGAAGATTCATAGTTAAGATATTTTTAAAAAAAAAAAAACAAACATTAAGAAACATCCAAAACTTCAAGTCTCTTCATTTTGTGTTTGTTTTGAATGTTTTACTCTAAATCTTGAATTTACTCTAAATCAAAGTGCTGCATTCATCCTATTTGATTAGAATTGAAGTGAACCAATAAAAGCTCCGTGAAAACTAACATATTTACAAGCAGTAGCAACTAGATAATTAGAGGATAATGATAAACTGGTGATTCTTCTAAAATACAGAGTGCTCTGTGAAGAATGCTCAGTGTGGTCACACAGTCACACTGCTCATCCGGCAAAGGCTGAAGTCCCAGCTAATCCTAATGTTTCTAATAGTCCAGATGCCTGTATGGCAGGAGGCCCATTGAACAAGTCCTGACATCTTACAGCCATAGCTTGAAGTAAAGAGTTTACAACAAAATTCATATTATTAAGTTTATTGATTGTTACAGTTGCAATTGTACTATTTACCAAGCACTATGAAAGTATTTCAATATTTTAACAACTGGTACAGCCATGTCTTTGATACTCTTGCCTAATCATCAGCCCTGTGTAGGTAAGGTTATTCACTGCAGTATATTTTGTGATAGCAAAAGTCTGGAAACAACCCAAGTGTCCACTAATAAGGAAGGAATTGGCCAAATAAACTATAGTACATCCCCATGATGGAATACTAGACAGTTGAAAAAAAAAGAATAAGAAAGCTTTCTATGGACTGATTATGCTATAAAATACATTGTTAAGTGAAAAAGGTAAGATGCAGAGCATAATATGCCCTCCTTTGAGTAAAAAAGGAGTGTGAATGAATAAGAATACATATTCATATTTGGTTGTATTTATTCACATGAAAAGGATACATAAGAAACTAATAAAATTAATTACTTATAGGGAATGGATGAGGTAGATGCAGGAATGCAGATGGAGGTAGCAGGGAGACGTCTTAAAGTATGTCATTCTATATATGGTTTTTTGGATGTTGTAAATATATTACTTAGCCAAAACATTAAATAGAATAAAAATGTATTGAAGTAATGAATGCTCCATATAACCCTAAGGAACTTATTTTCCTTAATCCCAACCTCAGTGTCCCCAAGTGGGCTGAAGGACTGCTGAGGGCCTTCCCTCATTGGATCCCCTACTTCCTGTACAGGCCCTAGGACTCTGGTCCACTGCTCTCGCCCCAGCCCTTACACAGGGTTAGAAGGCGTCTGTCTCATTTCAGGTGCTTCTCTCCTCTTAAATCAGGATCAGGACTGTGTCAGCACTTCAGTCCCAGTGCTGCTCCCTGGGGCCACTGAGCCAGAGGGCCTGTTCTCCATCTGGTCTTGCAGTAGGATGGGGAGTGCAAGATCATATTGAGAGGCCAACCAAGCTCTGTACTCTACCCAGAGGCCACATCTGTGCTCAGTGCTCAGAGTGTGACCCTCCAGGGTTTGGGGCTGTCGTGGAGTCTCGGAGCTCTCATCACATCCCATTCCCACCCCTCCAAATGGCAGATGTGAATCCCTACTGCACTGATGACACAACCCTCCTTCCCAATTGTAGGCACCCAGCTTCTGTCTAGTGGCTACTGTGGGCCAAGTACCTCAGTATATTATCTCTTTACATCCTCACAACAGTCCAATCTGCAGATAAGGAAACTGAGACCTAGAGAAGGTTTTGGGCTGCAGCAGACGTGGGGAAGGTGGAAGCAAAGATGACTGAAGTAACCTTTCAATGAATTCACTGGGAGGCAGGGCCACTGAGCCTGAGTGAGGGATGCTGGGAGCTGGGAGTGGTCAGAATACAGGGAGCAGAAAGGCACGGGGTGACCAAGACTGCAGAGGTGGGCAGGGTGCCTAAGGGCCAGGCTGAGGGGCTTGGACAGCTGTCCAAGATGGGGCATTTGCAGATCTGGCCTTGTAGCATGAGCAGACTGGGTCACTGAGAGGAGGTGCATGGGGGCTGGAGGGACGGGGAGGAGGTGGTGAATCTGTTGGAGGAATCCAAGAGAGAGATGGTGAGGCCTGCTCTAGGGGTGGAGGGGGTGCGAGAGAAGTGAGAATTAGCAAGGCTTAGTGACTGACTGGACATGGAGACGGAGGAGAAGGAAGAGTGATGACAATGCTGATTAACATGTATTGGGCACATTCCATATGTACGGCTCAGGAGCAAGTGTTTCATACTCGCTATTACACTTAATCTTCACAACATCCTGATGATGTTGGTACTATTATTATCCCCATTTAACTGATGGGGACTGGGGCTCTGAGGGGTAGGATCCTTGGCAAAGATCACTTAGCTAGTCCTTGGTCCCTGGAAGTCACTGTGTTCAAGCTACTTCCCCCTGGGTGCTAGACTACTGGTGTCCACCAGGGGGCAGAAAGAAGCTGGAAATTCAGACACTGGCTCCATGTTTTTCCCCAACTTCCTCTTAGCCTTTCTTTGTGGTGAGAGATCTTGGTGATCAAAGGATCTGACCCTTATTTTGCACTTTACAATAGGATAAACTGAGGCTAGGAAGGGATAGTGACCGACTCAGGTGGTAGAGCCGCTCAGGAGCAGAAGTGAGACCAGAGCCCAGGACTCCAACTTCCCAGCAGCTTTGACCCCTGCCCTAGACTCAGGTGACCCTCTGCACCTGGGGGAGACGTGGCGGGCATGGAATCTGGGTGGCCAGGGCTCTGACCCCAGCTGTGAACTCCACAGACACCCTGGCTCCACACAACCCACACTGCCTTGCACACAGAAAGGATACAGCTGCCATTTCCTGAGCAAGGTTCATCACCACTAAGTCATCACTAAGTTCTTTGTAAAATGGGGAGAGCACCTGGCTCATAGGACTGTTGTGAGGATTTGCGCAAAGCACTTAACACAGAGGAAGTTCTCAAGAAGTAGTGGCTATATTATTGTTATTATTGTTGTTGTTGCTATTTTTTATTATTAATAGCAAGCTGCCCGGCAACCAAGGGAGGCAGGTGTCTTTTTGCCTGTTCTACAGAAGAGGAAGTGAGGCTCAGAGTCCCACAGCCAGCGAGTGGTGGAGCTGGGGATCCTGGGACTCCAGGCTCTGGCGCCCACATCCGCCTCAGGAGGGCCTCTTCCTTTGGACAATTAATTGTTTTATTGATTCATCTGACCAAGTATTTGTGCAGGACACACTCTGAGCCTGGCCCCGTGGTGGGCATGAGGTGCCGTGCCCTGGGCCCTGAGACCAATGATGGGGAGTGGAACAAGCAGAAACTGAGGTTGGCCAGGCCCAGAGGCTACAGGCTTCCTGGGTCTGAGCACTGAGTAGTGAGCCCAAGGGTCAGAAAGCCAGGCCTAAGGGAGCAGGCTCAGTGTCACCTCTGCCTAACCAGGGCTTGCTTATCTTCCACATAGAATCATACACTGGAAGTCAGAGCATCCCCTAGACAGCATTCTGCCCTCGGAGTAGCCTCGGGGCTATCCACAGGACTGGGAGCTCCCTCATCCAGGGGCTACTCCAGGGCCAGAGGGTTCTGCCTGGGAAGAAGGCTCCTGCTAATGGTGTTGGGAGCTGCTTCTTGGGCACCCCTCCTGAGTCCTTGACCTGCTGTCTAAAGCTGGTTCAGGCCAGTGGAGAGGGGCCACCCCTGGAATGACCTCCTTTTGTCCAGCCTGGGGAATATCCAGGTCAAGGGGCCAGGGTTCGCATGGGAATCAGAAGCCCAGGGTCATGGTTTGGGGATTGTCCGAACAGGTGTTGCCCCAGCATAAGACAGTGCAGGTTGGGTCTGCACAAGCTCACAGGGATGAGAAGCAAGTGGGGGTTGAAGTCCAGCTCCACACCCTGCTCCACTTAGCACTGCTGGGGGCCCTGGAGGAGGGCTGTGTCCACCTGGAGGAAATAGCTTCTTTTTCTGAATCATCAAAGGCACCACGTGGGATGGCGGTGGCCCTGATGGCAGCGGTCACTAAAGCACATGGTTGGGGAAGGCTTGATGCAGGCCTGGGCCTGAGAGTCGGCCTGGGGATCCCAGGCCAGTCCCTATTTGAATGAAAGAGCTGCAGTGAGCTGGTCTCTTGTCCAGGTCCACGCCCCTGAGGTCTTGCTCACCAGAAGGAGGAAAGGAAGGAGAAGGAGCTGGTCGTAGGCTGGCCACCCCATCAGGAGGCTGGACCTGCCCTCGAAAGAGTTTCTAGTGCTTTACTCAAGATAATGTCCAACAAGAACCACACTACCACCCTTGGGGTCCCAGAGTCTTCTCCACTTTTTACTGTCCCAGGCCTCTAGTCCAGATTTACTCTCCCAAATGCCTGCTGTTGATTAGGCCCAAATTCCTTTGCAGGGCCATTTGTTATTCACCACAGAAACACACCAGTCCAGTCTGCACCTTTGACAAGCCATGGCCATCAGACAGACCTCCTGGCTGGGGGGATTCCAGGCCCTAGAACTGTGAAGCCACCTGCCCTGGACACCATGGGGGAGAGTGGCAGGAACAGGATATCCAGGCAGCCCAGCAGAGCCCCTAGGTGGAAGTCAGCCTGGAACCCATGCAGCATGGGGTGAGATGAGGACCTCCCTTGGGGACGCCCACCCAGGGCAGCCAGGAAGGTGTCCCAGGCTGGGCATCGAGGCCTCTCCACAGCCTCCTGAGGCCGTGTAAGGATCCGACCTGGCCCAGCCCGGAGGTCCGATTCCTCAGCTGAGCAGCTGCAGGCACTAGGAGAGGCGGCCAGTCATGGCGGGAGGACTCCTTTGTTCCAGGTATTTTCTCAACGGTGGGGCTGGGCTGCCGGCCAGGTGCCAGGGCGCGGCTCTGGCCTCCCGCTGCACAAGCAGCTTTGCCGCCAAGCCCTGTACCTGGCTCAGCAGCTCCTTCCCGCGCTTGCTCGGCCAGGCCCGGCAAAGAGAGAGGCAGCCCCTGTGCGGCAGACAAAGGGGCCAGATCCCAGCCCACCCCGCCTCATTTCAGAACTAGGGACTCACTCAGGGCTCCTCAAGGGGTTTAGCGTTTAGAACTACATTGTTCCAGGAGAACGGGTTAAAAAAGATAAAAATATAAACTTTTGCTCAACAAAATATGATGAAACTGCAATGTTGGGCATGGGCTCTGTCTAGATTTGAATCCCAGCTCTATCACTTACCAGCTGTCTGACTACAGCAAGTTACTTAACCTCTCTGTGCCTCAGTTTCTTCATCTGAAAACTAGGTACGATAGTTGTACCTACCTCATAGGAATGTTATGAGGACTGAATGAATATTACACATAAAGCTCTCATAACAAAGTCTGGGACACTGTAAGAGCTGTGGAAGTGTTTGCTGCGATCATGACGCCAACATTAATGAGGATAATGTTAGTCAGCACTCGTGGTTGCACAGAACAGAAACCACTCAGGCAAGTTTAAGCAAAAGAGAGGAATTTAATACAAGTCTTCCGAGTGTCACATGGAACCCAAGGGTAGGGGGCAACCAGGCCTCAGCAGGAACGAGAACCAGGATCTCAAATGCCATTGAGCAGCCAGGAAGCTTCTCTTCCTCTCTGGGTCTCACCATCCTCCACTCTCCCAAACACATGGCCAAACATGACTGTCAGTCCTCAGGTCAGGTGACCAGCAGAAATGGACTGGCATCTCTGAATCCCAACAGCAAAACCATGAGAGGGAGAACCCATTGCTCAATTTGGGTCCTGCACCAAGAGCCCATCAACTATGGCCAGGGACCCAGTCCTGTGGGCAGTCTGGTGCCCAGAGGCAACAGCACGGGCTGGACAGACATTCCCAAGAGCATCCATCTACTCCAATGGTGCTCTGGAGTGGGGGTCAAGAAACTTGTGCACTAGTCCCGGTGTTGCCTCAGGAAATCCCCTACGTCTCTGGACCCTCTTCCTCTTCTGTTCACTCAGTGCTTTCTACAGTCCTTTATCACAACACTTAGATGGTATTATAATTATTTGTGTATCTGTCTTCCTCACTAGACTGTGATTTTCATTCATGCTTTCAATATAATAAATATCTACCAAGCACCAGCCATGTGTTGGGAATGCAGAGATGATTCCAACTCAATGCTTCCTGCCCTCCCAGAGGCTCAATCTGTCTTTGCATGTAGTCATGTGAAACAGGTCAGCCTCAATGTCCAGTTCTGCCCAAATTCAGGTATTAGGGACTTTCTTTCCCACACCATTGATACTCAGCATCAAGACCCCACCCCTTGTTTTATGAGGTTTGTAAGGTTCCTGAACTGTTATGAAAAGAGGGTGTCCTGTCCACAAGAACTGGCTCAGATGGGGCATGGCCTCAGTGGGCATCACTTCTGTTGGTTATTCAAGGGCAGCAGCAGGCAGCTGACAAGAGAAGGACATCACCAGGAAGTGAGGAGCAGAACAGTGACTGTGGCTCCTCAGCACACGTGATGGCCACGGACCCAGGGAGCCACAGTTACCAATGTTGGCTTGGCTGTCATGACGCAACCCGGCCCTGCTGCTGGGCAGTGTCTTGACGCTGACTCTGCTCCTTTCCACCTCTCTGCTTCCATCTCAGACCACTCTGATCTCCTTCAAGATCAACTCCTGTTCCCATTCTCCACCTGAGTGACCCCTGCCAGCCTTCCCATGAGCAGGATGGGCCAGGCACTCTTCTACGTTTTTTTTTTTTTTTTTGTGGAAGATCAGCCCTGAGCTAACATCCGTGCTAATCCTCTTTTTGCTGAGGAAGACCGGCTCTGAGCTAACATCAATTGCCAATCCTTCTACTTTTTTTCCCCCCCAAAGCCCCAGTAGATAGTTGTATGTCATAGTTGCACATCCTTCTAGTCGCTGTATGTGGGACGCGGCCTCAGCATGGCCAGAGAAGTGGTGCATCAGTGCGCGCCCGGGATCCGAACCCGGGCCGCCAGTAGCAGAGCGCGCGCACTTAACCACTAAGCCACGGGGCCGGCCCCCTTCTATGCTCTTACCAGTCCACTACTAAGGCATAAACTTTACACCGTGCTTCATTTAGCACCACCCCTTTGGGTTCTCAAAATCCCTTCTCTCCATAAAGCCCACCACTTGGCTTTCAATACTATTCATGTGGGTGTCCACAATAAAGCCTAGTTTGGAAGTTGAAAAACTAAACATAGGTGGGTTTTTTTCCCCTTTCTCTTTGCATTGGTGCTATAAAAATACTAATTCTTGAAGGCAACGTGAGTGAGTGACTAGGGGGGAGGGTCACATACAAGGAAGTGTGGAAAAGAAAAGCACAAATACTAGTATTTCAAGATGTTTTCCTCCTACACACATCATCAAATTGTAAAGACAACAGGATAGGGTCTCTAGTTGGGGTGTGCAGCGTTCTCCGAGGTCTGGCACGTGGTGGGAGGAGAAAGCAGAAAGGCCTGTGCAGAGGAGGTGACACTGAGCCGAGCCTTGAGAGGATCAGTAAGAATTTCCAGGGAAACAGGGGTGTGGGACAGCATCAACGGGACCGAACAAACATGGGATAACAAAGAAGAGCTAACTATGTGCCAAGCGCTGTTTTAGGAAGCACTTTTTAAATATTAATCATCAAAACCACCTTAGAGGGCCAGATTTTTAAAAAGATGAAACTGAGGCACAGAGTGGTTAAGCTATTGGCTCCAGAATTCAGATATGGCAAGTGGTAGAACTGGGATTCAAGCCTGAGAAGATTGGCCTCAGAAGCCCTATACCCTACACTGTTCTGTCTCGAGGAATTGAAAGCAGCTTTGTAATGGGTGGTGGGAGATTCGGCTGAAGGAATGAGCAGAAAGACCACAGAAGACCTTGCACACCATCAGGAGCTCAGACTTTCTCCTATCCCTAAAGGGGAGCCAACAAAAACTTTTAACCAAGAGAGAGGCATACAAGGTGCAATTAGAAGGATAATGGATTGGAAGGGGCAGGACCAGAGGCAGAGACCAATTAGGAGGTTGTCTTAACAGCCTAAATAAAAGAGAATGTGACCGGAAGAGCAGTGAGTTGGAACAGATGGGTTCCAGGACTGTTAAGTGGAAAGGATGGTGTGAAAGATATCCACATCCTAATGACTGAAACCTGAGGATGTCACCTTATATGGCAAAAGAGACTTTGCAGATGTGATTAAGTTAAGGATCTGGAGATTAGAGATTATTTTGGGTTATCTGGGTGGGCCCTATGTAAATCACAAGGGTCCTTATAAGATGAAGCCAGGAGACCAGAGTAGTAGGAGGAAGGCAATGTGAGAGGAAGACAGAGTTTGAAGTGATGCGGCTATAAGCCAAGGAATGTAGGCAGCTTCTAGAAGCTGAGACAAGGAGTGGCTTCTCCCCTACAGCCTCCGGAAGGAATTAGCCCTCCTGACACCTTGGTTTTAGCCCCATAAAACTCATGTCAGACTTCTAACCTCCACAACTGTCAGATAATAAACTTGACTTGTTTTGAGCCACTAAATTTGTAGTTATTTATTATATCAGCCATAGGAAACAAATACAGATGGGTAAGACCTGCTGACCAGGCAGTTATGAGAGAAAGAAAGGGAGGAGTCACAGAAAGCATCAAGGATGACAGCCAGGATTTTGGCTTGGGTGTTGCGGCTGGCGGTGAGATCATTGTAATCAGGATTGAGAGGAGTAAGGGGCAGTTTGGGGAACAGTGGGAGGGTGGTGTGTTCAGTCGTGCACATGTTAAGTTTGAAGTGCCAAGGAGAAATGTCCAGGAGGAAGGTCTGGAGCCTAGGACAGAGCGTGAGAGCCATCTGTGCACACAGGCTCTGATCTGCAACTGCTGGGAGACCTTTGTGGCTAGAGACATGGGTTTCCTTTTCTAGGTCATACTCTGTGATGTGGGGTCAAAACCCTCTCCTAAACACAGCTGTAGAGCACTTAAGCCCCAGTCCTAGCATCCTCCTCATATCCCTTTTTGGATTGAGTGGCAGACTTATTCCAGATGGCAGAAGCCAAATTCACTCTTCCAAGGAGGTGGCCAGTGTATCACCTCTGATGGCACAGGCAGCCTCACACTGAGGGCAGGGCAGCCCGCAGGGCAAATGCCCAAGATCAGCTCTGCTGAGTTGCTTCCCGGCGAGCTCTACTGGCTCCTGAAGGGCCACTCTGTCCCACGGGCCCATTTGAAGATGCAGTGTAGCGTATAAGCCAGTTTAACTCAAGGTATACCTGTGGACAACAAAGGTGTTTCTGACAGTGACAGAAATATCTCAGTGCAGTTTCCCATGGGTCACACTGAACAAACACTGAACACAAAGTGCATGGGGTAAAAGTCACATATCATTAAAACAAAACAAAGCCTGCTCAGCCTGCAGAACAGGTGGGAGCTAAGGCCTGACAGCAGATGAGATCATTCGGGAAGGGCTTGTGGCCTAAGAGAGGAGGGCCAGACAAACCAACTTCTCTAGGGCGGGCAAAAGAAGGGAAAGGGAACCCTGACATACCCATCTTAGACACCCAGGGCTGACATGCAGTGGGAATTCAAAGGATGCTTGGTGAGTGGATTAACTGGCATTTTATCTTCTGTAGAATACAAAAAAGGAAAGAAAGAGAATGTGGAAAAATATGTATACCAAAAAAAAAAGAGAAAAAACACACGCACACAGACCAGAAACATGTTTATTATTCAAATAACTGAATTAACTATGTAGGTGTGAAACTGGATTCTATTCAGAAAGGGCTTAAACTGTAAACAATATAAAGTTATCTCAGGAAAATGATGGTCTCAACAGCGAATAAAATAAATGCAAATTCAACTACCTTAACATAACATGATAGGCCCATAAAAATAGAAAAAACAAAAATAGGTGACAAAGCGCTAAGTTGGTGAGGCTGTGGGAAACAAGGGCACCACCAGCCACAGAGGAGAACACTGGGGTCACAAAGGAGAGGAGCCAATAATGTGCACACCCGGGAACGGGGATCCTTGGGTTGCACATACCAGAAATCCACTTATGCAAAAAAGGAAACAGAGGTGTCCGGGAACCCAAGGAAGCACCTTAGACCTCAGGAGGGTCAGAAACCAGGAACCTCTTTCCCTCCCTCCTTGTCTGGGTTTCCCTGGCACATCTGCTTATTTTCTCCTTCTCTGCAGATCTTTTTGCCATGTACCCATTCATACAACAAAGATTTGTGTATATGCCCAAACATTACAGTTGAGTGTTCAAGTGTACCCAGGAAAGATTGTGTTGCAATTTGAAATTCGTGGGAGAAGGAGTCAGAGCGGCCCAGCCTCAGGTCTGGTCTAACCAGCTAGGACTCAGGGGGACAGGATATTACTTACCTCTAAGGGGGCTGGAATCTCTGATCCTTTTTCCCACAAAAGGATCCTTCATCTCTAGGTAAATCAGTGAACGTGACTAGATAAGCTGGGGATAGCTAGCATTAACCATTAACCCACCCAAAACTTCTGAGCTCTAAGCCCTGCTTCCAGCCAGAACATCTGCTAACTTTTTCCTGCTTCCAAACTCCACATCCTTATTACGCCTTCCAGTCCATTCTCCACCTCACAGCCAGACTTATCTTTTAACATGCAAATAAGATATTCTTCCCCTGCTACAAACAAACAGACAAAAAACAAAAAACCTTCTTCAACTCCTTCCAGTGGCAATTAGAATAAAATCTTAAATCCTTATCATAGCCTATCAGGCCCTACCTACCTGATCTAGCCCCCTTCAAATCTCCCCCTCATTCACTCTGCTGTAGCCACACTGGTCTTCTTGCTAGTCTTCAAATATGCCAAGATCATTCCTACCTCAGGGCCTTTGCACTTGCTGTTCCCTCTGCCCCATATTTTTGCACAGCTGATTCCACGTCATTCAGGACCCAGGTGATGTCACCTCCTCAGGGGGTCTTCCCTGCTGTCCCATCTAAAGTAGTGACACCCATCTCAACACACACATAACTCTAGTTACTCTCTACCTTGTTTTTCAGTTTTTTCTTCATAGGACTTAATACTTGTTGAAACTCTCTTGTTTGTTTACTAGTATATTTTCTTTCTCCCTATATTAGAATGTAAGCTCCATATGAGCAGGGACCTAGTCTGTCCCGCTCTTTGATATTTTCCCAGTAGCAGCACTGAGCCTGGCACTTAGGAAACACCAAAAAACACTTGAATGAAAGCCTGAATACTTTGGTTTCCATGTTATACCAGGAGGCAGGGCAGCACAGCACTTCCGGCCATGGCTTCGGAGCTGGATCACCTGGGTTCACCAGCTCCCTCACTTCCTACCTGTGTAAACTTGCACAAGTTAATTCACCTGTGTTTCAGTCTCCCCATATGTAAAATGGGGAAGATACTAGTACAAATCCCATGGCATGGTTTGAGGATTAAATGAGTTCACACATGTAAAGGGTTTACAAGGTGCCTGCCACAGATTAAGCACTCAAAGTGTTTTCATTTATTACTCATTATTAATCACTAGTCCATTTCTGAATTCTTAAAATTCATCTTTCATTGTTCTCTCCATATTTCCTCTTTTATCTTATTTTCATATCTTTATCAGTTTCCTCTGTGTTCTGGGACAATCTGCAGTGTGTTTTTTTTACTAAATCAACCTACTGTGTTCAATCTGGCATTCATTGCTTCCATGCAGTTTTTAATTTAACAGCCACTTTTTTTTTTTGTTTTTGCTGAAGAAGATTAGCCCTGAGCGACCATCTGTGCCAATCTTCCTCTATTTTGTATATAGGATGCCGCCACAGCCTGGCTCGATGGGCAGTGTGTAGGTCCGCGTGGGATCCGAACCTGCAAACCCCGGGCCACCAAAGTGGAGCACACGAGCTTAATCACTACACCACCAGGCCGGCCCCTAAAAGCCACATTTTTAAGCTCCTCCTCCACACTTCCTTATCTCAGATTATTCCATTTGCAGAATTGCTGGTTCTAAATTAATTATGTCTCATCTTTTTGAAGCCTATTGAAACATCAAGCAAGAATTGCCTACATTTTCTTCTGTTCTTTGCAATAGGTATTTTTTCTGAGGTAGGCAGCTCCTCCAAATCTTCAGAAAAATGATAAAGCACCCTCTCTGCAACTGTAAAATATTTCTTACTTATTCTTATGAAGGGACATCTACACCAAGGGTAACCAATCATCGTGGTTTGCCTGGACTCAGGAGCTTCCCAGGACGTGAGAATTTCAGTGCTAACACCAAGAAAGTCCAGACAAAACAGGACTAGCTGGTCACTCCACCTCCAGCTGTAGACAGGGTCAAGGAGGAGCTCTGTCATACTGGCACAGACGTTCCTCCATATCTTTCAAAAAGGAGGAAACCATTTTCTAGTACTTAGAACTACCAGCCTCTTCCAAGTAGCATTTAAACATGTGAAAGTCTCTCAGAAATAAAGGAAAACAACTTGCTTCAACTCCAAGCCTCCCTCTGGCAACCATCCTCTCTCCTTCCTTTCACAATTTACAAAGCAGACCACACTCGCTATGGCCACTCTCTCTTCTCCCACTCACTCCTCAAACCACTGAGATATGGCTGCCATTTTCTAACCATCGACTCAAACTTCTCTTACCAAGGCTACCACTGATGTCCTCATCACTAAAATCCACTGAATGCGTCTCATTCCTTATCGGACACGGCCTCTCTACATTCTTCCCTGCTGACTACTCCCTTCTCAAAGCTCTCTCCTTTCAGCTTCTGTGATCGTGATCACAGCCTCCTGGTTTCTCCCCTCTCTCACTCCTCAGTTTCTGATGCAAGTTCCTCTTTCATAATTGTTGGTGTTCCTCAAGTTCTGTTTTAGACCTTTTCTTTTCTCACTACACCCCCTGCTTGAGTGACCTTATCTTCCACAGCTCCAAATATCATCCATGCTGATAACTTAGAAATCCCTATCTCCAGCCCCGAATTCTCTCTGGGCTCAACCTGAATATCCAGTTCCTTCCTGTACTTTCCATTAGGGTTCTCCACAGACACTTTCATCTCAACAAGTCCCAAAGTGAACTTATCCTCCGCCCTCAGCCCAATCCTGCTCTTCTTCCAGTGTTCTCCATCTTGTCTGAAGGAATCACCATCAACCAACTGCTCGAGTGAGAAGCCTGAGGCTTATTCTTGACCCCTTCTTCTCCCTGATCATCAATAAGTCCTGTAAGTCCATCAAGACCTGCTACATACTTGAACCATCCCCCTGCCTGGAGGCTGTCTCCAGCCAATTCATTCTCCGCTTTGCACCAATGGGATCTCTCCAGTAAACACATCAGATGCTGTTTTCTCAGGGTTAATGGTTTACAGGGCCCTCTATGACCTGGTTCCTGCAGACCTCTCCAGCCTTTCTCCTAACACTCCGCTACCTGGCTCACTCCCGTTACTCTTTCTGGTGTTTTCTTAGATGCCATTTCCTCAGAAAGCCTTCCTAGACTCCTCTGAACTAGGTCAAGTACAATCCTGCATGTTACCCAAATATCTTTATTATAGCATTTATCACATCCATTGAAACAGCATGAACGACTTGAACTCATCGAAGACAGGAACTGTCTTGTTCACTGGTATTATCTCTAGCGCCTAGAATGGTGAATAGTAAGCACTTATTAAGTACGTTGAATAAATTAACAAACAGACGTTCCTGATTATAAAGCTCTTATCTGTTCATTAGATTAGGCTCCCAAAGTCCTCTACTTGCCTTCATGTTAGTCCAGTTCAAGTTATCATGCACCTCAAGAAAAATACAACTACTTTGTTGGAGTGCCCATTCCAAATAGCTAGAAGCAGCATGACACAGTAGAAGGAACACAATTCCTAAGCCAGGAGACCAGAGTTCCAGTCACGGTTCTGCTGCTCTTTATGCTATTATGGGTGACGCACTTAACCTCTCTGGGCCTCAATTTCTCCATCTGCAAAATAAAATGGCTAATCTAGATCAGTGATTTTCAAAGTGGGTTCCACAGGAGAGGAGACTGAATCAGAGGGTTCAGAGGCCCCTGTGGCCCGCCCAGACCCCAAACCACTCTGCTTCGATCCATATTATATACTGGAGTTCAGGTAAGGTTTTATTGGAGGAAGAAAACAAAAAGGATCCACAGCTAAAGCAAGTTTGAAAACAACTGAAGAAGATGATCACTGAATTCTCTGCACCCTTTACATGCTGACATTTAAAACAACTGGAAGCCATGAGTGTCACTATCAAGAAGGTAGGTTCTAAAAAGCATGGAAAGATTCTGACTGTGAAAGTCTGAAGAGGGTGGGCTGGCACTTCTGCCTCCCATCAAGAACCCACTGGTTTTCATGTAACTCTACCTCACTATGCAGATCTAGTAGGACACAGAGACGTTTTTGAATCCACAAATAACATTTCTAGAAAGATCTTTATCCCTCAATCCTCTTGAAGGAAGCTCAGGCCAAAAACATAGGCCTAAATGACTTTAAGTCTTGCTTTTGTGTGGCTCATCACCCCATATCTGGTGACTCAAAGGCTGACCTCAGCCTCACACCTGAGAATGCACTGTCCCAAGGGCATTGCATAGACAGGGCCTTCCTTTTGCATGGGAAGTACCCAGTAGTTAGCGTGTACCGCTATGGGCTGTAGTCAGAAGACCCAGGCTTCTCTCCTAACCTGCCACTTACTTGCTCTGTCACCGCTGTGGACACCTTTTGTTTCGTTTTTAGCATCAATACCATCCCCAGCCTCTTTCTGAAAACCGTTTCTTCCCCCAGCCCCATTCTAGTCACATGGTTCTATAGAGAGCTGCCATGTTCTTAGGTGACCAGCTCTCCTGCTTAAATCCACGGGAAACAACAGAATTCAGCTCTACTGGAAGTTCCTCCTTGGGATTTTCAAACTTGGGGCTCAGGTCCATTTCTTTGCAGTGGCGAAAAGCTATGAGACGAGAGGTGTGGAAGCTTCCAATGATCGTTTGAAGAAAACTGGTTTGCATGGAGGAAAAAAGTGAAGTCAGCACGCAGAGAACACAAAGGGGAGGCAGAGACAGTGCTGGCAGTGCCTGAGTCCCTGGTGGCAGGCATTCCTGAGGCCCAGCTGCACCTGAACTGCCCTTCAGGAGGGGCTTGGTTGTTCAACTTGTCCTTGGATTCCATGAGCCAAGAAATCTTTCTCTACCTACATTAATTCAAATTGGCTTTTAGTCCCTTACAACTGAACTGACACCAACCCTACATTAAGTCACTTAAATAGTATGAGTCTGTTTCCTCATTTGTAGAAACTACTTCAAAGATTTTTGACAAAGACTAATGAGATATATAACTGTGTTAAAATTGTACTGAGCTATAAATATGTAAGGAGTGACTATGACAGATGTCTGATGATGATGATAATGGCAAGTGCTACCCAGGTGGAGTTTAGACTTGGCATAAGATCACCCCTGCTGCTGGAAAAACAAGCGTCTTGCTGGCTAGAAGGCAGTAATTCCACGGTGGATATCCACTGCTTGTCTGATCAGTTGCCCTCCCCACCCACCAACCCACACACCCTACCTCTGGGAATGACTCCACCTCCACTCCATCTATTTGGTTTCCAGGGGAACTGTCCTATTCTTTCAAGACTCCATCCCTAGCCTGGTTGATGGGCCTCATGGTAAGCACCAGACCCAAGCTGGGGTAATGAATCCCTTTCCTGGGACTCTTTTTTTTTAATTGTGGCAAAATATACACAAAATTTACAATCTTAACCATTTTTAAGTGTACAGTTCAGTAGTGTTAAGCATTTCACATTGCTGTGCAACCAATCTCCAGAACTTTTTCGTCTTGCAAAATTGAAACTCTATACCCATTAAACAACTCCCCATTTCCTCCTCTCTCCAGGCCCTGGCACCCTCCATTCTACTTTCTGTCTCTATGAATTTAACTACTCTAGATACCTCATGTAAGTTTCATCATACAGTATTTATTCTTTTTTGACTGGCTTACTTCATTTAGTATAATGTCCTCAAGGTCCATCCATGTTGCAGCATGTGTCAGAATTTCCTTCCTTCTTAAGGCTGAATAACATTCCATTGTATGTATACACGAAATTTTGTTTATCCATTCATCTATCAATGGACACACAGGGGTTGTTTCCACCTTTCGGCTACTGTGAATAACGCTGCTATGAACGTGGGTGTGCAAAATCTCTTCAAGACCCTGCTTTCAGTTCTTTTGGACATATACTCAGAAGGTGAATTACTGGATCATATGGCAATCCTATTTTTAATTTTTTGAGGAACCGCCACACTGTTTTCCATAGCAGCTGTGCCATTTTACATTCCCACCAATAGTGCATAAGGGGTCCAATTTCTCCACATCCTCATCAACATTTATTTCCTGGTTTTTTGATAGGAGCCACCCTACTGGGTGTGCGATGTCCTGGCGCTTTTTGTGTGTATGCGCGCGTGTGTGTGTGTGTGTGTGTGTGTGTGTGTGAGAGGAAGATCAGCCCTGAGCTAACATCCGATGCCAATCCTCCTCTTTTTTTTTTTTGCTGAGGAAGATTGGCCCTTAGCTAACATCCGTGCCCATCTTCCTCTTCTCTATATGGGATGCCGCCACAGCATGGCTTGACAAGCAGTGTGTCGGTGCGCGTCTGGGATCCAAACCTGCGGTCCCAGGCCGCCGCAGCGGAGCGCGCGCACTTAACCGCTTGCACCACCAGGCCGGCCCCTGTCCTGGCACTTTTGAACTCAGAACCAGAGAGAGCATCAGCACAACCTCTTGCACATGTAAAAGCTGTAAGAGGTAAAGCTTAGGTGCTGCTGGCAGCCCTGTCTCCCACCAGGTAGAGAAAGCCTGTTGGCAGTGAGAGAAGGGAGCGGGGGTCTCCACAGCATCAGATTAATTAATACTAGTTGTGCCTGGGGCTTTGATGCTTTTCCATCCTTGAATGTGATGAGACACCTCAGTAACCCCACCATAAACTCACCTTTCTGCTTAAGTTAGTATGCGTTTGGCTTGTTTCATCTGTAACCATGATTTTTAACTAACGTAAACATCTTAGAAGAGTTAGTTCTTCAGGAATTTTTTTTTTTTTTGGCTTTTTCTTGTCTTGATTCCTTCTTATAAGTAGATGGGATATAAATAATTTGTACATTTAAAAAGCCCTTTAGGAATGCCCTTGGAGAAACGTAGTGCAATGGTTATAGCATGGGTTTGGAGTCAGCCCAGATTGGCTTCAAATCCTAGCTCAACAAAGGTTTACTGACTGCCTTTCAAGCACTGGCCCTTTCTGGGTGCCAGGGATAAAGCAGTTAACAACAGACAAAAATCCCCACCCTCAGAGGGCTTTCTTTCTAGTACTTCGCAAATATTTGTGTGTGTACTCAGTGCCAGCCATCATTAAGATCTCTGAATATGTATGCCTGTTTACAAAATGGGGATAATAAATTACCTTGCCCATTTGTTTGAAGGAATCATTATAAGGTATGCACGTGCCTGACACACAGCACGCACTCAAGGAAGTGTAGCCATGTTTACAGAGCTGTGCCTGGCAGGAATTAGCCTCAGTATCTCCTGGGTGCCCACTGTGTGTCCCACATTGTCTTAAAATAGGACTCACATCTTGGCAGAATTTACTCTCCAATGGAAGCAAGAGATAGTCACAGGTGATATGTTCTTTAGTACAGTAATGAGGAAGTAAAAGAATACGGTGAATAAGAACACAGATTTTGGAGCCACCTACCTAGTTTCAAATCCCAGCTTGCCCTTGGGAAAAGCACTTAACTCTTCTACTCGGCTTCCTCAATTGAAAAATAGAGCTAATAACAACAATGATGATACTACCTCATAGGGCTGTTGTGAGGACAAAAAGAGCTATTACACGTCAAGTACTTAGAACACTCCTGGCACGTAGTACTATATAAGTACTCGCTAACATTATTATAAACTGCTATGAGAACACACAGGAAAGAGAAACTAAGCCTCCCTAGAGGAGCCAAGGGAGCTTTATCTAAGGAGAGGACATCAGATCTAGACCTCAAAGGATGTGCAGGAGTTCGCCAGGTAGGGGAAAGGGCATTTCAGGCAAAGAAAACAGTTCAAGCAAATGAGCTAATCCATGAAGAAATCGCACGCATTAAAAAATAACAATAACAACTAATAGCCGAAGCCTAGCTGGGTGGCAGAAAAAGCGTGAGGCACCGTTTCTGGCCATTAGCACTGTGGACCACTAAACTAGTCAGTTTTAGGTCAGAGTTTGCCCTGATAACTTTTGGGAACTCACACCATACCATAAACCAACACTTAAGTAGCATTAACAATTTTTATCCAATGAAGCAAATAAATCCAATTTATATCTACCATTTATGAGGCACTGCTGTGCCAAACACTATGCTGTTTCAAAAGGACCTCATTTAATCCTTATGATGTTCCCTGAAATGGAAGCAATGACCACATTTTACATATGAGGAACCTCAGGCTGCTTGAGCAGTTTTCCCAAGGTCATATAGATAGCCTATATGATAAGAAAGTGTTTAGCTGCAAGTACAAATAGCAGGTTTGTTTTGTTTTTTCCACATAAAGTCTGGAGGCAGGTAGTTATAGCCCTTAGTTCAGTTATTTCACAATGCCACCAAAATACCTTCTATCTTTTCTCCCCGCCATCTTTGGAGTGTTAGCCATTGGCCCTTAGCCTCATTCAGTCTCATGTTCCCTATAATGCTTTTTTCATTCTCGTCTTAAAATCTCACCAGCCAAGGTTTTGTCAAGCTTTACTTTTTGAAATTTTTCAGAGGTCAGCTCATACAACTCACTGGTTTCACAGATGGGGAGACCGAAAGATTTGCCCCCAGCAAGTTACTAGAGCTAATTAGTTAAACCAGCCTGGAACTCAGTGCTCTTTCCATGATATCAATTTGGTGGAGACTGCAAACTGCCCACCAAAATCTGTTCTCCCATTCTTTCTTGGCATATGGCTTGACTACATTTCTCAGTCTCCTCTGCAGGTAGGTGTGGCCTTATGACTAAGTTCTTGCCAACGAAAGTGAGCAGAAGTATGCGTGCCACTGCAGGGTCTAGGCCTTAAGGCATTGGGCGTGACTCCTCCATGCTCTCTTTCCCCTTCTCACTGGCTGGAACCCGTGATGACCCAGCTTCAACCGTGCAGGTGATGACAATGCTGCCCAGAGGATGGAGGAGCAACGTGATATAAGGAAACTGTGTCCCTGAATGACCCCTCAGAGCACAGCTGCCCCACTGACCTGCACTGTTCACTTCAGAAATGTTAACTCCCCTCAGAGCTGCTATGTGAGAAAGAAACTTCTTTGTTCTTTAAGCCACTGTATTGTTCAGTTGCTTTGTTACAGCAGCTTAGCCCTTTACTCTAACTACTACAACCATGCAGCTTCCTTTGTATGTATTCAAAACAGCTTTACAAATGACCAGTTAGCCATCTTTTTAGAAAATAGCCCTAATCGCCCAAGTAGGTGATAATCAAATAGTGAAATTTCTTCCTGTGGCTACTATCCCAAGACTTCTTCATCCTGGTTCAAAACTATTTAACAATTGAAACAGATCATTTATGTAGAGACCCACTTAGTTTTTATGTTTTCCTGCAATTAATTCAACATATAATTGACTTTCTGGATGCTGGGGATATACAGACAGGTTACTGCATTTATTAAAGCTTGCTTTCTAGTGGTTTGTTGTTGTTTTTTTCAATGTTGTGTTGTATGTGTTTTGTGTGTGTGTGTGTGTGAGGAAGATTAGCCCTGAGCTAACATCCGATGCCAATCCTCCTCTTCTTCTCTGAGGAAGATTGGCCCTGGGCTAACATCCATGCCCATCTTCCTCTACTTTATATGGGACGCTGCCACAGCATGGCTTGACAAGCAGTGAATCAGTTCCGGCCCAGGATCTGAATCTGTGAACCCGGGGTCACGCAGCGGACGCGCACACTTAACCGCTCTGCCACCCGGCCAGCCCATGTGCTTTATTTTTTTTTTTTTTGGCGAGCAAGATCAGCCCTAAGCTAACATCCATGCTAATCCTCCTCTTTTTTTGCTGAGGAAGACTGGCCCTGGGCTAACATCCGTGCCCATCTTCCTCTACTTTATATGGGACGCTGCCACAGCATGGCTTGACAAGCAGTGAATCAGTGCCCGCCCAGGATCTGAATCTGTGAACCCGGGGTCACACAGCGGACGCACGCACTTAACCGCTCTGCCACCCGGCCAGCCCATGTGCTTTGTTTTTTTTTTTTTTTTCGCGAGGAAGATCAGCCCTAAGCTAACATCCATGCTAATCCTCCTCTTTTTTTGCTGAGGAAGACTGGCCCTGGGCTAACATCCGTGCCCATCTCCCTCCACCTTATATGGGATGCTGCCACAGCATGGCTTGACAAGAGGTACGTCAGTGAGCACCTGGGATCCGAACCGGGGCGCCAGCAGCACAGCACGCACTTAACCGCTACGCCATGAGGCTGGCCCCAGTGTGCTTTGTTTTAAGGAGAAAAATCCTCTGTGTAGAATGTGGAACTGAGGCTAAGAATACAGTTACTGAGAGTAACAAAGGATCAAACCATGTACCTAGACTATAAATGAACTGCTATCTTGCTTAGCCCTAAAAATCTAGCAAAATATTTTAAAGACTAAGACGCCAGCTCTCTTTTCAGAGTCAAAGTATTTCCCAAACACTGTTGTCAGAACTCCAAGAAGCGTCTAAAGCCTAGTCAAGATTTTTACTTTATACGTCAATTATATCTCAATAAGTCTAGGGGAAAAAGGTTTTTACTGACAGAGGTAGATGGACCTGATTGCTTGCTGAGTGTTGGAATTCATTACCAAAGCCATTTACATAGCACTGCTCTGGACTGGAGACTATGGGTACCTGGACTGAAGGGCTCTGCTTGTCTGGGGTTTAGCTGAGTCAGATGGTACAAAAGGGCATTCCTCATCCTCACTCCAGGCTGAACAAATAGTCCAAAGCTGGTCTCTATGGTCCTTCCCTGCTCTCAAATGTGACAGGGTATGAGATTTAGTAGTTCAGTGAGAGAGGGAACCTGAGGTTCGTCCCGGCTTTGCCACAACCTCACTGTGACTGTGGAACATTCACGTTTTGAGCCTGTTTCCTCATCTGTACAAGAAGGTGCCAAGGATCCTTTCATCTCTACATTTTGATAGTCACTAGGAAGAACTACTTTCCTTCCCTACGCTCAACAGCAAAGTCATCCAAAGGGCAGCAGGCAGAGAAGGGGAAATCTACCTCAGGGTAGTGCCTCAGACCAGGGCACCAAGCAGATTTCCAGTGAGTGTTCTGCCTTCCCCATTCTCTGCTGCTGGTGAAGGAATTCCAACTTGCCGAATTTACAGTTTCCAAGAATAGGGGCGGGGGCACAATCACAGTGCCTTACACTTCCTAGGCGCTTCATAAATACTAGGCACTTTGATTTTTTCTTTCAAGAAATTCCTGAGTGGTTAAAGTTCCACATGCTCCACTTCAGCGGCCCAGGTTCATGGCTTCGGATCCTGGGTGCAGAACTACACCATTCATCAAGCCATGTTGTGGCAGTGACCCACATACAAAACAGAGGAAGACTGGCACAGATATTAGCTCAGGGCTAATCTTCCTCAGAAAAAATAAAAAATAAATTTAAAAAGTAAAAGAAATTCCTGGGTTTTTTTTGTTTGTTTTGCTGAGGAAGATTCACCCTGAGCTAACATCCGCTGCCAATCTTCCTCTTTTTTGGGATGTGAGCCACCACCACAGCACGGCCACTAATAGATGACTTGTATAGGTCTGTGCCCAGGAACCGAACCCGGGCTGCTGACGTGGAGCATGCCAAACTTAATCACTAGGCCATTGGGGCTGGCCCTAGAAATTTCTGATTTCTAACCGCCAGAGATAGCAATGAGTCCAATAAGAAGTTGTTGCTCCAGGTATTTCAGACGGAAGGATTAAAGGCTTTTTGAGGTAGGATTATTAAAACTAGTTTTTTCTGCTTGCCCACTGAGACTTTTTTAAAGCTAAAACATCTTTAGCAACTTGAGTGAAGAGCATTTCAGAGAGACTAAGATTCCTCCCTAAAAACTGCCAGCTTAGCACAGTACTCAACAGCCTGAGCTCTGAAGTCTGCTGGGTTCACCTCAGTTCCAGCTCTGCCACCTACTAGCTGTACTCCTTTGCTGAGCCCTCGTTTCCCCATTGTTAACAGGAATAGAAATCATGAGAAGATAATGTATGTAAAATGCTTGGTCCTGCTTGACTCATGCTAAGTATTCACCTCCACTTCCAGTAGGAAGATGTGGCTTCCTACCCAGTTAGCTCCCGAAGTAGTTAACAAAACTGATTGGGAAAATTATACTGTGTTTAATGCAAACAACAATATGGGGTGGATACAACGATAATTTCTTCTTTGACCAGAGAAAAATGTATTCTTGTGATTCAAATCAGTGAACGGTTCAATAAAACTCAAGGGGCCCAGGACATCCTATAGACTGAGTGGGGGAGGAAGGAGAAGAGAAGCCACTGAAGCCATGTTGAAAAACCCAGCTTTCCAGGTTACATGGTACCATATCCGCAGTCCTGGCCCCAGACTCCTGCCCCAGCATCATGCTGTGTCACATGTGTGCCTCAGCACACGCCTCCTCCCCACACATGCACACACTCCCACACACCAAGGTGAGGCAGGTCCTCGGACCACTTGCCCTTACAGAAAGTGTCCGTTCTCTACAGCCCTTATCACAGCTGTAATTCTGTAATTATTTGATGAATGTGGACTTTTTTGATCACCACTGTATCCCCAGAGTCTAGCACAGCCCCTGGCACATAGTAAGTTCTAAAATATCTGCTGGCTGAATGAATGGGCTGGCTAGAGCTTAAGAATTCCTCAGAGGCTAGTTTTGGCCTAAACTCTGGCATCTGAATGAAATTCAGTAAACAAAGGTGAGTGAACCCTGCTTATGGCCTGGGGTCAACTGGGGGACCCCAGGTGGGTGGTTAAGGCCAAAAATAGGACAGAGGTGGCAGGAGAAATCCATGCACATCCAGGTACTGCCAACAGGCAAGGTGACAGAAACAGTATGTGCTATATGCTATCTTTTGAGTAAGGAGAAAAAATAAGAATATATATTTGTATTTGTTCATTTTTGCTTTAAAAAACCTCTTGAGAGATAAGAGACTAATAAGTGATTATTTATAGGGGGAGAAGGAGACGGAGGTGGGAGAGAGATTTCTCAATGAATGTCTTTTTATATCATTTTGATTTCTGAACTATGTAAGAAATCTAGTGAAAAAATAAAACTTTTAAAAAATGTTGGAAGGGAAAAAAGGGTGGGTGAGCTATGGAATTCAGCACTGTTTAAAAAGGTCAATCAAGTTCAATAGTTCTTTTACTTTACCCTCTCCTTGTATGCATAGCTAACAATACATTTATCCAGAACTGCTTTTTAAGGTCCAGCAGAAATGCTTCTTCTTCCATGATCCCTTCCCTTCCCCTCCAAAGCGAAATCCTGCACAGCTTTTTTGGCCTTATCTCTTACCTAGATTGGCTGTTTGTGTATATATACACAATATTTACCAGCTCCCTAAAAACAAGAACCACATTTCATTTTATCTCTATACTCCCTCTAGCCTAGTCTGGGGCCTCATATAGTAGATTCTGAACAAATAAAATATTACTTGAATGGGGAGTTAATGCTTAATGGGTACAGAGTTTCTGTTTGGGGTGATGAATAAGTTTTGGAAACAGCAGTGATGGTTACACAACATTGCGAATGTAATTAATGCTGCTGAATTGTAAACTTAAAAATGCTTAATTTTATGTTAAATAATACATACATATACTTAACATTGCTGGCAGCTCAGGTCACTCCAGAAAGAGAGCTTCAACTGGAAATAACAAATCTCCAGTAAAAGACCCTCTCCAGATGTCTGCCAAGAGTATAGTAAGTGTTCAATAAACATCTGCTAAATAAATGAACAGAGAGCATGATCATATGAAGAATGTCAAATCTGAGAAAAAGCTAGCATGTTGATAACAGAGCATATTGTATATAAACCAGAGGTGGACACACATATATCTTTAAGGACTAAAGAGGCTCTTGCAAACTTTTTCTTTATTCAACTTTCAATAAAAATATAGATTCCTAACTCAATAGAAAGACAGCAGTGACAGCAATTATAACACAGGAGGAGATCAACAAATTTCAGTCTTTAGTTTTCAAGTCCCATGTCACAACCACCTTGGTCTGATTCTTTCCTTACAGAATTCCACGAACTGGTTTGGTTCAATTAATCAGCTCATTGTGGCCAGTCCTTTCTTGACATTTACTCAAATCCAGAACTCGATTTGTGGCTCACAATACTTCAGTTATCTATAAAAGTGTCTGGAAATTAGATATTTTTAGCCAGAGTCAGGAACATAAAATTTCTTTTTTAAGGGATGTAGTGAATTCTGGTATTCATCACCAAAAAGATGCTCAACTGTAAAAAAGTACAATCTGTGCCTCTTTTAAAATAGAACCTTTAAGCTTAAAAAAGAAAAAAAATATCCCTTCCCAAACTCATTACCAGATACATCAGCCACACAAGGAGCTGACAAGACCTGCTGTTTCCATGAAAGAGAACATGAGACTTTAAAACCATACCATTGAATGAAAGAAAATGGTGGGAGCTTTCTGCATGGTGCTCCTCAGCCCAGATTGGGACACAAGACATAACTCTCCCTGCTGAACTGGATCCGCACTACCCTTGCAAAGGCCACTGGACATGTCTCTTAATCACCGGATTTCAGCTCTTCACCACTCTGCCCTGGGGATCCCTTCTCCTTAAGCTCTCTGTCACGGTCTGGGGAAATACCCTGACTTTCTATGGTTGTGACGGCATCTGAGTCCAATCTTCTTCTTTTCTTCAGTTGGTGCAAGTGGGATTTGGA
Source organism: Diceros bicornis minor (assembly GCF_020826845.1). Classification (NCBI taxonomy): domain Eukaryota; kingdom Metazoa; phylum Chordata; class Mammalia; order Perissodactyla; family Rhinocerotidae; genus Diceros; species Diceros bicornis. Next base: position 53,519,119 of record NC_080752.1, read on the forward strand.
TTTTATATGTGCTAAGACAAAACCAAAACAGAAAACAAAACAAAATAAAACTCATTAGGATTTTCTAGAATTAATCCTAGAAGCATACAAAATTAACTATACAATCCTTTTCTTTAGCAATAACAGGATCAACACATGTATTGGTACAGCTGCTTAGCATTTTCAAGGGAAGACAAGTTACATGGCCAGCTAGCTAGCAAACTAGAGCGAGTTACCATGTATCAAGTGCACCCTGCTAGGTGCTTCACATCACTAATCTTCACAACAATCTTGCAGCACAGTATTATTCAGCTCATTTTATACAGGAGGAAACTGAAGTTCGCAGAGGTCTTACATTTTGTCCAAGGTCACCCAGCAGGTAAGCTCTTCCTTCTCTTTACCTGTAGCTCAAAAAGAGACTCAATTTTCCAGAATCAGGGTTCTAGACTCAATTTTCCAGTATAAGGGCTTCCTGATACAGGTAACATTTCAACTCCAACAGCTAAAAAGTTACAAATCCAGATCCTTGTCTGTATTGCAGGACAGATGCCCTGTCCTGCCTCAGCCCTACAGCATCCACAGCTGCCCTTCCCACTTACCTGCTTGCACAGGTTGCCCCTCCTGGTCTAACATCCTTATGCCTGGGTCAGATAAGCCATTTGAACGACTAACCCACAAGGCTGACATTCTCCAAGCACACAATGCTCCAGAGGGATAACAACAAGCATTCTTCTCTGACGACCCTTTTTAGAGTCCACAGAGGCAGTAAAGCTGAAAGCCACTGTTGCCTGATGTCAATTTCTGATCTCTCACCCCAAAGATAGTTCCCACTCTCTGACTAATTCATATAAGCTCCTTTTTACTATCCTGTTCCTTTTCAAGGAAATCTTATTTCGGACCACCTAAAGGGAGACAACTGGATTAAATTCTCCTGTATACATATTAAAAACATCATTTTTAAGAGTTTAGAAGCAAAAATAAGTAAGGAAGTGGTTAGAAGTCCAAGAAAAGTTTACTTGGGGGAAAAAGTCAGCTTTGTTCTCCAGCTAGAGCCTAAGGCAAAAATGGGCTTCTGGAGCGGCTCTCCACGGCAGCAGGAGATGGGAGCAAGGCCTTGACAGAGGGCACTATAGAAGGGCTTACACAAGCTAAGCTCACAAAGGCTCACAAATGTTGCTTCTCTAAGGCTCCCCCTGAAGGACATTCGACAAATCGAACCACTAAGTTTCCTTCAGAAAAAACAATCAGACACTCTTTCTCTTTCCCTTTCATCATTATAAATCAACGACAATCGAGCCTTCTTCTGCTGCTTGGGCAATCACAGCCATCCCCAGTCTCTGACAATGGAGTTCATTTTGCCAGAGTTACCAGTTAATAGAACTAATCATTCTATTGGTTGGTATGGGGAGAAAAATCTACTTCTATGAGAATCCCATGCAAACCAGTACTCTGAACAGAAGGATTCCAGCCACTGGGTAAAGTACAGGCCCTACTGTGCCTAAAAGGAGTGAGCCTTAAACAAGTTTCTAAGTACACGTAAATTCAAGGCTTGGAGGCTAAAGCCATTTGGGCTTTGACTGGATGACTACAGAAACCCGACGGGAGTGCAGTGTGACTCTGTGGCAGAGGCAGATCCAGGCTCTAAAGCAGGGAGACACACTGGCGACATAGGGCAGGGAGACTCCGGGTTGGCTGGGGAGTATCTTGTGAAGAAGATATTACCCGAGACTACCTTCTTTTACATGTCTGACAGTCTTGCTTTCACACAGGTTTCCTTAACACTTCTCATCACAGTTTTAGCAACCATCACCATTTCAATGTACTACCCTAAAAACCACTGAAGAGATACCACTTTTGAAGAATATACTGAGGAGGAGTAACTGCACTTTCTGCTCCGTGTCAGCTGTTTCTGCTTCTTTGGTCTCTTGGGTGAGTTGCCTGGCTTCCCTTACAATCCTACCTCACCCCCACTAGGATCTAAACATGAAGGGCCAAGAACCTCTTATAGGGCAGGATCATGAAAGTCAGAGGAGCTCTGGAAAGTTAACTGCAGACCTCTCAGTATAAAATATCTATTCCAGCTGAAGCTAGAGGGCATATGATCTTCTTTTGAAATTCAGAATACAAAGATAACTCTCCTATTTGGAAAGGCCTCCATGAAATTTGACCAGCCTTGTGGAGGAATCTGGCCATCTCTTTACAAATAAACAGACTCTAGCATCGAACCCACCAAAGACCTTAAATTGCACAAAGTCAATGTGACCCACCCTTACAGATTTCTCCATGCTTTTTCCCAGACTCTACCTGCCCATTCACGGTCCCCAATGATGATTCGATCACAGAGGTCACACATGTGATAACTTCTCTTGTTCTCAGTTTCATTGAAGGGCATCTTTACTGGAGTGGCTGCAGGCTTGTGGCCCTAAAAGAACAAGGAAGGGATGGCAGACAAGCATTTGATTCTAAGAGATTTGAGTATCATTCTCTGATATTAAAGGGAGTGGGATTTTCCCAAGATTCCTTTTTCTCATCAAAGAGAGCAGGTGGGCTATGAACAGATTTTACCAACAACCTTTCTGAATGTGAAAGTAGAAACGCAGCCTCGAAGAATCTAAAAGCAGCCAACCCTTCTGCCCTATTCCAAGGAAAAGAGGGCTTGGTTCCCTGGCTAGTAACAAAGGCGTCAGCTAAGGAAAGCTCTCTGAAAACCAGACAACAGACAGTACCATGATTAACAATCACCTGGATGAAACTTTGCACGATTTCAAGAGCAGGTTCAAGAACAGACTCCTCCCACTTCGAGACATCAGATACTTCTAAGCCATATACTGGGGGGACACTGGGACCAGGTCCTAATAATGACAAAGAAAAGTTGTGAGAGGTCAGCCCCCAAGACGTAATCTTTTGTGCTCCCTGGACTCCAAAATTCTCAAGGGAAACATATGGGGCCAAAGGAATAAACATTCTGACCATGCCATTCATTTCAACCAGAAACATGAACCAAATAGCTACATACAATCCAAGAAAGACCTAGAAGGTTGACTGGTCTGCTGCCAATAAGTCTAGCTGCATAATCCAGAGTCTCGGGTATAGGATCTTCCAGATCAGTCAGGAAAACAATACAGAGTAATAGCTCTAGTGACCACTGTGTGGGTTACAACATAAAGACAGCACATCAGGGCCGGCCCTGTGGCTTGGTGGTTAAGTGCGCGCGCTGCAATGCTGGTGGCCCGGGTTCGGATCCCGGGTGCGCATCGAGGCACCACTTCTCCGTCCATCCTGAGGCCGAGTCCCACATACAGCAACTAGAAGGATGTGCAGCTATGACATACAACTATCTACTGGGGCTTTGGGGGGAAAAAATAAAATAAATAAAATCTTTAAAAAAAAAAAAAAAAAGACAGCACATCATAGGAGGAAATAAACTAACAGCTTGAAATAAGTGCCTGTTCTAAGTGCCATATCATCTTACAGAGATATAACTCTGTGGCAAGAGTTCACAGCTTTCTTCAGGAGCAGACACTAGTCTCAAGTTTGTATATATTCCTTCAGCAGTCTGACACTCATGAAACTCACTGATACCGTACCAATAATAATGGGCTGCGAACAGCATAGTATTAGCCAATGAGTCACTGAATCTGAGAATTAGAAAGAAGCCTTGGAATTGAACTAGTTGAGTCTCTCCTGTTAGGAAACAGATCTAGAGTAGTATTCCAGAAACATTCTCTGGTAAATATTTCCAAATGGAGATGAGACTGGTGGTAGCCAAGAGTACAGCTACAGGCATTTCTTCCATCTGAGCCAACCATCTTTAGTTTCTGCTGGTAGCTTCCCCAGTCTGTGGACACACTAAATTGGCTTCGACAGCTAGGTTAAGTCAGTTGCCTAAAGGCAAAGAGCATCAACCCATGGACAAAACATCAAAGTCCTTGAGATGCCAACGGCTGGCAGGTGCTGGCCTTTTGATTGTGTCAACCACAAATAAGATTCTTCATAAACTGGACTGAGCTGCACCTGCCACTACACAGAAAGGTGAGACTAGGAAGGTGCAGGCAACATCCACAGCACACCTGGCTTTGGCTAAGCTTTGCACCTGTCTCCAGGCCACTCTATATTTTCCTTTCCCCTCTAAGTCCTTTGTTGGGCTTCTGTGCCCCGTCTAAGCACCTTTCAACAAGTTCTCGGCTCCCAGCTGCTATTTCTGGCTTAGGTCCAAGGCCAAGCTGGGGTGGGGAAGTCCCTCTGGCTTCTTGCCAGAACCATATCCCAGCAGACCAGCCCTGGCCAATCACACATGGCTCCTGATTTACAGGGCAGCTGCGCCTTTCACTCTAGCACCAGCACTGTGCCGGCATACACATGAATAAGGAACGGACATATGATGCACTGTGCCATCAACCCTCCTGACTCAGATGGGGGAGTTATTGTGGCTTTACCACAGAAGGAAGTTCCAAACCATTACAAAAAATGTCTTTTGTTACAGACTAATTGTTAGCCCTGGGAGAAAAGAAGCTGCATTAGAAATTCGTAGTAGTAAACTTCAATTTCAGCTGACGCAAAGACTTCTCCTATCTAACAGGACATACAGAGAGAGTAGGATAAACAGAAGAAAGTGGAAAGAGCCTCTTGGCACCAGAACTACACTGGAGAGCTCTGGCAGAGAGTGAGAGCTGGGAGAGAAAACTTCAGCACCCCAGCAGTCAACAACAGGGATCAAGGTGTTTTTGTTCAGAGGTACTGAGGAGCAGGGGTGGAGGCCTCAGCTGCCCTTATCTGTGACTGAAAGCAGAAGTCTAATGGCAAAGGAAAACAGGGGATGATTCGAAGCATATTTAAAAAGTGCCCACAAGATAAAATTGGGTTTCACTTATGCTTAATGCCTTTAAATTAATCTCCTTTTAACTCATAAGCACACAATTCTTACCCAAGGCCCAATACTAATGCTGTCTAGCTAAAGTTATAACTAAAGGAAACAAGAAGAGTGGTATAAAGCAGAATGTGGACTTTGGAGTCAGGCCTGCATTCAATACTCTACTGCTTATTACCTAGGGGATTTTTGGCAAGTTATTTAACTTCTCAAAGCCTCCATTTCCTTACCTGCAAAAAAAAACAAAAAACAAAAACAAAAAGAATAACATCTACTTCAAAGGCTCAATAATATATGTACAGCACCAAATTTAGTGCCAGAGGATGTAGTACAGGGTCAAATGAACGAGAATTTCCTCCTCTTTTCCTTAAAAGTACCGTTCAACTAAAGTTAAAATTGAAGCGGTCTGAAGCACCACACGTCTGAACACGAAAGTGATACTGGGAGAACTGGTGAAGGTTTTATCTTTTTATACTGCTCATCCGGCCCAAGAACCATTTTAATTAGGAAAGCATCCCTACAGAAATCTGATTGTTCTTCAGATACAATTTGAAGCTAAAATCAACCCTGGGCACCAACTCTACTAAGACGATGCTGCTATTTTGCTCTTACCTGTTTGCAGCCAGCACCCATGCGTTCAAGGCATAAGGCAGACTCCTCATTAGAAAGATCTAATTTGTTTTCTGAGACATCACAAGAAAATATCCCTGGGACATTCATTTACACAATAGACCCTCCTCCAGGTCAGGTCCCAAATCTTAGAACAAGCCTAGAAACTAAAGTTCACTTTCTGGGTGAGCTGAGGACATCTAAATTCTATTGAAAAAAGACCCAGGGGATAAGGAAGAACATGAGACTTACTGCTCAAAAAACGGTTTTTAACCCATTGGTTTTGCTTCCGGGCGTATCTCTTAGTCACTTGTTTCAGAGCCTTAATACCTGAAAGATAAGGTAGATGTAAGAACCTCTCATGAAAGGTTCTCACCCTGCCAAGGGCAGGCCCACCCAGCCCAGGAGAAGAGGAAATTTGCCATGGCAGCACACTGGTGGACACTCGGTAGATGAAAACCTCAATTCTGAGCTGAAGGCCATTTGGGACTCGTGTAGCATCAGCTCTTTTGCAGACCATACCAGCAGGGTACTCTGTCACCCAAGGATGTCCAAGGCTAGGTTAGATGGAGGAATTCACACCTTTCTTTAGGAGCTGGTTACTAGTCTCTGGTGTGCATTTTCCCTCAGTGATCAGGTACTCGTGAAATTCCTTGAAGCCAATTGACTGGAAGATACCATGTTGATAGTCCTGGCTGGGAACAGGAGAGCATCAGCAGATGAGCCATTCCATCTGAGAGCTAGCAGGGGCCTTGGAGATGATCTAGCCGAGCCATTTCATCTCATAGATGAGGAAATTGAGATCCTTAGCAGTTACTGCCTCTCTGAAATCCTTCCTCTACCACCCCCCACTGGCTCCCAGGTTACTTCCCTTGAAAATTAACTTCTGGGCATGTCTGACAGATTAGAAAACTGCAACTGTAACAAGTATATCAAACCTCCTTCCAACAAGCTTTGCCAATGCCAAGGACAAAGGCTAACAAACAGGTAGATCCAAAGCCAGTATTATGTTTATGGTCTTTTGACCATAAGCCAGGGATGGAGAGTAGGTCAAAGTAACAGCCAAATCCTCACCTATTTTCCGCAACTTTCTTCTGATTATAGCGTCTGTGAAAATCTCTTAGTTCATCCAAGAGCCCAGCGGCAAGCATGTCATCCACTCTCTTATCCAAGCGCTGATCTAGAACTTGAATCAAATTAGCCCATCAACCAGCCAGCCTGCCGTAGGTGTGTACTACACACTTACAGAATGAATGGACAGGCTGCCACAAAGAAGAATTTATTCAAATGGAGGAAAGGGTTGAGAGTCCAAAGATTATATAATATATAAATTCATATTATATTTAGTCACACTTAAGACTCTGCAACTCCAATAAAAACAGCCAGAATGAAGCATATGTTTTCTTATTATATAAAGAGAAAGGATACAATTACAGCTATTAGGAAGAACAAATATTTTATTCTCGTATGGAATGTACATCCACTGTTTATTTTAGAGGTAGCTGAGAGGCCCCTGGTTTATCCATCTTACTTTTTTCCATTATATTTGTTACTCTAACTTTGCGTTATTTCACATTTAAGAACTCTCAGATGATACCTTGGATAGGAACGAGGAACTTTAATCCAAAGCCATCCTAGGTATATCTTGAACTAATGAACCAGACAAAGGAGCATAGAGGGAGAGCTCATAATCATTCAGATGTGGTGGTCAAACACAGCTTTACTATGAATCAGATACCATTATTCTATGCTGAATTGTAGTACATGTTTTTATTTACAAAAATTTCATTAAAACATTATCTTTTTCTAGAAACTTATAACTGAGACTAATTTAACAATAAATTTTCAACATTTCAGTCACGCTCTTCTACATCTCTACCGTTGCTATTTCTCAGCGTGCAATGATAGTAACCCTTTTTTCTATCTTCCTAAAAAGTTTCCATTTACTGAGGACTCACCATGTGTCAGGCACATTCTGAACACTTTGTATATATTATTAATTCATCTAATCTTCAATGAAGCTATGAGATATGTACTATTATTATCTCCATTTTACAGAAGAGAAAATTAGGGCAGAGAAAGGTAAACTAACTTGCCTTAAAACTCACATAGCTAGAAGATGGTGGAGTAGGAATTTGAATCCAGTCTGGTTCAGAGACCGTGCTCTTAATCACTACGCTATACTGCCTGTTCTCATAATAATCTCCTCATCCTTCCAGACCTAGCTCATAGGTTACCTTTACAAATTGGTCCCTGACTCCCCCCTGAGAATGCTCATCATCCCTTGTCTGTGGCCCCACAGCACTTTCTAGCCCAGCATTTATCACAACGCAGTACGTACCTCATTATTTGTTGGCCCACTAGACTGGGAGCTCCTTAAGAGCAGGCACTGTCTCATAGTCATCTCTGAAATCCAAGTACTACGCAGAATACTTGACACTTCATTGAATGCTTACTGAATGTTCGTTAGATAAAGAAGTTACTACTATCACAGGGCGTTATAATTCAGCAAAAAAAACCACCATCAAGCTAGCTAGCTAACCATCATACTCACTTCTCAGGCCTACTGCTTCTAGAATAATCAGTGATCCAGCCACCAACCAACCCAGGGAGTCAGACCTCCTTCCACAGGGGCCGTCCCTCTCTTTCTCCTTTGGATCTTCCCTGGATGGCAGTCTCTTTCCTATTCCACCCACCCCATCTTATCCCACCCTTGATATCTTATCCTAGTGCCAGGGCTATACTTCCTCCCTCTCCAGACAGATACCTAGGGGAAAGGCACTGTGCCTAAGTCAACAAAAAATAGTAATGGTAATAAAATTAATAGTTAACTATTGCTGCTATTATAGTTTAGTGCTTACTCTTGAGCCACTCATGGTTCTAAGCATTTTATATATAGTAATGTATTACTATAAGCTCTATCTCAGAAGGACTCGAGGGCATCAAAGGGCTTTTACCTGTCTGGTCAGCATGAAGCCAGAGGATGCAAGGGTTAGGAAACTTCAGAGGGCCTCCAAGAGGACTACCACCTTCTTCTGCATGTTGACGATGAAGAAACTCACTATGAGAGATTCCCGTTTCTTCAAACACTTGCAAGCTCCTAAGTCATTTGAAGGGCACCATTAGGAAATATTAATTCTCAAGTGAAACAAGGAAAAAGCTATTTATTATAGAACACCTCATTCTCATTTTTACTGCATAAGCCTCCGAAGACATGAAGATCTGGGGTTACTATAATCCTACAGCTACTCAGAAAAGAGTCTTAAAAAAAAACTTCAGAGACCAGCCCAGTGGCACAGTAGTTAAGTTCATGTGCTCGGCTTTGGCGGCCCGGGGTTCGCAGGTTTGGATCCCAGGCACAGACCTACACACCGTTCATCAAGCCATGCTGTGATGGCACCCCACATACAAAATAGAGGAAGACTGGCTCAGATGTTAGCTCAGGGACAATCCCCCTAGGCCAAAAAGAGGAGGATTGGCAACAGATATTAGCTCAGGGCCAATCTTCCTCACCAAAAGAAAAAAACTTCAGGTAAAGTAAGAAATAATACTATTCTTTTAAACATATATAAATTTTTCTGAAATCAGTCAAAGAGGTTCAAAAACAACAGATTTCTTCCACACAAATAGAATGGGACTCACTCACATTCAGGAAAGCAGTAAAAGAGCTTGTTTGGGACACTGTTACAAGCCAACAAGTCTAGTCTCGCTGGAATGCCTTTCCCACAGTACAAAAGTATGTTGTATATCTAGCTCATCAACTTTCTTTTTAAATATGTCTAAAATTAATGAAGAATGCTTCTGACTAATTCAGTACTCTACTAGCACAAAGATCACAGAAGAAAGAACTCACATCCTTATTCTTAAGCCACCCCCCACTCTGTCTGTACCTATTATGTTATGCAGCACTAGGTAATTTAACTCTCAAATCTATACTCTACCACTCTGGGTGATTGCAACTTATCAGCTTGAAAGTGATCTTTACCTTCCTGACCCAATTCTACTTCCTGAAACCCTAACACAAGAGTAGAGACCCCTTCTCTTTCCATATCACTGGTCACTCAAAGAGGACCTATGAAGAAAAAATGTAGTAATAGATCTCTCTCTTCTGGAGGTTAGCTAGAATACAGCCTCAAACTAAAAGAAAGATGAAAAAAGTCCTCCCACTCTCTCTAAAACAGAGACTCTAGAGCTCTTGCTTAGAATCCACTGACTCCTACTATGACACAATTTTCAACTCATTACTAGTTTAGAAGATGAAATGAGGAGAGGTGATAAGAACTGATTAATAAAAGGAGAGGACAATAAAGACCAAGCTCTAGAATCATAACATAAAACAATACAAAAATGAATGTTCATCATAATGTTCTTGACTTTTACAAAAGTTTTTTGAAAGATTTCTATTAAAATAAAATGTTTGGATACTTGAAAGTATAAACTTCATTTATCTATACTATACATTATCACCAGGGTGATACTGCCTTCGAGGGGGCAAAAAATTTTAGATATTACAATGGTGTGTGGCCCTCCAAACGGCAACCATACCCCTCAAAATTTTATTCTTTAGTATTAAAATTTCATGGAGGACTGGGAGGGAGGGAGGCATAACTGGGAAAAAAAATTCTAAAAAGGCTTGGGGGGGGCAATAATGAAAAAAAGGATTAAGAAACACTGATCTAGAACATTCATTTGAGTGGAATACTTCATAATCCCTATCAATACCAACTGTTACTATAATACTTAATCTGTATAACCATCCATATGTTAGGTCCTTCATTAGATCCTCTACTCTGCCAGATACAGTATCACTCCCAACACTGCAGAAAAATAAACCTAACATATGAGGCAGCAATTTCAAAACAACCTAAGAAAACATGACCTTATGAGTTCATTCATCACCTCTCTCTTCTCTTCAAGAAAGTCTCCATGTGTAAAGGTGAGCTGATCTATGAGACAGTTTATAAAATCTACTCCCACTGGGAAAGCTGCTGGGGCAGAACTCAGCATTGCACAATCAATTACGAAACCCAAATCACAATGTAAACTGACTGCACGCCAGAAAAAATTTATATGAAAACTGTTACACAAGCAAAGATCAAATAGAAAATGAAGCAAGATTACATAGGCCCTAGGCAAAGACGATATTGTATTATGCATTTTTAAACGTAACAACAAAGTAGGGTGCAACTATTTATTGAGGGACTTGGACTGAGGCAATAACTCGGGGCCTCCCAACCTGCTGAGCCAGAACAGACCAATTTCCACTAACTGCTATTACCAAACCTCTCGTCACCCAGGTACAACTGAAGAACTGACTGCTCCCTAACTCTGAAGGAACTTGGGGTCAGCGAGCCCAGGCTTTCTTACCTGGCCACTTTGCGCTTGTCGTGTGGGTGCAGCTTGGCAGCCATTTCTGGGTCCACCTGGCTTAGGCGTTTGTGGAGTGCATGGCCATCCTCCTTTTCAAGCTCTACTTTCCGGTCAATTAATTTCTCAGTGTCCATCTCCCGGGGCTATTAAATGAAGGTTTACAAGTAAATTTAATTCAACCAACATTGAGACAGTGTATGTGCCAGGCATTTTGCTAATTATTAGGAATACAGAATAGAGATAAATCAGAACGTCTTGCCATATAGTGAAAGAGAGACCATAAACAGAAAATTCCAGTACACCATGGTATCACTGTGAGGCCAAAGCAAACAATGACGAAGGAGTACTGCGTAGGGAAGTACTCAGGTACCCTGCCTCCTTGTCAGCAGCACAAATAGGTACCAAGGCTAACACATCTGTATTAATATATCCAGGAGTCCAGTCTTCTCAGCAAGAGCGACCAAAGAGCGGACCAGAAGTGTCAGCACATTACAGTTTGCAAAGTCCCACCCTATGCAATAGCATCTCCGTAAGAAAGATTAGTGTTGGACATCTCCCTGACATATAGACTGTTACAGCCAGGAAATGCTGAATCAACTAATGTTCTGTTAACTCACATGCAGATGCTAATTAATCCACAGAGGAGCATTTTTCCCCCACACAGCCCCTGCCCTTAGGCCACCCTGGAGGAGCACACTTCACATATGGAGGCAACATTTGCTTTAGATTATTAAGTAGGAAAATTACAGTTGCTGAGTGTAAGAAATAGGCAAGAGTCAACCTTCCTCCCACTAAAATTAGCTGGCAAGAAAGAGGAATCCATTTGCCCAGTAAGTTACAAGTGAATTAAACATACCTTAGCATTGACAAGAACTTTCCAGAGCAGAGATTCAATGTAGTAATTGGTTCCTCCCACGACAATAGGAATTTTGTCTCGGGCAAATATATCTTCAATGTGACTATTAAAGAAGACACCACAATATTTAATATCAAGAAGAGAATCCTGACTCACTTGGGAAGGAGGGTATTAGCAAGAAACCACATTCATTTGGTTGCTGGAGAGCAGAGGAGAAAGGGTAGAAACCAAGATGTTCTCAGAATCATTTCCTATCAGTTCTGAAGGCACTTGCATAAACCAGAGACAAATGCATGATGTTAATTCCTTTCAGTTCTAGAACCTTCTAGGCCTTGCTGCTAAAATTCAAAGCTTGCTTGGTATTCCAAGTCAGTTTAATGAGCACAAGCCCAAAGACTCACAGAACCAAATGTCAGCTGCTCAGGAAGCCACCACCAAGGTGATGTCAATTGTGTGACTTTGCCTTCTAAGGCAAAATACAAGCTGGTTTCTTTAAGCCATGGTTCTTAGACTCAGTCAGCCTTCACTATTATGTAGGAATAGTGCATATTTCAGCCACTTCAGCCTCCATCAGATAAACTGAGAAGCACAGGTTCTGAAGACAAATAGATTTCAATTACCAGCTCCAACTCTCTGGCAAGTTATTCAACACGTCTGAGCTTCAGTTTTCTCACCTGTAAAATCCTCATAAGTTCTTATGAGCATTAAACATGACAATGCAAATAAACCCCCTACCACAATGCCTGATATATTTTTTTCAATTAAGTAAGCACTCAATTTACTTTAGCCACTGTTGTTTTCATACCCCTGCTACTTTGAATTATTCTCTCTATAATTATCCGCTTTAAGAAAGGCTTTGCTTCTGAGGATAACTGATAAAAAGAGACTTTCAACCCAGATAAAAAGACTCATTTACACATTCTTCCCCTTTCCAGCCAGTCTGTGGGCACAGAGATAAATGATCTCTTTTCTATCAGAAGCCCACTAACCCTTAAGAGGGTGGGATAGGGTGGAGAGAAAGATGTTACCAATCAAGGATCACAGAGAAGAAACATTGTCTACTTATTTTTTAAAAAGAGAAACAAATACTATATTCCCCCAAGTACAGGGAGCATACAATTACACAGTAATTATAACAAAACTTCAGATACATAATATGATTAACAAAGGGAAAGGGAGCAAGACAAAAAAAGGTGAAGAGAAAAATGGTGAGATACCAGAAGAGGATAGAGTAGAAAAGAGGGGAGGAAGATGGGATAGGAGATATTTGGTGGGAAAAGGTTTAACTTGTTTGCCCAAGGCATGAAACAAAGGTGATCCTGGGCACAACCCTTCTCCTCTCTGTGCCTCAGTATCTAGTACTTTCGCCTGTCAAAGCAAGAAGGTTGACTGGATACTTCTTAAGGTACTTTCAGTTCTGACATTCTGATTTTAGATTCTTACCTAAATTCCCAAACCTCCAAACCTACACGCGATCTGATTAAGTCATCTCCTGTTGTTGCTGCCCTTTGAAAATTCTAATTAGCTCTCCATTTTCTATCAGTTCTTTCTGAATAGCCAAACTGTCTTACAGCAACAACATACATTTGGTGATACATTTTAATTTGCAAAGGGCTTTCATATACATTATTTCATCAGATACAACTGCCTTGTAAAGCAGGTAGGGCAAGAATTATTATCTGCATTTTAATCTCTGCCCATTTGATAGGCAAAAAAATATTCTCATTATTTTGATTTGCATGGCCCTGATTAACAGCAAGGGTAAACCATTTTTCATATTTATCACCATTTATATTTCTTCCTTTGTGAATTGCTATTCATGCCCTTTAAGTATTTTTCATATTGATTCATAAGAGTTCTTCACATATTAAGTATATTAACTATCTGTCTTGCCTCTGTTGGAATTTTTTTTTTTTTTTTTTGGTGAGGAAGATGCGCTCTGAGCTAACATCTGCTGCCAATCTTCCTCTTTTTTTGCTTGAAGATTAGCCCTGAGCTAACATCTGTGCCAATCTTCCTCTCCTATACGGGTTGCCCCCACAACACACTCGAGATCAAAACCTGTGAACCCAGGTCACCTATACAGAGTGCACCAGACTTAACCACTACGCCATGGGGCTGGCCCCACAAATATTCTTCCCCGAGTTTGTAGTCTGTTTTTTAATTGTGTTTATAGTAGGCTGTTCTCTTTTTTTATTAATTATAAAATATTCAGTACATGCAAAAGAACATATGTAACATATATAAATTATGAAGCCTAACAGTAAAACCAACATTCATGAACCCAATATAAGAAAGAGACTATTATCAATTCCTTTGAAGCTTCCTGTGTATTCATTTCCATCCCAATCCCCTACTTCCCCTCTCTGAGGGAACCACTAGCCTGAATTGTTTTGGGGTTTTTTGTATGTTTTTCATCATTCTCTTGCTTTTCTTTACATTATTACTGATATGCATGCACTTCTAAACAATATAGTGGTTAGTTTTGCTTGCTGTTCAACCTTTATAATAAATGGTATGAACATGTATATATACTTCTATAATCTCTCACATTTTATGTTGTTTCTGAGATTCTTCCACATTGATGCATGTAGCTATAATTCATTTTCACTGTGGAAAAAGTACTTAATTTATATGAACAAAGCAAATTTTATACATTCCTCTATAAAGAGAAATTTGGGTGTTTATATGTTTATGCTGTTAAGAGCAACGCTGTCACGAATGAGATCTACCACATATCTCCTGGGATACTTGTGGCGAGGTTTGTCTAGGGTACAAACCTAGGAATTCCGGTTGATATACATTCTTCCTAGTACAAAATTCTTAATTCTTACACATTCAAATCTAGCTATTTTCCTTAAAAAAAACACTGACTGATGGATGGTGGTGATGGCCGCAGAACAATGTGAATGTCTTTCATACCACTGAACTGCACGTTTAAAAATGGTTAAGATGAGGGCCGGCCCCGTGGCTTAGCGGTGAAGTGCGCGTGCTCCGCTGCTGGCAACCTGGGTTCGGATCCCGGGAGTGCACCGACGCACCGCTTCTCCGGCCATCCTGAGGCCGCATCCCACATACAGCAACTAGAAGGATGCGCAGCTATGACATACAACTATCTACTGGGGCTTTGGGGGGAAAAATAAATAAATAAAATCTTTAAAAAAAAAATGGTTAAGATGATAAATTTTATATTATGTGTATTTTAACACACAAAAAAAGAAAAACTGAATTAAAAAAATCTTTAAAAAAATTTTTTAAAAGACTGTCTCTACCAAGCCCTTCCCTAAAGTGCTACTCTAAACTCACCTAACTACTCAATTATATATTATTCCATTTGTTTTAAAGTTTCATTAAAAATACATACATTTAACTCTGAAATCCACCTGGAATTTGTCATATATAATGAGGACCTAATTTTATTTTTTTGTGAGGAAGACCAGCCCTGAGCTAACATCCGATGCCAATCCTCCTCTTTTTTGCTGAGGAAGACTGGCCCTGGGCTAACATCCGTGCCCATCTTCCTCTACTTTATATGGGACGCCGCCACAGCACGGCTTAACAAGCAGTGCGTCGGTGCTCATCCAGGATCCGAACTGGCAAACCCTGGGCCGCCGCAGCGGAGCGCGCACACTTAACCGCTTGCGCCACCGGGCCAGCCCCCCGATTTTATTTTTTTCCCAAAACAATTAACTGTCCCAGGAATAATTATTAACTACTGCATTATTTCTCTATCGTTTTGAAACACCACCTTGATTATAAGCCAAATATATACATTCACTAGAATTTGTATCTGAGTTTTCTATTCTGTGCCATAAATTTGTCTAGTATTATATAAATTCCATGCTATTATAATTATCATGCATTTTCAATATATTTCAACATCTCACTATAGATATTAAGGGCAATCTGATTAAAATATAAAGGTGGTCCCTCTTATATTGTTCTTTTTTCAAAAATTTCTTGGTGTTGGGGCTGGCCTGGTAGTGTCGTGATTAAGTTCACATGGTCCACTTCAGTGGCCCGGGGTTTGTGGGTTCAGATCCCGGGCACAGACCTACGCACCACTCATCAAGCCATGCTGTGGCAGCATCCTACATACAAAATAGAGCAAGATGGGCACAGATGTTAGCTCAGAGCCAATCTTCCTCACAAAAAAAAAAAGAAGAAGAAGAAAACTTGGTGTTAGCCAAAACCATTTTTTTCCAATCCTCCCCTACCCAACAATCCCTTTGAAATTCTAACTGTAACTCCATTATATTTATAAATTAACTTTTTATCCCCATTTAAAGAGTGGAAAACTGAAGCTCGGGGGGTAAACGCTTTACCTAATAAAATTCACATGGTCAAAAGAGGCAGTTCTAGGATTAGAACACATATCTTCTCTCCACTAAAACAGTCCTTCTCAAATTTTAATGTGCATATGAATCACCTGAGACTCTTGTTTAAATGCAGGTTCTGATGCAGTAGGTCTGGAGTGAGGCCCAAATTCAGCATTTCTAACGAGCTCCCAAGGGATGCTGATGCTGCAGTCTGAAGACAAGACTCTGAGTAGCAAGGACACTATCTCTTTCAAACTATATAGTTCTGATGGGTATGCTACTTATTGGTAGTTAGGTCTTGGGTGTCCCTGCTTAGAAGAAATTGTCACTAGAAAGAAAACTTCTTTCTTGGCTTGGGCTGCCTTGCACCCACCAAGCCTAGCTGCTGTCTTTCTTAAGGATATCAGAGCAGTTGCCTTGTTCCTGAAGTCCACCACCGTGTAATTTGTCACAAGAGGATCCACAAAGCTGATCATGTGGTGCTGGCACATTCTCTGCTCTTGGGCAGAAACTTTGTTGGTGATAATGTCTAGGCCTTCATAAACCTAGGGGAAAGAAAATTAGCATGAGAAAGTCATCTGCCTCTGTAAAATGCAACACGTGTGGAAATGGTGATCTGTCCCTCTCTCCAGCCAAACACTTGACTGACCCCAAGCACCAGAGTAGATGTGTTCTAACCAGAGCACAGTCAGATCCACAAAACCCAAGACAAAGAAAGCAGAAGAAAATAGAACATGGGCTTTTTTATCAAATAGTGGCTATTAGCTGAGACTTAAAAAGTGCATGTAAATCAGTGTCCAAGTGAGAACTAATTCTGCAAGATTAACTGGTGGTTCTTTAGGCCTGAACTTCAAGCATTTATCTATTTATTTATTTATTCTAACAGTTTATTTTTTTTTTGTGAGGAAGATCAGCCCTGAGCTAACATCCATGCTAATCCTCCTCTTTTTGCTGAGGAAGACTGGCTCTGAGCTAACATCTATTGCCAATCCTCCTCCTTTTTTTTTCTCCTTTTTCTCCCCAAAGCCCCAGTAGATAGTTGTATGTCATAGTCGCACATCCTTCTAGTTGCTGTATGTGGGACGTGGCCTCAGCATGGCCGGAGAAGCGGTGCGTCGGTGCGCACCCGGGATCCGAACCCAGGCCGCCCGTAGCGGAGCGCGCGCACTTAACCACTAAGCCACGGGGCCGGCCCCTCAAGCATTTAAAAATGGGCATGTTGTTTTATTTCTTCTACTTATCACAAGTCTCCAGAAAGGTAACATTTTGCATTGCTCATAGTTCTACTTCAAATGCTTAGATATTTCTTGGATTTAAATGGCTCTGAAAGGGTTTTAGAATTTATATAAGATTGGCTCCATTTGTGGAGAAGCGGCCTATCTGCAAAGACATGTATATAAACACATGCATAAACACTTTGAAGTCAGAACCCCTAATACTGCTGTACTCTAGTGGAAACATTGTGATCTATCCAAATTACTGCTTCAGGGGGTCAGCACATACAGTCTAAATACTCAAAGGCAATATCCTGTCTGTAAGCTCTTGATATGCCAAATTCAACTAAAAAGTTCAAGTGTACTTTTTCTAAATGCAAGGTCTCAGATGGAGAACAGATCTGAAAATACTGGTTTGAAAATAGGGATGAATGCTTTGAGATTAAATGTGCCCTCTGTAATCACTGATTCTACAGGGAGCACTGAATGAACAAATAACAAGTTCCATAGAGCCCACAAAGACGTTAAAAGCATTTTTTATCTCACATTTCCCTTTACTTACATGGGTGTCAAATAAGTACAGTACAGTATAATGGTTAGGAGGAAGGACCCTGGCGCCAGGCTGCCTCAGATCAATTCCTAGCTCTGCCACTTACTAGTTATTTGTATTTGGAGTAGTCAGTTACTAACCTCTCTGTGCCTCAATCTCTCATCAGTAAAATGAGGATAATAATAATATCTATCTCATAGGGTTGTTTTGTGGATTAAATGAGTTAACACATATAAAGCACTTAATTTTTGCCTGGCACACTGTAAATGCTATCTATGTAAGGGTCATTATATTACTACCCATATAATGATCACTACTACTACTACCACAATAACTCAAGGAGAACGGGAAATAATTTTAGTCACTCTTTATTTATCACTATTTATCACTCTGAAGCCTCTGTTAGCTACTGATGTTATTTACCCAACAAGGATATAAGCTATCTTCAAGTAAAAGAAAATTGTTAATTAGCAAAATAGTACACAGATAAAATATAAACAGAGCCATAGGGAAAGAACCAGCTCAGGCTTTAACTCATTTAATCTGCACCTGACAACAGATTAACCATCTTAAACCATAAGGTGTTCTTTTCTGTATATCTTGAACAAGACTTCTTCTGACGTTATAACCTGCCGCAGGGTATACTGTATACTTGGGTCTTCTGTGCAAATTAAGAAAACTGAAGTGGGAAAGGAGTTAATAATTGTGTGTTCCTCTCCCTCTTTTCCCACAGCCTTTGGTTGGCTCTGTTGTAGCTTAGAATTCCAAATGACCAAATGTTAAAGAACTTACATAGCAACAACGTGATTTTGCCAGTAGAAGGTTTCTGTACTCTATAAGTGGATTCTCATCTTAACACTGAGATTAATGCTAAGGAAATGCATAGTTGCAAATCTACCACTCCACACCTCCAAAAAAGCCAAAATGTAAACATCTCTACCAGCACATTCTATCAGATATATAGATAAATTTGTAGATAAATTTTCATCCTGGGTCCTGCCTTTAGGTATATCTTCGAGAGTTTAAACAAACACATAAACAAATCAAACAGAAGGTAACCCCAGAACTAGGCTCACCTTATTGACTAAAGGAAGTGGCCTATTGTACTGTTTACGGTATATACAAATGCCAACAAATATCAGAAAGAAAAGAGTATTCATGGTTTAAAGAAAGTAGAGTTCTTGCTCACAGTCAACAAACTAAAAACTGTAACCCATATAAAAGTACTACATCTTGGTTACCAAAGTAAATTGTCATCTTTGAGTGATTTGTTAACACTTTGTTTCCTATACCATCAGAATAAAAGAAACTAGGCATAAAGATATGGGTGATACTAACTAGATATCTGATGATAAAAGAATTATTGTTAATTTTTAGGTGTAATATGGTTTTATGGTTATGTTTTAAAAAAAAAGAGTCCTTAACTTTGAAGTATACAGTATACTAAAGTACATATAAATGAAAGTATGCCTTTTTTTTAAAAGAAATTGGAGCTGATTCAAGGTTATGTCTACAATGATGTTGCTTCACTCTTTCCCATTCTAATATGACTTCTTTTGATAGTTACTGATGCGCTGTTACAATTGTGCTTACAAATGACTGCAACTTGTGATCACAGCTACTGTGTATTTTTTAATTTTATCCATGAATAAATTTTTAACAAGCAAGAAGGCAAGGGTACATGAAGGGCATATGTAAAGTACATCTATATCTGCACTGCAGGAGAGCAAGAATGATGCTGAGAACATATCTATTAATAATGACAAAGAGTTATGATCACTGAATCAAAGGCAGAGCAACGATGCAAGTAAAATTTGCACTAACATTATTCATATTAAAAACATTAAAATTTTACGTTTATTTTCTGTTTTTAATAATAGAAAAAGAAAGAAAGTGTATGATGACTGGGGTCTGTGTCCCAATAATGGAGGAGGAGCAAAAGACTACTATAATTGAAACAAGAATGGTCAAGTGTTCGTAACTATTGAAGCTAGGTGATGGATATATGGGAGTTCAACTACTATTTGCTCTATTTCTTTATATGCTGAAAATTTTCCATAACAAAAAGTTTCCTTAAAAAAATTTAGATGTATTTCATACTTATTAGAATGGCTATTATAAAAAAAGAGAAAATAACAAATGTTGGTGAAGATGTAGAGAAACTGGAACCCCTCTGTACTGTCTGTGGGAACGTAAAATGATGCAGCTATGGAAAACAGTACGGCGTTTCCTTAAAAAATAAAAAACAGACTTACTATATGATCCAACAATTCCACTTCTGGGTATATACCCAAAAGAACTGAAAGCAGGGAATCGAACAGATATTTATACACCCATGTTTATAGCAGCATTATTCACAATAGCCAAAAGGTGGAAGAAACCCAAGTGTCCATCATGGATGAATGGCTAAACAAAACGTAGTATGTACATACAATGGAGAATTATTCAGTCTTTAAAAGGAAGGAAATTCTGACATATGCTATAACATAGATGAACCCTGAAGATATTATGTTCAGTGAAATAAGTCAGCCTCAAAAGGACAAATACTATACAATTCCACTTATACGACATACCTAGAGTAGTCAAATTCAGGGACAGAGAGTAGAATGGTGGTTGCCAGGGGCTGGGGCAGAGAGGAATGGGGAGTTAGTGTATAATGGGTACAGAATTTCAGTTTGGGAAGACGAAAAAAAGTTCTAGAGATGGAGGGTGATAATGGGTGCAGAACAATGTGAATGTGCATAACACCACTGAAATGGTAAAACGGTAAATATTTGTTTTGTTACCATTGTTATGTATATTTTACCAAAATAATTTTAAAAAGACTTGGATGATAGATTTTAGGTACAATAAGAAACTAATGAATATGAGCAATTAAATAAAATTTTCAAAAATCTGTTGAATTTTTCCAATTCTTTTGAATATATACTCAGAAGTAGAATTGCTAGATCATATGATAATTTTCAAAATTACTGAGAGGGTAATGTTCTATTTCTTGAACTGAGTTGTGGTTACACTGGCATTTTCACTTTTTTATAATTTATTGAACTATACAGTTACGAATTATGCACTTCATGGTGTACATTATTTATCAATTAAAATCATACTGCACGGCCAA
This sequence comes from Diceros bicornis minor, assembly GCF_020826845.1. Classification (NCBI taxonomy): domain Eukaryota; kingdom Metazoa; phylum Chordata; class Mammalia; order Perissodactyla; family Rhinocerotidae; genus Diceros; species Diceros bicornis. The sequence continues at coordinate 53,540,001 of NC_080752.1, forward strand.
AAAGCAAAAACACAGGAACATTTTACACATTTGCACTAAAGATAAATATCTAAACAAACTAAAAACCAATCAATTTTATAAATGTCACATTTGGTCCATAAAGATATTCATATTTTAAGTGCCACAGTCGGGCTTAAAATTTTATTACACGCCTAGAAAACAGTTCCACCAGACGAGGTTAGGTTTGTAGCTGATTGCCTCACATTTCACCTATTTTCCAGCTTCAATTATAGTTTCAGTGTGACTCTATCTATAGAACAGTCAGCCCTGGGTGCTAGAAAGAGCCAAAAGGATCTGTGTTATCTTTTAAAGGCAGCATGTCACTCTGTTCCATTTCCTAGTCTCCCAGAGGACACCTGTGATCCGTGTACATAGAAATGACTGGATAAGACGCTTCTCTCTGCACAAATCAGATTTAGACAATACTAAGGAAACTCTGGCCTCTTTGTGAGGCCTGATAACTGAAATACTCTGAAAAATGGCAGGTTTAATCTACTCAGCCAATTATCAACATAACTGCCTTATCTAAGCAAACATTTACTATTATGTGCCAGGTACTCTGCAAGATGTTAGGCATGCAAAGAAGATTGAGAAAGGGTCCCTGTCCTCAAGGAGTCCAGGCTAGCAAGAGACATAGATACAAATAACTGTACCATAAGGAAATAAGTGATACTAAACGTTTATAAGAAAGATGTTCAAGTTTGACTTTACAATCTTCTTTAAATACCATAACCACTAAACATTTAATGTTCTATGTGTTTAACTGGGTACTATAGGGAAAAATGTCTCTTTATCTTACCTCTATTGAGGGTTTATTTCTAGACTGGAAAAATTTGGGGAAGAGGCCACAAGGCTGAAATAACCTGACCTCTCCAAATCAGCAGAGCTGAAGTGCCCAGAGGAGCTAACGAAGGTGAGGGAAATTTACAACAGAAACCTAGAGGAAAACCAGCAGAATCTAGAGCTATGGTTGTCAACCTGAAGTGAATTGTCACCAAGGGACATTTGGCCATGTTGGGAAATATTTTTGGCTGTCACAGTTGGAGGGGTGGGGGTGCTACTGGCATCTAGTGGTAGAAGCCAGGGATGCTGCTAAACATCCCACCATGCACAGGACAACTCCTCGCACCCACAACAAAGAATTATCCGGCCCAAAAATGTCAACATTCCCAAAAAGCAACAATCTGATACCACTGACCTTTCTCCATAAATCATTCTCCTTTGGGGCTTCAATGACACCAATCTCTCCACCTTTTCTTCCTATCTCACTGGCCCTACCTCAGTTTCCTTTACTGAGGCCAGCCACTGATCTATTAGCAATGTGTCATGGAAACAATACTGAGAAATGGCAGTCTTTATGGCCTCTACCTGCCATTTCTATACTATAAACTTGCTCTGGGTGACATACATGGCTTCTACAACCATTTTTGCGCTGATAACTCCCAAAATCCACATCTGCAATCTAGTTCTCTCTCATGATGCCAGACTTGTTTATTTAAGTACCTAGCAGACATTCCCATTATCCAATGACAGATGTATAATACAGCAAAGTGATTAACAGTAAGGACTCTGGAGCCAGGTTGCATGGATTTAAGTCCTGGCTCCACCACTTACTAGCTATGTAACTTGGGCAAGTTATTTAACCTCTCCATGCCTCAGATTTCTTATTTATAAAGTGAGGATAATCTTAAATCTAACTTCGAAGGGTTATTGTGAGAATTAAATAATTAATGCATATGAAGCATATGGAATAGGGCCTGCCCTATAGAAAGCAGTCAATGAATGTTAGCTATCTATCATCATCATCATCATCACCATCCCAAATAGGCACCTGAAACTTCGTATGTCCAAAACTGAACTCCTTACTTCCCAGCCATACTTGAGTGAACCACTTAGATAATCAAACCAAAAACCTTGAAGTGATCTCTGTCCCTCTCTCTCCCCACATTTCCAATCTGTCTCAACTTCAATCCATTCTAGTTCCTAAAATTATCTTGAAGCTCACCACCAACACATTTCCCTCTGCCATTACACAACTGAAGGCTTCAAGATTTCTCAACCAGACTATTCCATCAACTTCCCCATTGATCTTCCTAACTTTAGGGTACAACCCCTCCAATTTATGTCCACACTGCAGTCAGTGATCTTTCTAAAATGAAAATCTGATCTCATCCAGCCCCAATCTCTTTAGCATCACCTCCTAATGAAAGCCTGCCTTGAGATCACTCCCCAATCCTCCCCATCTCTCTTGTCCTCTGTGCTCCCACAATACCCTGCATTTACCTCCATCACAGAACTTATTGTACATGACTTTAAATTATTTCTACTTCCCCCACTCATCTACAGGTTCTGCAGGAAGAAGTTGTGTATTTTATCTCTAGCCCCAGTACCTAGCACAGTGCCTAATACAAGGAATATACTCAGTGAACACTCTATTCCTGACGTACAGAGTGCTAGATCCTATGCTAAGAATTTCACACCCTATGAAGTTATCTTGTCCTCTTTTTACCAATGAGGAAATAGAAACTTAGACACATTAGGTAACTTGCCCAAAGTCACAAAGCTAGTTAGTGACAGAGACAAACTTTGAATCCATGTCTTCTGACTTCACAGAGTTCTTTTCCCACTATGTTGCTAATCTCTGTTCTGTACAAATCAGCTTTGTGACTTTGGGAAGTCAGCTTTCTCTCCTGGAACCTCCAATTCCTCACATCTAACATCCTTTCTAATTCTAATAGTCCAAGGTTCAGAAAAAAAGAGTTTTGGCATAGGAGGGTAAAAGGAAAAATTATTATTTTCTAAAGGACGTTAGCACTCACAGGAAAGTCGATTTCCCTTTTTGATTAAAGGAATTTGAATTTGATTATTCAACTGAAAAGATGTTGAAGAGTAGGGAAAAACAGTCAGTCTCTTGCCCAACTTTTCTTTCTTAATAAAAGGATGATTTTTTTTTTTTTTTTTTTAGAAATTTACACTTCACTAGGTTAGAAAGAATGAATTAGCCGCAGGAACATCATGGCAGACAGGTATTCCTTTTAGCTTTGCTTGGCAGAAACTCAACTGTAGACATGCTGAATAAATCAGACAGATTAAGATGCTCAGAAAGCAGGAGAACCTCTACCCGACCTGTTCAGTTAGTCTGGTGAGAGGAGTGGTTTGGAATTTATAGTGCAGATCATGGCTTTTCTTCTTCCTATGGCTATCTCTCTTTAAAGGAAAAGGGACTAGAGTCATAATATAAAGGCCATGTTTCTCAAACTGAGAAGTACATATGTAATATGTATATGACGCATTCTTCTGGAGCATCAATCTTACTAAGTTGTAAAAAGAATCTGAAACATTTTTACATCTAAATAAACACAGACAGATTAGGGCAGAGAATGCAAAACTAGCACATACTTCTAAGTCAAAACATGAGAAACTTTGCAATGCAGAGCCTTTGCAGTGGCTGCTTAGAAGTCCATCTGCAAACCCTAACGGGATATCAGGAAATCCAGAAATCATCCATCCAGTCCAATCACCTGAAATTTTTATACTTGAGAATACTGAGGCTCAAACAGCCTCATATACTTGGCTAGTAGTGGATAGGACTAAAGCCTGGATGCTCTGCTTATAACCCAAGCTGTTGCTGCTGCCTCTTACCAGCAGAATTTTTAGCCCCATTTGACTCTGGTCTGTTTGCTTGCTTGAAGTAATAAATTCCTATAAAGGTGAAATTAAATTCCAGAAACTGAGGAGAAGACAGCTACCATACACTGAATCCATTCAAAGTTCTCAAGAGTAGGTGTGATAGAAAGCTAGAAATAGACACACAGACAATGTCATGTGGCCATAACACTGAGAGAGAAACAAAAGGGCTCATCTGAGTAAATAAAACTAATAATAAAGTTCCATTCTGTGGCCATCCTTACAGCCTCAAGATTGGCCCACTTCTGAGGATTTCAATGATATTTTATCTTAGCATACCTATGATAGAGTAGAATAGCTGAGGTGCTTCATTATTTGGAGGTGTATGTCTAAGTTAGGGAGAGGGAGTAGAGTATAATGAAGCCAGAATGTCTACGTTCAAATTCCGGCCCTACTACTCAGCGGTAGCCTTCATTTGGCAGGTTATTTAAGTATCTAATTTTTCTTTGCCTCAAGTTTCCTCATCTGTAAAATGGGGATAATAATAGCACGTATACTCCTCATCGGGGTTTTCTGAGTTAGAGTTAATATATGTAAAATGTTTAGAATAGTGCCAGGCAGATGGTAAGTACTCACATAAGTGCTTGATATTATCTATATTTAATTGGTGGTAGTTAAACAAGATTTTCCTTGGCTCTTCGAGGTGAGTTCCCTGGCTAGGGTCTGATAGAAGAGAACCACAAAATACCAGAGCTGAAAGGAGCTTTAGACACTGTGACAGACACTGAATGCCCCAGAAAGCCTAAAATATTTACTATCTGGACCTTAACAAAAGTCTGCCAATCCCTGATCTAATTCAGTTTCCCCTCCCTAATACTGTATCCAAAGAAGAAACTGAAGCCCAGAGAGGGACACTAACTTGTCCAAGGTTATATATACAGTGCGTTAGTGGCAAATCTGGTTCTAAAACCCAGTTTTCCCAGTAAATAAAACTGCCTACCAGGCTAAACGGGCTAAATGAAGACCTTAGAGTAAAGACTGACTATAAATTAGGAGACAATACTGGCATCTGAAGAGTTCGGCAAATTGTCTAATTCTAATCAATAGATATTTGCTGAATACTATAAGCCTAAGGATTAGCGCTCCAGCATTGTTTAATGCTCTCCAGGTGATTCCAATGTGCAGCTGGGGCGAGAACCACTGTTAGAAGTATTGTGCTAGGCAGCAAGATATAAACAAAAAAAAAGGGAGGGGGGAGCAAGGAAACTGACTGGGTAGCTAACCAGAGGTATCCAGACTAAGCAAGCCTGGACAATGCAAGATCCCAAATTTCACCTGCAATTACCTACACATACGTGTAGGGGACTCCAAGGGAAGAGCAACAGGCACAGTGAAGGCAAGGAGGCCCAGGGTATATCTTCATCTATACTCAAGAATCAATGACATTTTTTATTCACATATGTAAGTTCCAACAGTTCAATGAATTATAAACTTCAGACATGAACTCTTTTTAAAACAATACTAATGGGGGCCAGCCTGGTGACATAGTGGTTAAGTTCACGTGCTCCACTTCGGTGGCCCAAGTTCGTGGGTTCAGATCCTGGGCACAGACATGCACACCACTCATCAAGCCATGCTGTGGAGGCATCCCACATAACAAAATAGAGGAAGACTGGCACAGCTGTTAGGTCAGGGACAATCTTCCTCAAGCAAAAAGGGAAAGATTGGCAGCAAATGTTAGCTCAGGTAAAATCTTCCTCACCAAAAAAAAAAGAATGTTAAAACTAACTTGTACTCCTAAAAAATGTACAAGAATATACAAATTTAAAAACCTTTATATGGCAAAAAAAAAAAAATCATAAAAGTCTAAAGACAAATGATCGATGGAAAAAATATTTCCAACACATGAGACTGTACAAGGGGTTAAACCTCACAATACACAAAAAGCTCTTACAAATCAATAAACACAAAAATGAAAACCATTATATAGAAGTGGGCACAACAGGTATGAACAGGAAATTCAATAAAGAAAAACACCAATGGCCGATGCACCCTTGAAAAGACAATTAACCTCAGAAATGAAATTAAAATGAAATCTATTTCTTGTTTACTAGACTGACAACAAGGAAAAAAAATGGGTAATAACACAGAACTGCAAGAGTGAGGTAAAGAGACATACCACTGGTACAAACTTTCTTGAAAGCAGTCTGGCAATATGCATCAAAATGTAATGTGTATAACTCAACCACAGAAACACAATCAGCCCAATTTAAAAATGAGCAAAGGACCTGAATAGATATTTCTCCAAAGAAGATATACAAATGGCCAACAAACACATGAAAAGATGCCCAACATCATTAGTCATTAGGGAAATGGAAAGCAAAACCATAATGATATACCACTTTCACACCCACTAGGATGGCTATAATAAAAAATGGAAAATAAGTGCTGGAGAAGATGTGGAGAAATTGGTACCTTCATACATTGCTGGTGGGAATATAAAATGGTGTAGCTACTGTATAAAACAGATTGGTGATTCCATAAAAGTTAAACATAGAATTACCATATAACCCAGAATTCCACTCCTAGGTATATACTCAGAATAATTGAAAACAGGTACTCAAATACATGTACACACATGTTCACAGCAGCACTATTCACAACAGCCTAAAGGTGCTAATGTCCATCAACAGATGGACAAATAGTGATCTATACTTACAATGGAATACTGAACCATAAAAATACACGCTACAACTAATGTAAGTGAAAGAAGCCAGACATAAAAGGTCACATATTGTATGATCCTGTTTATATGAAATATCCAGAATAGGTAAAATCTATAGAGACAGAAGGCAGACTGGTGGTTGCCAGGGGTGGGGGGGAAAGGGAAATAGAGAATAACTGATTAGGGAAATGAAGAGTAACTGCTTAGTGGGTACAGGGTTTTCTTTTGGGGTGACAGAAATGTTTTGGAACTAGATATAGATAGTGGTAATTCAACACTGTGAATGTACTAAATGCCACTGAACTGTTCACTTTAAAATGGTTAACGTTATATGAATTTCACCTCAATAAGAAAAATAAGTATATCCTTTAATAAAGCTCTTAGAAAATTGGAAAAAAAGAAAAAAGTAATGTGTGCATCCTCTCATCTAGCACTCCCATTCTAGGGATTTACCCTGAAGAAAGAATCACACAAGTGCAAAAAGAAGTATGTGCAAAGATGTTCACCTCAGCATCATTTATTATAGCAAAAAACTGAACCCTCTAAACATCCTTCAGTAGAAACCTGGGTCAGTAAATTATGATACACCTATAAAATGGAATACTAAACAGGGATTAAAAACAATAATGTAGAAAGTTGGAGAGCTTACACTATACAATTCCAAGACTTATTATAAAGCTATAGTAATCAAGACAATGCAATATTGGCAAAAGAATAGACACATAAATCAATGAACAGAATGGAGACTCCAGAAACAGACCCACACAAATAGAGTCAACTGGTTTTTGACAAAGGTGCAAAGGCCATTCAATAGGGAAAGACAGTCTTTCAAAAACAGTGCCAGTGCAACTGGACAGCCATACATATCTCACACCCTTATACAAAAATTCACTCAAAACAGATCACAGACCTAGATGTAAAATGCAAAGCTATAAAACATTTTTTTTAATAAAACTTCTTTAAAAAAAAAACAGGAGAGGGCCGGCCCCATGGCTTAGCAGTTAAGTGTACGCACTCCGCTGCTGGCAGCTCGGGTTCGGATCCCGGGCGTGCACCGACGCGCCGCTTCTACGGCCATGCTGAGGCTGCATCCCACATACAGCAACTAGAAGGATGTGCAGCTATGGCATACAACTATCTACTGGGGCTTTGGGGGAAAAAATAAATAAATAAAATTATTAAAAAAAAAAAGAAACAAAAAAAAAACAGGAGAAAATCTGCATGACTCTGGGTTTGGCAATGAGTTTTTAAGATATGACACCAAAGACACAACCCATAAAAGAAAAAAATAGATAAACTGGACTTTATGAAAATTTAAAACTTTTGTTCAAGAATGACACTGTGAAGAGAATGAAAAAATAAGCCACAGACTAGGATAAAATATTTGCAAATAACATATCTGATAAAGATGTATACCCAGAATATATAAAGAACTCTTAAAATTCAACAATAAGACAAACACCTCCCCTCAAAAGATCTGACAGACACTTCACCAAAGATACACGGATGGCAAATAAGCATATGAAAAGTTGCTCAACATCACTGGCCTTGGGGCCGGCCCAGTGGTGTAGTGGTTAAGTTCACGTGCTCTGCTTCAGTGGCCCACGGTTTGCAGGTTCGGATCCCGGGCACGGACCTACGCACCGCTTATCAAGCCATGCTGTGGTAGGCGTCCCACATATAAAGTAGAGGAAGATGGGCATGGATGTTAGCCCCAGGCTAATCTTCCTCAGCAAAAAAGAGGAGGATTGGCAACGGATGTTAGCTCAGGGCTAATCTTCCTCACCAAAAAAAAAAAAAAAAAAAAAAAAAAAAAATCATTGGGCTTTAGGGAAATGTAAATTAACCACCATGAGATACCAGTACACCCCTATTAGAACTGCTAAAATTACAAAAAAAAAAAAAAAAATATATATATATATATACATACATACACACACACACACACACACACACATACAGTACATGCTGGAGAGAATACAGAGGAACAGAAATTTTCATTCATTGCTGGTAGGAATGCAAAAATGGTACAGCCATTTTGGAAAATAGTTGAGTAGTTTCCTATAAAGTTAAACTAGTTCTGTAAAGATAAACCATACTGTACATGAATGTTTATAAATAGCTTTCTTCATAATTGCTAAAAACTGGAAACCCAGATGTCCTTTCGTAGGTGAATGGACATAATATGGTACATCCCACACAATGGAATAAAGAGTGATGGATTCATGCATGCCACAACACAGAAGAATTTTAAATGTATTTTGTTAAGTGAAAAAAGTCCAACTCCAAAGGCTGCATACTGTTTGGCTCCATGTATATGACACTATGGAAAAGGCAAAACTATAGGGATGGAAAATAGATCAATGGTTGCCAAAAGCTGGGGCAGGTGAAGGAGTTGACTACAAAGAGGCCACACAAGGCAATTTTTAGAGTGATGGAACTGTTCAATATGGTATTGTGATGGTAGATTCCTGACTTTCTGCATTTGTCAAAACTCATAGAACTACACACAATCAAGAAAGCACTTTACTGTACATAAATTAAAAAAAAAATAACCAGGGGCCGGCCCGGTGGCGCAAGCGGTTAAGTGCGCGCGCTCCGCTGCGGCGGCCCGGGGTTCGCTGGTTCGGATCCCGGGCGCGCACCGAAGTACTGCTTGGTAAGCCATGCTGTGGCGGCGTCCCATATAAAGTGGAGGAAGATAGGCACCGATGTTAGCCCAGGGCCGTCTTCCTCAGCAAAAAAAAAAAGAGGAGGATTGGCAGATGTTAGCTCAGGGCTGATCTCCTCACAAAAAAAAAAAAAAAAAAAAAAAAAAAAAAAAAAAATAACCAGACTGTCTGGGGAACCCAGGATAGAATGCAGACTCTATCCGAATGAATCTAACTGTATTACAAATGTATGACATAACCTTACTGAAGGGGGCAGGGGAAAAAAGGAACCAGCCTAAGTAACTTTGTAAAACAGTACACAAACATTATACTATTCATTTCTGTGAGAAATGAATTTACCACTGTAAATTTACCATTGTAAATTCATTTCTCTCAGAAGTAACTACTGAAACTACTTTACAGGTTGCACAGGTAAGTAAATATATTGTAGTTAATGAGAGCCAGACTTCTTACTCTCAGAGAAAGAAGTCAAAAATAAGCAAGGGGAAAAGACTAAAATGAACCCTGTGGTGCCAAAGTAGAGTTAGAGATATTGGTGTAAACTCATGTTTACTTTAATATATATACAGATAGATAAAGAAATAAATATAGACATTGTGTATACATGCATTAGTGCACATACATATGCTTCTAGCTCTTTCCACTGAAGGGACTAGAAGCAATGATATCCAAGTAGCAACAAGCACACCTACACGCCCAGATCTTGGTTTCTAAATACATTCACCAATAAAAGGAACCAGAGCTCCTTGGAAAATTGGCTGATTCTAGAGCTGAGGAAGGACAACATACGCTGGGAGCATCTTCTAGCACCAGAAAGTAAGGAAGTGCTAAACAAACAAACAAACATGAGGGCGTGCCATGGGACACAAGAGTCAACGTGAAAGAGCACCCAACAACCAAAGTTGGAATAATTTGAGCAACAAAATAAATAACTTAGTACCAGATTATAACCTAAAGAATAAAATAAATATCCATACTGATGTAAGTAAATGATGTAAATAAATAGGGGAGAAAGGACAATTCTTTGCAGAAGAATTTCAATTAAAAAAGTAAAAGGAATGAAGGAAATCATCACAGGAATTGTAGCAGGAAAGATCCACTGATAAATGCTAAAATTAGTGGGTGAAACTTTAAGGAGAAACAGGACATCTGCATCACCTCACAGTTTCTCCCCTAAAATATTTATTATTTACTGCGGTGCTTTTAACATATGTCAACAAATTCTTTGATATTCTTCCCTCCAGGAGGTGGAGCTTAAATCCCCTCCCCTTCAATGTGGGCTGGACTTAGCAACTCATTTCTAACAAATAGAGTATAGAAAGGAAAAAATTTTGACTTTACAGTGGAGGAATCTGGCAGACCTAACCTAAACCAAATGATTAAGGTTAACATCACCCAGAAATAAGTCATGCTGATACCATACTCTAATATGATGCAAGGAGAAGGGTACTTCACCTCTATAGTATGCTTTTCTCAAATCCCTAATGCCAGTTTAAGCATGAGAAACCATCAGAAAGGGGCCGGCCTGGTGGCGTAGTGGTTAAGTTCACGCACTCCACTTCAGTGGCCCAAGTTCGCAGGTTCGGATCCCAGGCGCAGACCTATGCACCACTCATCAAGCCATGCTGTGGCAGGTGTCCCACGTATAAAACAGAGGAAGATCAGCACAGATGTTAGCTCAGGGCCAATCTTCCTCAGCAAAAAGGAGAAAATTGGCAACAGATGTTAGCTCAGGGCTAATCTTCCTCACCAAAAAAAAAAAAGAAAGAAAGAAACCATCAGACAAACCCAAATTAAGAGACATTCTACAAAATAGCTGACCAGTAACCTTCAAAAGTATTCAAGTCATGAAAAACAAAGACTCAGAAATTGTCACAGATTGGAGGAGACTAAGGAGACACAATGACTAAATGTTATATAGTATCCTAGACTGGATCCTGAAACAGAAAAAGGACATTAATAGAAAAACTGGTGTGGGCCGGCCCCATGGCTTAGCAGTTAAGTGCACGCGCTCCGCTGCTGGCGTCCCGGGTTCGGATCCCAGGGGTGCACCAACGCACCACTTCTCCGGCCATGCTGAGCCGCGTCCCACATACAGCAATTAAAAGGCTGTGCAGCTATGACATACAACTATCTACTGGAGCTTTGGGGGAAAAAATAAATAAAAATAAAAATTATAAAAAAAAAAGAAAAACTGGTGAAATTCAAATAAAGTTTACAGTTTAGTTAACAGTATTTTATACCTATGTCAATTTCTTAGTTTTGATAAATGTACCATGATGATGTAAGATGTTAATTTTAGTAGAAGCTGGGTGAAAGGTATACAAGAACTCTTTTTTTTTTTTTTTTATGGGACGCCGCCACAGCATGGCTTGACAAGTGGTGCGTGGGTGCACGCCCGGGATCCGAACCTGCAAACCCTCAGGCCACCAGAGCAGAGCGTCCGCACTTAACTGCTGCGCCACTGGGCTGGCCCCTACAAGAACTCTCTGGATGTAGTATCTTTGAAACTTTTGCGTAAACCTACAATTACTTCAAAATTCAAAAAACAACAACAATAATGTAGAACAGAATTTCTTGACCTCAGTACAATATAATGATATTTTGAACTAGATAACTCTTTGTTGTGAGGGGCTGTTTTATGCATAGTAGGATGTTCAGCAGCATTCCTGGCCTCTACCCACCAGATGCCAGGAACCCACCTCCCCAGCTGTTACAACCAGAAATGTCTCCAGAGATTGCCAAATGTCCCCTGGGGGTAAAAATTACCCCAGATTGAGACCACTGATGTAGAGTTACATACATTAACACGTAAAGATATCCACAACACATCGTTTGTTTGGTTGTTTTTTATAGTTTTATTTATTTTTTTCCCCCAAAGCCCCAGTAGATAGTTGTATGTCATAGCTGCACATCCTTCTAGTTGCTGTACATGGGACGCGGCCTCGGCATGGCCGGAGAAGCAGTGTGTCCGTGCGCGCCCGTGATCCGAACCCCGGCCGCCAGCAGCGGAGCACGCGCACTTAACCGCTAAGCCACGTGGCCGGCCCCATAACACACTGTTAATAGAAAAAAAAAAGCAGGATACAGAATAGCATGAAATGTATAAGTCAATTTATGTAAAAATATATACAGTCATGTGTCACTTAACAATGGGGATTATGTTCTGAGAAATGCATCGTTAGGCGATTTTGTCATAGTACGAACATCACGGAGTGTACTTACACAAACCTAGATTGTATAGCCTACTACACACCTAGGCTATATGGTACTAATCTTATGGGACCACCATCCTATATGCTGTCCATCGTTGACCAAAATGTCATTAAGCAGCACATGACTGTAAACATGGATGAACCTTGAGGACGTTATGTTGAGTGAAATAAGCCAGTCAGAAAAAAGACAAATACTGTACGATTCCATTTATATGAGGTACTTAAGAGTGGTCAAAATCATGGGGCCAGCCAGGTGGCGCAAGCAGTTAAGTGTGCACGCTCCACTGCGGCAGCCCACGGTTCGCAGGTTTGGATCCTGGGCGCTCACCGACACACCGCTTGGCAAGCCATGCTGTGGCGGCGTCCCACATAAAGTGAAGGAAGATGGGCATGGATGTTAGCCCAGGGCCAGTCTTCCTCAGCAAAAAGAGGAGGATTGGCAGATGTTAGCACAGGGCTGATCTTCCTCACAAAAAAAAAAAAAAAAGAGTGGTCAAAATCATAGACACGCGAAGTAGAATGGTGGTTGCCAAGGGCTGGGAGGAAGGAGGAATGGGGAGTTATTGTTTAATGAGTACAGAGCTTCAGTTTTACAAGACGAAAAGAGTTACGGAGATGGATGGTGATGATGGTTACACAATATTATGAATGTATTTAATACCACTGAACTACACACTTAAAAATAGTTAAGATGGTAAATTTTATGTTATGTGTATTTTTACAATTTAAAAAAAAATTGGAAAAAAACACATATACACACGTGCATAAATACATAGACAAATGTCTGGAAGGATGTGTACCAAAATGCTAAAATGTTCTCTGGTTGCTAAATCTATGGTGATATTTCCTTTGTACTTTTCCATGTTATTTGGATTTTTTTCAAAAGCATGTCTCCCTTTTCCCAAACACAAAAGACTTTGTTCTCCATTTTTTCTCACAATGCTTCCAATTCAATAACCAAAATCCTACTAGTTCTGTCTCCAAAATGTCAAAATGGTTACCTCTTCTCCCAGCCATAGTCCAACTTCAGCCCCTCACCCAGGCTAATGTAACAGAATCTTCAATTGTTTATCCCTGTCTAACCCACTCTCCACCCAGCCATCAGAGCTACCTTACGAAACAGATTTACTATCACTTCCCTGTTTAAAACCCCAAACTTCATGGCATGCATTTCACGGGCTTCTGCAATTTGTTGCCAGGGTCTATATTTTTAGTTTCACCTCTTACTACTGCCCCCAAGTATCCTCTATGCCAGATAGTTGCTGGTCGTTCCTTGAAAACACACATGCACTATTACTCTTCCTTTACTTCGCTCGTGCTCTTCTTTTTTTTTTTTTTGTGAGGAAGATCGGTCCTGAGCTAACATCTACCAATCCTCCTTTTTTTGCTGAGGAAGACTGGCCCTGGGCTAACATCCACGCCCATCTTCCTCCACTCCACATGGGACGCCACCACAGAAATGGCTTGCCAAGCAGTGCGTCAGTGCGTGCCCAGGAGCTGAACCCGCGAACCCCTGGCCCCCGCAGTGGAGCGTGCGCACTTAACTGCTTGTGGCACCAGGCCGGCCCCGCTCATGCTCTTCTTTTCTCAGGAATATTCTTCTTACTTCTCTGCCTGATAAAATGCGTACAATGGTACACAGGAAAAGAATGGGATGGAGATGAAGGGATAAATAAATAGGAGGAGGTGGAGGAAAAAACATCGAATAGCATGGAGATGAGGGTTCAAGAAAGTAATTTTTGGTAGGGGTGAGATAATAGTTCCTACCTCATAAGGTTGTGGTGAGGATATTAAATGAGATAATATAAGTCAAACTTTTAGAACAGTGCCTGGCATATATATATTATTATTATTATTATTTTCAGTTTTATTATTTATTATTATTATTCATGGTACAGTGGTAAGAGCTTGAACTCTGGCTGCCACAAACAATAAAGAAGGAGCAGTGATGAGGCTCCAGCTCAGAAGAAAGGCCCCGAAGGTAAGCAAAGAGGCAAACAGGATCCTGGTCTGATTCAAGTTAATCTAAAGAATTCAACAAACTACACAAGAAACCAAAATCAATTTGGTTAAGCCATACTAGAGTACATACAGAGCACACACGTGAATTCCTATACACCCCAAATAACTTTTACCCCTTAAATATATATTCCTTTTTTTTTTTTTTTTTTTTTTATTTTTTCCCCCAAAGCCCCAGTAGAAAGTTGTATGTCATAGCTGCACTTCCTTCTAGTTGCTGTATGTGGGACGCGGCCTCAGCACGGCCGGAGAAGCGGCGCGTCGGTGCGCACCCGGGATCTGAACCTGGGCCGCCAGCAGCGGAGCGCGCGCACTTAACTGCCAAGCCACGGGGCCGGCCCTATATTCCTTTTTGAAGTGGAGCTGTTTCAACATCCTGCTCCAGGCAAGAAGCATCAGGGCAACACCTCCTCCTCACAAATCTGAATCTGCAAGACCCATTTGTGCTCTCCTACGGTTTCCCATTCGGTCAGTAGTCACTTCTCTTTCCTTCTATACATGCTTACATTCTCTGTAACACAGGAGGTTTGACTCTGAAGTTCTTCCCACAGTTACAAAAAAAAGTAAATATATACGTACAATCCATTCAAGCTTAATATTGTAGCCAAAACTAAATTCACTCACAACAGAGGTGAACCAAAGGACCTAGAAATTCATAAATATTTCTTAGATGAGTCCAAAATTTTGCGATGTCCTTCTTAGCCTCTTGTCAGGCTCAGTCCTTTTAAAAGATTGCCTCTGCCAGTTGTGGCAAATAGCCTCTGCATAGCCCCATCTCCCCTGGTTAACAGGTTTTCGTGACTTTTATTTCATGTCCTAGGAAGCCACTGTGATCCACTATCCCATCTCTTCTTTTATATCCCTCCCCAACACATCCCAGATCTCCCTTGGGCACTATCAGACCACAGTCCTTTGGTTAAAAAAAAAACCTGGCTCCTAAATTACGGCCCAAAGCAGACAAAAAGAATGCAGAACTCCACATCTATTAAATGACACATAGCCTGCTTACTAATCAGACTGCCAAAAATCATTTGCTTCTCCTCTTGTAGCTTTAGACAAATACAAAGGGAACTGTGCTCCTATGTACGACTACTGCTTCTCCACAGGCCTTGAAGACTAAGGCATTTAGATACTTCCTCTCTATAAACCCAAATAGAACACTTTGTTTATTTTCTCTTGGCATATAGTTGGTAGTCTGTATTTCCAGGCAGTCACTGTACATCTTTTGGCAAGTACCTTCAAGTTTCTCAGTACAATGTTTCATCCAGTCACTGAAGGCGATGCATTGTACCTTGAATTTACATGCCAAGAAAAAGACAGACTGAAAAGAAGACCTTCAGTATCATCTTCCTGCAATATATCAGACACTACACATGAGTTAGAAGACCCAGATCCAATTCCCAGGTGTGCAAGTGTCTCACAGTGTGATCTCTACTCTGCTCTTTAATCTTTCTGTACCTCAGTTTTCCCATCCTGGAAAACAGGGATTGTATTACCTGTCCCTCCTTGAATTCAGACTCTTACTGCTGACTGAGAATATTTGTTTCTATAATTTGTGAAACTGGGGTTTGGAAAACTCAGAAAACTAAGTACAAGTGTTGTTTTTCACTTCTGTCAGAGCTGCCATGCAGAAATCCACAGTAGAGCCCAGCAGGAGTCCCTAAGCAAGTAATCCCTCAGCGAGTAGTTCTGACTTCCCACTCAACAAATCACATAAGAATGGGAAGCAAGAGGCCAGGCAGGACCTTCAGCTGCTACACGACTAGACTACCAACTACCGGACTACGGACTACCAAGCAAGTCATTATCTATCAGGCTCCATGACAATATTATCACCCCAGATATACTATTTTACCTCAAAGAAGCTACCTCAATACATAAAGCACTTACTTATTCAATGTTTACAAAAACAAGCACTTTTCCTGGATGGGAACTGCCTCACTAGGGGTTGCCTTGGGATGATCCTACAGTTAAGGTAGGACAAAGGAATAACAAAAGTATGAGGTGTAAGACAATTTAAGACTCAAGGCAGTGTTTTACAATCCTTTTTGAGTTACTGGTACACTTCTGAAATACAAAATTGTGGACAGCATTCCAAAAGGGATTATTAAAATACAAATATTGGTTTTTAAAAAGATCAACTCAGAAACTTGAAAAAAAACTTTCTAATTATCACACTTTCCATTTGGTCACCCTTTGGTCTGTGGCTGTTACAACAAGGAATTTTACTGCTCTGCCTAGGCTCTCCACAAGGCCAGGTTTCCCCTTTGTTCCAGTAAACATTCTCTGTCTTCAGTATAATTAAATTATTGACATTAAATTATATCTCTTAGCTGCAGCAAGTTTTATGCCCCCAGCAATGCATCATGTGGCCACCACTCAGCTCAACACTCCACTAGACAGACATCATTATGAATTCACACTAAGATTCACAATATGAATCCTAAAATACACCTTATATCCTGATCAAAACAGCACGCTCCTGGGGCGGGCCCGGTGGCGCAGCAGTTAAGTGCGTGTGCTCCACTTTGGTGGCCCAGTGTTCGCAGGGTCGGATCCTAGGCATGAACTGACGCACCGCTTATCAAGCCGTGCTGTGGCGGCGTGCCATATAAAGTAGAGGAAGATGGGCATGGATGTTAGCTCAGGGCCAGTCTTCCTCAGCAAAAAAAGAGGAGGATTGGCATCAGATGTTAGCTCAAGTCTGATCTTCCTCACCAAAAAAAAAAAAAAGCACACTCCTGTGAAGGATGAGCAGCATACAAGTTAAGAAATACTCTCTAATGACTGAATTCCACAGCTCCTGCCCCATCTGAAAGGGATGATGGCTTTGAGTAGTAGATAAGGCACTAGGCACAGAAAGTAGAGACCTGTACCCAACTCCAGGTCTGCTACTTACTGTAAGACGTTGGGCCTGTTTCCTTAACTGTAAAATGATAATAATATCTTCCTTACAAGGCTATTGTGAGAATAAAAAATTATATGTATGCATTTTATAAATAATACTATACAAATTTAAGTTATTATTCTGTCTGTGAATTTATTCGAGATTGAAAATGTTCTTTCAAGGAGCTGGTGATCCAACATTAAGAATGTCATTTTTGGGGCCAGCCCCGTGGCGTAGCAGTTAAGTGTGCGCGCTCCCCTGCTGGTGGTCCGGATTCGGATTCCGGGCGCGCACTGATGCACCGCTTGTCAGGCCATGCTGTGGCGGCGTCCCATATAAAGTGGAGGAAGATGAGCACAGATGTTAGCCCAGGGCCAGTCTTCCTCAGCAAAAAAAAAGAGGAGGATTGGCATGGATGTTAGCTCAGGGCTGATCTTCCTCACACACACACACAAAATATATATATATATTAAAGAATGTCATTTTTTTCACACACCAAAAATTTTCTGAGTCAACCTCAAGTCACTGAAAAGCATCATCTCCTTCCACGGGCTAAAAAACACGCAGAGTAGCACTCCCCTAACAGGTGCACGGTGAGCAAAGGTAGAAAAGAAAAATTGTATATACCCATGGTGAATGGGGCAGAGATACTTTATTCCATTATTTAGACTGAAAAGTAAAACCAAAGGTCAAAGTTTTTGAATGGGGACCGAGAGGAAATGTTACAACCACCCAAAGTATAACCAAAATTAAACACAACCTATAGCCAGTTCAGAAAGTTCAATAATCTTCAAAGTGTTTTTCACACATTAACTAATCCTCATGTCATCCCCGGGATGAAAGAAATTTAATTCTCATATTCTAGTTACTTACAACCACAGAAAGAATCTAAATGGATCAAGATGTGCCATTTTAATAAGACAGGTCAACAAATATTTCATCAAATATTAAGGATCTACCATATCATCAGTACTATACGACACACAAAGTGTCCCACTGACGTGGCCTATTTTACAGCCAGCAAGACCTCTAGCAACTTCAACCTTATGGTACACAACTATGAGTAAAGAAACATTTCTGAGAAACGGATAAGGGCAATTACAGAGCTATATCCAATCCTCATTGCCAGAACCCACTAACTTACTTAAAAATAGATGTAAAATTAAGATGATTTATTGAGAACACCTTCCTGACAAGAGCCATGTGTGGTATATGGGGAAGTGGGGGAAACAGGGAGCAATGGTGTGTTATTTTAAATAGGATGGCCAGAGAAGGCCTCACAAAGGTGACATGTGAGCAAAGACCTGAACAAAGAGAGGAAGTGAGCCACATGGGTATGTAGAGGAAGAGGTTCCACCAGGCAGAGGGAGCAAGTGCAAAAGTCCTAAAGTGGGATCATACCTGCTGCATTCTCCACACACCCACTAGACTTTCCCCTTGTGTGTCCTGTTGCCACTCCCACTGTGCCCTGCCAGATCTTCCTGACTTCCAGACTCACCATACTCTCCCAGACACACAAACCTGAATCCTGAATCACATTGTGTGCATTATTCTCTTCTTTCTCCAATCAGTGACCAACTTATACTGTAACATGATACTACCTTCAAAATGCTACACCTTTCTCTTCCCCTCCATTCCCACTAACACATCAGCCCAGAATTATAGAAATTATAAAACATTAAGACTGGAATGGACCGTAGATATCATCAGTGTAACTCCATCTTACTGAAGCCCAAATTACTCAAGTCTCTGAAGTATCAGACCAAAGATCCATTATTACATCACACTTGGATTTTTTTTGCATGCCCCTCCCACCCCCAAATCCAATTCATCATGTATATTGCTCACAAATGAATGCTTCTTACACACTGCCTTCAACATGTTACTCATCCCCCATTCCACAATATCTACAATACCTACTGAATAGTCTCCTTTCACTGTCCTACATGCACACTATGCCCATTTCACCTTCTAAATCTTTATCCACATTCCTTCCTTTGATATAATGCCTTTTCTTCTTTATCCTCTATCCAAACCTCACCTATCTTGCAAGTCCCTTTCCACAGAGCTGTCCACGACTATACCAGCCTTCACTGATTTCTCCCTTCTCAGAAATCCTATGGTTTATCATAAAATCTAACACTTGCATGAGGCCGGCCCGGTGGTGCGCTCTGCTTCGGCGGCCCGGGGTTCACTGGTTCAGATCCTGGGCACGGACTTACATACCGCTCGTCAAGCCATGCTGGGGCGGCGTTCCACATAGAGCAACTAGAAAGATGTACACCTATGACAAACAACTATCCACTGGGGCTTTGGGAAGAAAAAGGGAGGAAGATTGGCAATAGATGTTAGCTCAAGGCCAATCTTCCTCACACACACAAAAAAATCTAACACTTGTAGTCTCTCTCCTCCCCACTGCATCCACCTTGCAAAGCATCATTAATATCGCAGTTCCAACACTTATTAACTCTGCTTTGTTTCATGTTTAGCAGGACTAAAACTCCTTGAGGACAGGGATTATGGTTTTGTCTCTCCAAAAGGGCCTTGCAGAAAAGAGCACCTACTATATTTTCAGTACTTACTATGTGCCATATATCATATTAAGTGCTTTACATACTTTATCTCATTTAATCATCACAATAATGTTGTGTTATTGATATTGTTCTTTCTATTTTCCAGAAGAAAAAACAAACGCACAAAGAGGTTAGGCTGAAGTCATATATCTTAGAAAAGACAGGGCCAGGATTTGAGCTAAAGTCTGTCTCTCGAAGCTGGCACAAAGTAGGTTGCGAACAAATATTTGTTGAATTATGCTACTCATTTCATATGTGTTGACGATCCTATCACCCTAATTGAACTAATGAGGGTAAAAACCATGCCTGGAGGTTTATGCGGGTGCGGTGGGGATAAAGACTGCCCTTCCTTGCTGAGTACTCATCAGGTGCTAAGTTCAGCACCAGGCATTTCATGTCAAGCATCTCATCTACTCTGTGAAAACTCAGAACTGTAAATTCTCTTCAACAAATAGCACTTGTAATTCCTCTATCAGAGATTTACCCCAAACGTCACCCACTCTCAATCCAAGCACAAATACTCCCAGGTGCTACCCTCCTGGGCCTCCCTCCTGCTCAAGGAAGAGGACAAAGCCTCCTTGACTCCCATCAGCCAGTAAGGTAAAAATCTCAGCTTCAAGAAGCATTTACCAAGTGCCTTCTTCAGGACAGATCACCCTGCTCTTCATTCTAACACTCATTATTTCAATCATTAAGCACCACAGCCCTGTGAGATAGGTGGCATTTTCTCCACTTTACAGATATATAAAGCAAAGTCCAAAAAACGACATTGTTAGGGTCACGTGGCCGATGGCATATTCAGGACTAGAATTCAAGTCTCCTGACTATCCACCCTGTTCCATTCCCTCAGCAGACACTCATAGACGATAAATGATTTATCCTGGTGTCGCTGGGTCATTCTAAATAGCAAAAGCTCTGGAATAGTTTTCATTTAAAAGGATTTTTTGGACGCCTATATGTCAACCTTGTAGGTTCTAATACCATCTCTTCCACTTATTCGCTATGTGACACGGAGAAAGGTCTTTTCACCTCCCCAGGTGAATTCCCTTATCCGTAAGTGGAGATAATAATAATATCTACCTAACAGCAACGCGGGGAGAAGTAAATGAGATGATAAAGTGAAACATCTGGCACTGTGTCTGGCATATGGTGGGCGCCTAGTAATTATGGGTTCCTTTCACCTACCCTCTCCGCCCCACAAGCCTCGGGGTTCAGCCACTACCACCCTGCGACAGAGTATCCACTCGGCCAAAGGCCCGCACGCGGCCTCCGGACTTCACAACCCGGGGACCAGCCGCACGGTCATACCTGCATGGAGTCAGCGCTGACGATCTCGCCACCGAGCCGCTGGCCCAGCTGCAAAGCCAGCGTGGATTTACCGGTGCCCGTGGCCCCGAGAATCACTACAAGAGGCAGTGTCTGTTGCAGGCCTCGGAGCCCAGGGCCCACAGACAACACTCGTGCGGCCGCCACCGCCGCCATGTTGAAGACATCTGCGCTTGCGCGGGAGCAACTGTCTCCATGGCAACCGTCAGTACGCCTGCGCGGACCTCGGGCTCCTTAGGAAAGTTGAGAAGGGAGGAGCGAGCGGCGGGGCCAAAGCCCCCAAACTTGAAAGGCACCCGACTAGACTGCCGTCAACTTGCTGATGTCAGAACCTCAACTACCTCCTCTCTTAAGTGGAGGATGGCAGTCCTATCTAAAATAGATCTATCCCTATTATTCTTTCTTTCATGGTACCCAATTCTTTTTCTTCATAGCACTAATTATAATATAAAATTATATATTGACCTATTGTCTATTGTCTGACTTTCAGTCCAGGCTGTTAGTCCCATAAAGGCAAGGGACAAATTCTGCCTAGGTCATTGATGTATCTCTAGTGCCTAGCACAGTACCTGGTACCGAATAGACACTCAATAATTGTTAAGTGGAGAGGAGAATGGCTTGCCTAACCGGTCCTGGAGCCAGTGAGCTCAGAGGTGTGGCTTTCTCCTGGATCACATTTGCCCAGTTGTCAGGCAAGGGTGGCTGCTCTAATGTTTTCATTCCACAATTCAAACTCAGACACACTCAGAAGGCAGGACAAATTTCCCGTCTCTGTGGCAAAAGGTTGCAAGGGATGGGATGAGAACAGAGAAAAACAAGCAAGTCAACACCCCACAAAATAGGAAGAGGAAAAATAACGAAGGCAGAAAAGATAAAGTAGTAGCAACCCTCAAATTAAAGTGGGGTCAGGGAAAATTAGGACCAGAGAGGATCAAAATTCAAAGAGACTCGCAACCTTTAAGAACAGGCTTTGGAATCAGATGGACCTGGGTTCAAATCCCAGCCCTGCCACTTGTCAGCTGCATGACCTCACACAATTAGCCTTAGTTTTCTTATCATTAAATATCTCTCAGTATTGCCATAAGGAGAAAATGAAGGAATGTCTGAAAAGTGCCTGCTACAATGCCCTGGCACATAACAACCACCATTTGTTGAACATTTTGTATTATTATAATAGTAACACCCCATCTGCCTCTCTAAAGAGGTAAGAGCAGCAGCCTAAGGGCAGAGAAATTTTCAGTAATGTGTAAAAGAGCCTACTACCTATTCTACTAACCCCTTGTTAGCCAATTTAAGAGTTCTAATTACTTTTTCCCTGACGTTACTTAGCTCTGCCTAGCTCTCAGGTCATATCGCTAGGACCCCTTGGGCCAGAGGAATCACCGCTGGAAGTTTAAGGCATATGATAGGCCTGCTTGGAATAACTGCCAATACATTTCTCAGTCACTTAGATCATCGTTGGCATAACGGCCACTCTTGCAGATCCAGCTTAAACCTTGTAGCCATATGTATTGTTTGGAGAATACCAGATCCCAGGGTCCCCTTTACCTCCTTTTCTCAATCCAGCCTGCTTTGATCAAAAGCCTTGTTCTCTCCCATTTGTGGTACCCGCCTGGGGCTGGTTTTAAAATCGAGATGTGTGGCCACATATTGGCAGACACTCTCACATGATGGTTGTTAACTGTAGAGCCTTTGCCTGGAGAATTTCAGAGGGTACGGTTACCATGACAACCACCAGAAAGATGGCAGGCCAGAGAAATGATGCAAATAAAGCAAAAGGAAGGCTAATTTCATGATGACAATTTGACCATGACAGAGTATGCTCACTCGCAGATGGGAAAGCACTGTCCAAGTCATGACCAGGTGACTGTTACTAGAGAGAGAAAAAAAGAGGGGGGTGGAATTTACCACTGAGAGACCAGAAGAGGAAGAGGTTGGTTACCAAGGCAACTGGGGAGAAAGGAATGAAAAACTGGGACTTCACCACAGCAGCAGAAAATTGCTTCTAGCCAAGCAACACAGGTCTGTTGCTATAGAAACAAAGAGAACAGGGATCCTGTAGACCATGGGGAGAATTATCACTGAAATGCTGAGCAAGAAAGACTCCTAAATCAGAATGGAGCCCATGGTCCAAAACAAATGAGAAGTGAGAAAAACATGGTACCATTCCCATTCATTGTAATTCTACCAGTCCCTCCAAAAGAGAATGGGAACATATATATTTTTTAAATACCTTCAGGCTATTTTATTTGTACCTCTGTTTCTCTCCTTAAGGATCTTCTGAACTCTAAATCATACTAAGAATAGTTCCTGAAAGATAATCTGTAACTTGAAATCCTAATTGGAGAGATTAAGTTCAAGGGAAAATTGGGGAACTGAAGTCTATGATCAAGAGTTAATAAGTATTTCTAAAAAACAACATAAAGCCCTCTAATGGGAAGCTTTGCTGGGTAATAAGGAGACAAAGGGCGCAAAAGGGAGTCAGGAAAGCTGTTTGTAGTCATGCCCAGGTATTAGCCCTGACCCCCATGCCCCCGTCTGTGAGGACAGATAGGAAGTAGTTCCATCTATTCTGAAAGATAGCTCAGGAGGAAAGGGAGCATCTCACTTAAAGTGTATGTGTATGTCTTAAGGTGAAGGATACAGAATCCTATCTCCAACCTACTCTACTGCTTACAGATTATTTTGGGTAAAGAAAATTCTAGTTTAAAAGGCAAAGATGCCAGGATACGTTCAGTCTGGAAGAGCATACCTAAAATGTAGGAAAGAGGTACTAGGGATACCCAAATTACTTATAGGGTAATAACTCTTGCCTGCCCTTCTGAAAGTCCACAGTCAGCCACCTAATTGTTACCCCCAGTGTGTGTGTGTTGTACCCTAGGGGCAGATGTATAGTCAGGCTGGCCAACCTCTGCACCTACCTCACCTTCTTTAGGAAATTGAGAGGAGTACCTGAGGTGGGTTGGGCATGGGAACATGGCAGAAAAGGAGAAAGGGAGAAGCACAGAAAGGTAGAGGGGAAATCTGGGTGATGACCCATTAGTGTTTATTATATTATTTCCTGTCATTTGTATACTTTAAATAATTTATAAAATTTTTTTTTAGAAAAAGAAACGTAGGAAGAAGGCTACAGGTGAAGCCATTCGAGTGGAAGGGTCATTCAAAGTGGAGCATCCAGAAAGTTTGAATGTTCAAGATGGAATTCTAGAGGATGCTGTGACATTCAGGACAGAACGAGAACATGCCATGGGAGACCTGAAGCATGTTTCCTAGGTAAGAGAAGAAAGTTGAGTCGAAGACAAACACTAGCTTTTTGGTACAACCCAAGGCACCTTTGCAGCCTGACCCTCATCCTAATTAGGTACCCAAATAAAAAATATTTCCTGCGGGAGTATTTCATGATGAACTTGGTTCCTATATTAGCTTCCTAGGGCTGCCATAACAAATTACCACAAACTGGATGGCTTAAAACAACAGAAATTTATTCTCTCACAATTCTGGAGGGTAGAAGCTCCAAATCAAGGTGTTGGCAAGGCCATGCTCCCACATTTCCTTCTAGAGAAGAATTCTTCCTCGCCTCTTCTGGCTTCTGGTGGTTGCTGGCAATCCTTGGCATTCCTTGGTTTGTGGCAGCATAATTCCAATCCTGTCTCTGTCTTCACATGGCCATCTTCTGTGTGTGTGTGTCTCTGTCCAAATTTCACTCTCCTTAGGACACTAGTCATTGGATTAGGGCCCACCCCAATCCAGTATAACCTCATCTTGATTTGATTACATCTGCAAAGACCGTATTTCCAAATAAGGTCACATTCGATTCTGGATGGACATGAACTTGATGAGGGACAATATACAACCCAGTACCTGTGAGTAATCACAATACCTTCCATGTTGGTTTGGTGAACTGTTGTTTCCATTACTGTTTCTATTGGTGATTGGCCAATTCAAATTTGGGAGCATCAGAATTGCTCAAAACAAGTGAGGGGAAGAAGAAAGTAGAACTCACCATGTCATAGGGTTTATGTACACTTAGAGTTGAATTGTAGGGTTTGCTCCAGAGTACACCAGAACATTCTCAAGGGAGCTCACTTCCATCCTTCTCAGCCTTCTAAGAGAGCCTGCACGACCATAGGGGATTCTTGAAGGCTGCAAAATCAAAGCGGGGGAGGTGCAAAAGGGGAAAAGATGCAGAGCCATCACGGGTCCTTTCCAGTTCTAATCTCATGGCTCTTTCAAGCCCTCTCCTCTACTTCCCTTGTGCCTTCTCTTTCTCATGGCATTGGGGGCCTTCATCATCTTTATATCCTGATGAGTCTCAAACCTGTATTTTCATTTCAAACTCCTTTCTAAAGCTTCAGTGTCACATTTCCAACTTCCTGTTGGGTGCTCTATTTTAGATGACCCCATCACCTCAGTCTCATTGTGTCCCAAACCACAATCAGTTTCGAACCCTGACTTCCCTATTTCAAAGAATCACAGAGGATGTTTGCTATTGAAAGGATCCTCTTAGAAATCTTGTGCAACTCCTCTTGTTTTGTAAAAATGAGACCACCCAGCCAGCAAATCAGACCAGATTCCTCCCCCTTCCCCAGATTCCACACAACCATCCCAATCCCCACCTCCCCAAAGCTATTCCCTTAGCCTAGAACACCTTCCTCCTCTTCACTTAGCCAAATACTACTGGTATTTCCAGTTCCAGTTAAAGTCACAATATCTCCAAAAAGAACTTTCTTGATGACTCCAAAGTGTTCTCTTCCCCTTCTGAGGTTTGTAGCCCTTGTCTGAGACAAGGCTACAAACATATCTCCTTATTCTGTAATCCTGTTTGCATGCTATGGAACCATAGCTTCATATATCATTGTTCTTACTATGTGGCAGGTACTTCATTTCATTACTATCTAAGCAGTTTACATATAATAACTTATTTAATCTCCACAACAGCCCTATGAGGTAGGTATTAATATTATATCCATTTTCAAGAAGGAAACTTCTAGACTGAGGGAGGTTGAGTGATTTGCCCAACATCACACAGAGAATAATCCCAAGTCCCTGTTCTTAACCACTACACTATGCCATCTATACCACCTTCTGTGAATATTTTTGTATCTCTGCAGGACCTGGCTCCAACCCTTTATTCTAATGTTTTTCTAGTGTGACCTCAAGATTCACCTCCCTGCTTGCTTGTCAGCAGTGTAGGTTCCTGGCCCTGACCTACTGCATCAGGGGCTTTGGGGTGGGTAGATTTGAAGACATACTCAGGTTTGAGAATCACTGCCTGAACAAAACAGGCATTAGAGGGTTTAATGACTGAATGGAGTCAGTTGACTCCAGCTGTTTGAAGACACTGCAGTGCCCAGTGAGGACAAATGGAGGGCCCATATGTGCAACAGCGTCACAGACTCCTGCCTGCCATGGGTCATGGGATGCTGTGGACCAGTCGGAGGCTCACGTCTTTGCCCTCCTTTCCTCCTCTGCCTATCTCGATCTTCCAAAACCCTGGCTACTCCTTGCCTGATGATTGACTGCCTCTTGAGGCATTAATTTGTGCACTCCGGATTACTTTAAGCATTCTGTCCGGGAAGATGTCTATTTTTACCAATCCCTTCTATCGCCTTTCTAATATGACTAATCTGTATTCTAGGTGTGGCTTGTTAAATGGTTTCAATAACACTGATCATTTACTGAGCACCTACTATTGCTCACAACAACCCAATGAAGCAGGTTCTTATTATTTATACCTGTTTTTCAGATGAGGAAACTGGGGCTGGGAGAGGTTAATAATTTGCCCAAGGTCACGCAGCTGGAAAAAGCAAAGCCAGATTTGAAACTGAGATCTGTTTATCTGTTTATCTGTTTAACCATACTGCTTCTCTCAAGTTTAAAGGTGATCCAACACTTCTTGGGTTCCTACTGGACCCCTGGCGCCGAGTCTAACTGTTTAATTACTCACCTGATTAGAGACTTTAAGAACATATTTACATTTCCTTGCAAAGGAATAGTAACGTTAAAACAGTTGATCCCTTTGGCAGCAGTTCTAAATAAAGACATTAACAAGAGCTGCCCACTAGGCTTAAAGTAGAAACGCCCACACCCCAACGGAACTTTAGCTGACACATTTCGACACCTCCCCTTTACTCCTCTCCAGACACCCAGTCATCAATCATCTCCCAACTGGCTATCTTATCTTTAGAAAGGAACCTCTCCCTCATTCCCTCCTATCACCTTCCAGATCAACAAAGGCATCCCCATCCCCTCCTTCTCCTTCTAAAGTGAATATTCTGGAATATCCTGACCCCGGGGGCACTTAAGACAAATTCAGCACATCTAAAATAGTTCAACCTGTCTCTCGGTCCCCCAAAATAGGTGCCAGCAGGGGCAGGAGTTAAGCACATGCTTTAGTCATTTATTGTCTAACAGAGAAGATGACCTTTCTTTTCTACACCAAATGTGGCTTCTCAGCTGCCCCTTATTGTCTACAACCCTGTCCCCGAGTTGTGTGCATAGTCCCTTAGGTGTACTATTCAGAGCAAACCTAATTTGTAGAAATGGTTCTCCGAAATCCAGGAATAAACTCTTGGCTATTTTCAGATAAAGATAGAGGTAGGAGTCGGTAGAAATGAGCTAGGAAGGAGCTTAAAATACTTCACATTCCAGAAACACCCTCCCTTCCCCCCAGGAGATGGCTTTTTTCCCACTTTCTCAGAGCAGTGTCAGACTCAAAGGAGCTGAAGCTTGTAGTCAAGCAGCTGGCACTAGCTGTGTGGGTTTAGACAAATGACTGAAATGTCTGTGAGGGTCAGTTTGCTCATCTGTGGAATGGGGCTGACATTACCCTCTTCTCCAGGTTATTGTGAGAATTAAGATATGTAACACAACTAGCGTGAGTGCCTGTACCTAGGAGTCCCTACTATTTTATTGAGGGCCTGTGAATTCTTTCAAGGTCTAGTAAAGGAAGAGAAGTCCTACAAATTAGTCTCTTGACAAATGGCCTCAAAAAAGATGAATACTATATACCGGGAACAGAGTGACTGTAACTAAAAGATGGAAATGGAGTTTTAAGAATCTCAGTAATCCAAGTCTGTTTTATCAAACAGGTACTTAGGTTTGGTGACCTAGGGGCAGTGGGCGTCGAGTGGAAAGTTTACCTGACAGGAGACTGGGTTTGGGTTCTGATTTTGTTATGTGACCTTGAGCAAGAAACTTCTCTGGGCTCCAGGACCATGTGGCAGATTTTTTTTTTTCCTCATTTTTTTTTTTTTTTGTGAGGAAGACCAGCCCTGAGCTAACATCCGATGCCAATCCTCCTCTTTTTTTTTGCTGAGGAAGACTGGCCCTGGGCTAACATCCGTGCCCAGCTTCCTCTACTCTATATGGGACCTGCCACGGCACGGGTTAACAAGCGGTGCGTCGGTGCGCGCCCGGGATGCGAACCTACGAACCCCGGGGCCGCCGGCACTTAACCACTCGCACCACCAGGCTGGCCCCGCATGTGGCAGATTTTGCTTACTTACCAGGTTGTGATGAGGGTCACTTTGTAAATATGAGGAATTTATAGTAGCTTTTGGACTCAACTCAAGCTCCACAGGAGTGCAGGCATGCAATACTGACCCAGGTCTCAGCTGTAACGCAGGATTACCTGAGGCAAAGTGCCCTTCTCCCACCATGATGCTCCTGGCCTTTCTGAACAGCAACTGTTTTCCTTTCACAGTCCCAGAAGGGGCCTCTTTGGGGCAAGACTAACCCACCCAGCCCACAAATGCGGCAGAGTGGCTGGTCATGGAACATTTGCTCCTCTTCATCGCAGTAAGTAGTAGGCACAGTGGCTCCAAAGAGAGACGGTTCCAGCAGGCAGTTAAGTGATGGAATTCCATGTTTACCTCCTTTACATACCCCATGCTAACAAAACAAGCTGATCATTGTTATGCAGTGGTTAAGACCTCTGGCTCTGGAGATAGGCAGAGCTGGTTTCAAATCCCAACTCCGGAACTTACTAGCTGTGTGACTGGGCAGTTTTGTTTCACTCTTAGAACCTCAGTTTCCTCTTCTGTAGCCCCAGCACGGGATTGGTATGGCATAATATGTAGCATCGAGCAGAGTGCTTAGACATAGGCAGTGCTCTATCAGGAACAGCTATGATTAAATTCTCCCCTTTTGCATTTATGGCAAGTTTATGAGAACTATGGGAGGGAAGGATAGCCTTCATTTTCTTCCATTAATTGAGGGAGAAGGAAAAAAATCACATTACTTCACAAATTCTCTGAGAATTTTTAAAGACATCCTGAAAGAGTCATCGTACCTGTAAGGTAAGAACAGTACCACCCTAAAGAATATATGGCTTTGGGGCTGGCCCCTTGGCTTAGCGGTTAAGTGCGCATGCTCTGCTACTGGCGGCCGGGGTTCGGATCCCAGGCGCGCACCAACGCACTGCTTCTCCGGCCATGCTGAGGCCGCGTCCCACATACAGCAACTAGAAGGATGTGCAGCTATGACATACAACTATCTACTGGGGCTTTGGGGCAAAAAAAAAAAAAAAGATCAAGAATATACGGCTTTATAGTTGAGAAAGCAGTTTAAAGTCTACTACTTCATTTAATACCTGCCAAACCCCTGGGAAGTAGCATTTATCCCCATTTTAGAGATAAGGAAACTAGGGCTCAGAAACGTAAATCTAAAAGGCACAGAACAAGTAATGGTGGAACCGGGATTTCCAGCCTTCTAAAGTACAAATTCAGCACTCTTTGCAATTCACAAGAGACTTTCGTTCACCAAGTACTGAGCCTGCATTGTTTAGACATGTCTGAAATGGCATTTCAGGAACCCAAAGTGGAACGACCAGGTTAGCAACATGGTTAGAGAAATGCAACCCTCTGGATCACTTGTGGCTACTCTGAAATAGTTTTCCTTGGTTCAAGGGGGCTCAGTTGGCACAAGCTGCCCCACTCTGACATATTTGAGAAATCTTTTATTAGATGTCCCAGAAGGCAACATTTTAAAATCAGGCAATCAATAATCACAAGGAAATACAAAATTTCAGGTAAACTTGCCTTTCAAAATAAATCAGACTCTTGCAACAGGAGAATTGCCCAAGAGTTTTTTCTTGTACAAAAACAACGCCACTTTGCAAAAGGCATACAAAAATACAGTATAAAAAAGAAAAAAAAAAAAAAGACCGCTCTCAGCATAATACCCAACAGCAGCTTATAAAACACAAGCTCTTCAGGTGAGACATCAGTAACCTACATCCCACCTGTTTTCCAAAGACAGTTCCAGAAGTCAGTTGGCTCCTGAAAACCATGCTCCAGAAGGTAGAGGGGCTTTTTCCAAACTTCCACTGGGGTTCTCTGAGGCCAGGAAGCAACCTCAGAACAGACCATCGTGCATAATAGGTTTGGAAGTAGCAGCTGGCTTTCCAGAGCCACATACAGTACTCTACCATCCCCCCCAACCCCAACTTTCAAACTCACAGCCAGCAGGCACCTGCTGCCTTGGGCAGAGTTCTGGAGGGGTTGGTCCTTCTTCCAGGCCAGGCTTAGGTTGCCCTGAGGTTGCGCACATGACACCTGTCGGGTTGGGTGCCTCTCTAAGACTGGAGGCTGCACCTGGAATCCACTTGGAGGTGCCGAGTCTAGCTGGGTCAAAATCCATCACAGGCCACTAAGCAGAACTACTGGAACCTCCTTTAAAACTCACCCGGGGGGGCCGGCCCAGTGGCGCAAGCGGTTAAGAGCGCGCGCTCCGCTGCGGCAGCCCAGGGTTCGCCAGTTCAGATCCCCGGCGCCCACCGACGCACTGCTTGGCAAGCCATGCTGTGGTGGCGTCCCATATAAAGTGGAGGAAGATGGGCATGGATGTTAGCCCAGGGCCAGTCTTCCTCAGCAAAAAAAGAGGAGGGTTGGCAGATGTTAGCACAGGGCTGATCTCCTCACCAAAAAAAAAAAAAAAACAACAACAAACCCACCCGGAAGCTAGTCCACCTTCTGGAACACTGGATGGATGAGTCCCGGCAGCTCTCCCAGTAAGAACTTCAGTGAGGCCCAGATTCTGAGAAAGGGATCTGACTCATGTTAGGCTGGCAGGGGGCCCAAAGGTGGCTGCTGAGCCAGCAAGTTCCTTGGAGTTGCATGAGGACAGATTTGCATGGTTCTAGTAGAACTTCAAACTTATCAGTCAGGGATTGAGATGAGGAGGTGGGAAAGAGGAAGTGGTACAGTTCTCCCTCCTGAGGTGCCTGACATCTGCCTTGAGAAAAGATTCCAGGATGGAAAACACCTGGGCAGGGAATGGTTCACGGCCAGGACTCCAAGGCTTCCTCAGGCCGCAGGCTAGGACCCATTTCCCTGTGTCTTGGGGAAATATTTCTGACCTGTGGGAAAGAGGTGCTGTAGGGCCCATTGCATAACAAAGGCAGAAAGAAACAAAAAAGTCCCTTAGGAGGACAGAATGGTCTCTCCCTTAGAGGAAAGGGCCCAGAGGGCTTTGAGACAAAATCTAGAGCCCAAGCTCTTTAAATGTTCTCAAGGTCGCAGCATTGAGAGTGGGAGGAGGGGGTGTCATCTAACATCGTAAGATATATATTAAAGATTTCCAACTTCTCACCTACTGTAAAGTGTCTGACAGTGAGGTAATGGTCCATGTTGATCAAATCTGTGAGCTTGTCTTCACCCAAGACAGCTCGTGTGTCTCCTGGAAAAAG
Source organism: Diceros bicornis minor (assembly GCF_020826845.1). Lineage (NCBI taxonomy): Eukaryota > Metazoa > Chordata > Mammalia > Perissodactyla > Rhinocerotidae > Diceros > Diceros bicornis. Next base: position 53,571,735 of record NC_080752.1, read on the forward strand.
GAGCCTCAGGGAGAGCATCCAGGTCCAGCTGTCCTAGCATCACCCCAGAGACACCAGTGGGAGCATCCTTTCCCAGCCTAAAGCTCATCCGGAGTGTGAGATTTCATGCAGGCTGGAGCCCCCCGACAACGTCCACCACCTGTTGCATAGCATCTGTCAGGCTTTTCTTCGGAGCTAGTGAGCTACGCAGACCCCAAGGCTCCTCAGTCAGCTGACTGCCTGAGAAGCCAGAGGCGCCAGAGAAGACACAGTGCTCCCATGAGTCAGGGAAGAGGGAGAGCTGGGTTTCAAGGTTTCCAAGAATGCAAGCCCTTATTGTGTGTGCACCGGCTGTAATGCGTCCTGGAATCTGCTGTCCAGACTGTCCCACCATAACCAAAATGTGCAAATTACTAAAGGGGAGAGGGAAGATTAAAAAATAAACTCAAGTCTTTATAAGACAGAGAGCAGTCAGGCTTTTTGGTCAGTTAGTAGCCACTGAGGTATGCAATTCTTTTCTGCAGTTGCTGCTGCCGGCATCGGAGCTGCCTTTTCTCTGTAGCCATCCTCTTCTCGGCCCCCACCAGAGCTTGCAAGTATTCCAAGGCCTTACTCAAGATCACCACTTTGGGGGCCTTGGAGCAGCTGGCCAGAGTGGGTACCTGGTCCCTCAGGGCCAAGAACCTCGAACGGAGGTCATTCCGCCTTTTCCGCTCCAGGAAGTTGTGGTTCTTCCTCTTGGTCACATCCTCAGCGTCAGAACTGACAGGTTTGGGGTGGCCGGACTGGGGAGCCTCACTTTCTACAGGTGGGGGGCTCACAATCTCTTCGTCTGCCTCATCTTCCTTTTCCTCCGGAGTGTCTCTCTCCAGAGCCTCTTCTTGGGGACTGCTCTCTGAAGCCCCTCCTTGGGAGCAGCTTTCTGGAGGAAAACGGGCAGCATAGTTGTGCTGTTGCTGGTGGATGGAGATGTGGAAGTGTTTCATGCAGGGGTCCAAAGGGTCTGCTCGCACTGTGATGGTGACCGGCTTCCGTACACCCAGGGACTGTCTCTTCTCCACTGTCACAACATCAATTTCTTCACCCTCTGTCCAAGAGAGATGAAGAGAAGAAACACACTCCGTGAGAAACATATACACAGACCCTATGCTGGGTCTTGGGAAAGGAGGTGACATTTTCCCAATTCAGATATAAACAAATTGACATGAGGAGAAAGACAGCTGATTCATTTGTAATGGGGTAAGGGCAGTGTGAAGGAAAGGAGGGGAAATAAGCAAGAAGGAAAATATTCTCCAATTTCCTTTTGCACAGCAAGGCTTAGATAACGACAAAAGGCAGACCCAAGCCAACAGCCCCCAGTCTGCACAGACTCTCCCCTCCCCCACAGAGTGGATGGAGAGAAAGAGCTACGGGCTTGGGAGAAAGTTTAGCTATAAAGATCTTCCCCAGTCGGGCTCTTTCATGCCCCATCAGAATTGTAAATGAGAGGTCTGTGGGCAGAGCTGCCCTTTGTTCCTGCCCAGCACAGCCTGCACTTGGGGAATTGTTACTTTTCACAAGTTATAAATCCTATTATTCCCCCACCTCTCTATTCTGCAATCCCTTTCAGCTGAAGATTCAGGGAAGGGAGGGCTACAACCCATCCCTCCTCACTCACAGAGAGGGAAAAGGTTTCCCTTAGGAGCATTTTGCTCCTGGGTTCAATGGGTTTCTCAAGTCATCCATCATTTATAGGTCGCCTGTCCCACCCCCTTCGCTGGACCAGAAAAGGGTTGGATTTGTAATCGCAGGTTGGCAAAAGCTGCAGAACTTCGCAAAGGTACAAGCGACCCTTTCCAAGCTACCTATACAGGGGCAGGAATTGAGCAGGAAAACGTCCCGATACAAGGGCCGAAACACCAGGGACCTGAAAACACTTGGACATGCCCCCATCATTAGCTGGCTCCAAGGTCTCTTAGGTTACCCCAACCAGGAGAGGAGCAATTAGGGGGAAATCTTCCCGCGCCACACATTTTGCAGCCCCCACACAGAAGGGCACCTTAATGCTTTTCAGCCTGACAACAGAAGAGCTCAGTTCTCGGCCTCTTTTGCATATCAGGAAGCTTGAGCCCCTTTGTCAGGAAGGCTTCCATTGTGTGGACAATCGCATTATTTCTCCATTAATAAAACCTGACCATTCAGTCCTCCTGGCCCCAAGGCCTGTGATTGGCTGGCTAAGCTTTGTTTGGAAGGCTGTTTTACCCAGCCCCTAGCCCCTATTGGCTGAGCTTTGCCATCAGTCACTCTCCCCAACCCCCCTTATTGTTTGCAATCTGTTGCATTTTGTTCTGGGCCATGTGGCCTGTGAGTGAACCAGGAGCTTGCAAACAGGGTCAGGTTAAAGGGCAGGTCAGAAAATGATTCAGGAGGCTTCCCTACATCCCAAACCTTTAATATTTCAGTTAAACCTCATGACTGGGGATGGCTCTGCCTAAGGAAGAAATAAGGTAAGACACCATTCTCCTTTTCAGAGAGTAGTGTCTAACTCTACCCAGACAAGGAAATGTCCTCAGCTGGACAATCAAGTCCAGCCCCCTCATGTGCTAAGTGAGAAACTGAGACCCGGTTCAGCCAAGTCCACACATCACCTTTGTAACGTTCTGGATCTCAAACTAAGGGCTCCAGACTCCCCAAAAAATGCTCTTTCCACTCTACCACTCCATCGGCCTTTGTAAAGATACATCTTTATTGGTTTCTTGATCTCAAAAATTCCCGTTCCAGCCATTAAACAAACACAAGCTCTTGGTGTAGAAAGTAAGCAGGTAAAAAATGACCTTAACACAGTGGACCAAAAAATTTGACTTTTAATTTTTCTTGTTATCTTTATTTTTCCCCTCAAGTGTATGACAACTTCCATACCCCATTCCCCAATTCCCTCTAAATGGTCATGTAAAAGTTATTCCTAAAAGCTACAGTGAGTTTCCTCTGTCGTGATATACCTGACGCTAGCCTCAATCTGCACCCTATAAAAGCACCCTCTCCAGTGTTTCTCATGGATATGGAGGTCTAAGAAGAGGTTAGGCTAAGAACAATGTAGTCTGGTGGCACAGGATGCTGAAGTCTGCCCTCAGTGAGGTTTACACTTGCATTCAAGGATCCGGGAGGGGAGCCTGGAGTTCCATATTCGTGACCCAAAGTAGGGGCCAGTGGACATTTGTTGAATACGAGGAAGCAGCTGAAGCCCTCAGATGAATTGGGAGGGAGCTAGAAGGACACCTTTCCACCTCAGGCCAAAGCAACAGGGCAAGGTGTAGCCCTTCTCAGGTAAGCTACCATGAAGACCCTCTAAACATCAATGAAGAAGTGCCTGGTTGGGATGGCGGATTGGGCAAAAGAGGTTGGCTAGATGATAGGAAGCTGGGGTTCACTTCTAGTGATTTCCTATTACTAAGCCTCAGTTTTTCCATCTATTACTGGGGAGTTTTTCCATCTGTTAACAGGGAGCGTTCATTCCTCCACTGCCTGTCTCATGGGGGATGGTGTGGCTGCAGAAATGGTAAGGTGTGGGAGGTGCAAGGGGAGAGCATTATTGGCATTTTAAAATAAAGCAGTCAAGAGACCAGGTTTTTAAAAGGATGGAGGCTTTGGCGCTGCACAAAAGGCTTCTCAGCTTCTTCTCTCCCTGGGGAAGTGTGAGTTTCCCAGGGAACAAGGCAGCAACAAAAAACTTAAAGCCTGCAGTGACCCTTTGGGGACCTCTTCCAGCCTCCGGAGGACAGAAATCCCCTACAGTCCAATCCCAGTATTGTCCTCCCTAAGCGCCAAGCCTCACCCTGTCTCCCTTGTCCCCTGGGGCTCCAATCATCATCAAACGGACGCTGGCTCCCACGCCACTTCTTCAAACTGTTTACTAACACACCCACGTGCCAGACAGACACCGCTGGGGGCTATACCGGCAGCTTCAGCCAGAGAAAGGCGGAGGTGGCAAAGGGCTTGCGGAGACCCAGTGCCTGACCTCAGACAGCGGCAGAGCTTTGGCCACCCATGGCGTGCCCCCCTCTTGGATGGCCCGGGGCGGTCCTTACCCGAGTCACTTGGGCTCTCGGACCCCGAACAGGTCTGGGTCTTGGGCTCGCCCAGCGGACAGGGGGCAGCGGGCGCCGGGTTCCCGGCTTCGAGGCTGGGAGCGCAGTCCGGGGCGGCGGCCGTCTTGGGCGGGTTCCCCCGCGGCGCGCCAGCGGCGAGCCGGTCGCTCACCGCTCTCTCCAGCCGTTCCCGGGCGGAGAAGCCGCTCCACATGCAGTCACGGCGGATGATGGAAGCGTAGTTCCTGCCCCAAGCTTTCGAGTGACCCCGGGATTCTACCTCGTCTCCGGCGCCCCCTCCGGGCCACAGCTCCGGGGAACCAATTCCAGGGACCAGGTCCCCGGCGCCAGGACCCAAGCCCCAGGGCGGCGATGTGGGGGGTGATGGCACCAGCTCGAATTTCTTCCAGATGTCCTCGCTGGGCGCCGTGGAGCGGTAGAAATCCTCCCCGCAGTCATAGTCGTAGAAATAGTGCTGGTACGAGTCGAAGTCCATGTCCGCTCCCTGCGGGAGCGAAGGGGGACGTGCTGATTGGGGTGCGAGTCCAGGGAGGGGGGCGCCCCCGGGTCCCCCAGCACAGCCAGCTGCCAGGCTCTTGTCCCTCCCTAACCTCTCGGCTTGGAGCCTGCGTCCTTCCCTCGCGTCCCGGGAAGCCGGGCCCTGGCTCAGCGTGCCCAGGGAAGCCGCTCACAGCGCGTGGACTAGGCTGCGGGGAGCGACTTCAAAGCAAACTTTGCCAGCGCCGCCCGGAGCACAGCTCCCAGGGCCCGGCCGGGCCGGGCGGGGGCGCGCTGGGCCCAGAAGGCAGCCTGCAGCCCGCCCCCCGGGACCCGCGCCCGTCCCCTGGCCGCCCACAGCCTCACCTCGCTCCGGCCGCCCACCACCTGGAGCGGACCGGCTCCCCGCCGGCTCCGGGCAGCCCGGCAGCCCGCAAACATGCACATGCGCGCCACCGAGCGCGCGGCCCGCACGCAAGAGCGCGCCCCACTGCACGCGCGCTCCCTCCCTCGCTCGCGCACGGCGGCCCAGACGTTCCCGGGATAGGCGCGGGAGCGCGAGATGCAGGCGCATTGTTTCCCGACTGCCTTATATCTCGTCGCGCGCCCCGGGCTCTGGGACCGGGGGCGGGCCCTATGGGACAAGCCCCGCCCCCGCCCCCGCCCAGCAGCCGACAGGTGGGGGCGGTGGTCTCTGCACCACCCCTCCTGGCTTGCTGTCTCCCGCTCTATTTTATTCCCTGTGCGCCGCAAAATGAATTGAACACTGGGGACCGCAGGGCAGGCGGCAAGCTGATGCAGCCCAGCGGTCGCCTGGTAGGGGCGTGATTCTAGAGAGTCCCGGGCCATCCCCAGCAGGCCGAACTAAAACCGCGCTCTTTGCCCACTCTGAGCTGGGGAATAGGGCTACTCCCCGCCTCGCCGGGCTCGCCCGGCTCAGTTCAGGTGCGTCTGGCCTGCGGGGGGTGAGGTGGAGGGCACACGCGCCTCCACCGCGCCACCTGGTGGCCCGCAGCCCTGAACTGGGCTGGTCCCCGGCATGCGCTTCATCGCTCGTTGGCCCATTTCTTTAGCTCGGTGTTCCAAACCTGAACCGCAGCGAAGCGAGGTGGTGAAGATTCCGGACTTTGGAGAATGAAACTTAACCTTTCTGAGCCTCAGTTTCATCTATAAAACTAAGGGATGGTAATATCTCACAGGATTGTTGTGAGGGGTTAAGAAGATAGTGTGTCTAGGGAAGGGGACTAAGCCAGGAGGAGAGGCAAGCAGAACAGACAGCCTCTGGTGTGGGTGGTAAGGAGGGAAATTTCTTTCCCCAGGGCCAGGCTAGGGCTGGCCTCGCTGGCACCACACACAAGACATTCTGTAGGAGCTGTACCAGTAGAGGAAAGAGAATGGGGATTTGGAGTCTGGAAACTTCGTTCAAGCCCTTGCTTTGCTACTTGCTAGCTGTGGGGCCGGGTCATTTAAGGCCTCTGTTTGCTTATCTGTAAAATGGGAATATTGAGTGCAGCTGCATCTCTGGCCAAGATGAAGGGACATATGCAGACTACCTTCGGTGAAAGGGGAAAAGCTAAACTATACGGTCATTCTATTTAGGCCAGGGAGAGTAACTTGGGATAGCAGCCAATACATCTAGAATGCTCTATCTGGCACTCAAGTTCTGGTCCCTGTCTACAATCAGCAGCCTGATTGCCTGCTGTCTCTTTCTCTCTCACCCCTGTGGTCTAAGAACATGAAGATACTTACTGTTGGCATCCCAAGCAGAGGGAGGAGAGAAGTGCCAGCAGTTCAGTGTCCTTGGAGAGTAGGACATAAGGTGTGAGTTGATACCTGGGTTGGGAGAAAAGGCAGGGAAGATGACACCCTCAGTTTTGGATATGTTGGGTCTAAGGTGCGTGTGGGACATCTCTGAGGGCAGCAACTAGCTCTTACTAACTTTGTAACCTTAGTACGTAGAACAGCTTCTGGCAGATATTTGTGAACTTACTGACTCAGCCAACCAGATTTTATTGAGAAAGTCTGTGTGCCCTGCTTTGTGCTGAATGGAAGGCACAGATCAGAAAGGTTTCAGGTTGCAACTGCCTTTTGGTGACCTGTTCTCTGGTCCACAGATGTCTGGGATGGTTGCTGTACCAGTCAGTGTTCTTGGTTACAAATGACAGAGACTAACCCTAAATCAAATTCAAGCAGAAAATCACTTTATTGGAAGGATTTGGGATATAGAATCCATGGGAGGCTGGGAATCTATGCTTGGAAAGTGGATCTTCTTTATCTAGAGGAGAGCCCTTACCCCACATCCCCTCCCCATGGTTCATTGTAGTAGGTGATATCTGGGAGCAACCAGGTGGTGACCCCACCTCAAGAACTAGGATAGAGGAAATTAAGTTGTCTTCTGAGAGGCTGCTCCTTCACTTTGCACACTTTGTTTAATGTCTATCTTCCTCACCAAGCTGTAAACCTAATGAGGGAAGGTACAGATGTCAGTCTTGTTGACCGCTATAACCCCAGCCCTTAGAACAGAGCCTAACATGACACATCATGGGTGCTTTGTAAATGTGTTGCTTGACACAAGCCTCTAATGCTTTAAAGTGGAGATGTGCCAACCTACCTGATGGAGACAGAATAACTGGCAGGCCCAGTCTAGACTATAACCCGAATAAAGTATTAATGCAGTTGAGTTGTCAAGGCAATCACCAGAGTGTGCATCCTAGCACTGTCTGAGGACAAAGATGCTGGTCCAGCTACAAGGGAGATGGAGGCATCATTTTTTGAAACCATCCAATTCACCCCCTCGCCCCCCACACTTGTGCTCTGGATCACCAAGCAACCCGCTGAAAACCACTCTGTTCCCTATGTAGATCTGCCCACAGGGAGAGAATGCACTCATCAGCCAACAAGAAGATTCAGTCTGCTTCAAAGCCCTGCTTCCCTTTATAATTTAATGAATTGGCGTCTGATTTGAAACATCAGTCTCATGAGCCTGGTTAATGTGTGTCTGTTCCATAGAGATGCTGCCGCTTTTAGGGCTAACAGCTCTGATTTCTGAGATGATGTCTGGACCTAGGATGGTGATGAATTTACCAAGGTAACAGATGCTACCCTAGGGACATTCACTTTTTCTGCAATTTCTTATTTCCTTTGTTTCTCTTAAAACATATTTTTAATCAAAATAATACATGTACACAGTTTTTAAAAATCAACTAATTGGGGGCCTGCCTGGTGGCACAAGTGGTTAAGTGCGCGCACTCTGCCGTGGTGGCCCGGGGTTCGCCGGTTTGGAACCCAGGCGCGCACCAACGCACTGCTCGTCAAGCCATGCTGTGGCGGCGTCCCATATAAAGTGGAGGAAGATGGGCACGGATGTTAGCCCAGGGCCAGTCTTCCTCAGCAAAAAGAGGAGGATTGGCAGATTTTAGCTCAGGGCTGATCTTCCTCACACACAATAAAATCAACTAATTGTATGACCAAAAAAAAGGCAGTCTTCTGCCCTGCCCTCACCACTCCTGATTCCCACTCCCCAAAGGCAACTACTCTTTTAGCTATTTTTTGTCTCTAATATTTACTTCCATATTTTGACCCATATAATCTATTTTTTCCTGATTTTTAAATTCTGACATTCTACAATAAAAGGAGAAATGTAGCTCTTATATTTCCCTTCCCACCCCCACATTAGTTGGTCTTCCCTATTCTTCCAATAGAATTATAGTTCAATTTTTAAATAAATATTCAATATTGATAGTATTTTGACTATATAACTATGGAGTAATCTGACTACCTTTCCTTTCTTGTACAATTTTTTCAGAGTCAAATTATCTCATTTTTTTTCTTTTGGCTTAGATTTCTATGTATGTATTATGACTTTAACCCAATACATTCTTACCAGAGCTACAAAGATCATTTCATATGGTCAAACATGTCAGGTAATCAATCTATCAGTTTCAGTTTTTCTTGGAAACATCCCTTCTTGGAGCCCTTTGTCTTTCTTTTTCAATTTGAACGTATTGATCTCTAGACCTGCTTTATAATTTTCAGTCTACAACTTCCCTTCACCATCATCCTGGAACTTCCCTTTACTTCTCTCCTGTGTTGACTTCCCTGTTTTATGGAGCTAATTGCTTCTTTCTTGATTCACTTCCTCACATTGGTGGAGCACATCCTCCAGCAGCTGCCTGAGAAAGGGTACTTGGGAAGTAAAATTTTTGAGACCTTGCATTTCGGAAATTGTCTTTATTATACCCTCACCTTTGGATGATAGTTCAGCTGGGTATAGAATACTAGATGAGAAATAATTTTCCCTCAGAAATTTAAAGGTATTGCTCTCCTGTTTCTTAGCAACCAGGGTTGCTATTGAGAAGATTGATATCATTTGATCTACAAACCATTTTATGTGACCTGTTTTTCTTTCTGGAAGCTTTTAGGATGTGCTCTTTGTCTCTGGCTTTCTGAATTTTTTCAATGCTTTGCCTTGGTGTGGGTCTGTTGTATAATCAAGAATTTGAGTGGCCCTTGTCTCTGGTCCCTGGGAGGTAGCCTATAATCCTCGGAATTTCCTGAGTGATAGGACTGTCTTTGTTATTCATGGTGGGCCCTGATAGTTTATGCTAATAAGGTCACACGTGGTGGGCCTCCTTGGTAGTTTAAGATGACTCTGGATAGGAGTTGGCCAAGCAAGAAAGGCTAACCTTGTGATTAGAAGGTGGGGGCTTTGAACCATGTGCTATCAGCCTGACCTCTAGGAAGAGGGAGGGGGCTGAAGATTGAGTTCAACCACATGGACAATGATTCAATCAGTCATGCCTATGTAATGAAAACTGCACAGTGAAGTTCAGGTGAGCCTTCCTGGTTAACAATACTCTGTATGTGTTATTACACATCCATGTGCTGGGAGGGTGATGCATTCTGACTCCATGGGAAGGGGACAATGGAAGCTTCACATGTGGGACCCTCCAAGGCCTTGCCCTAAGTGTCTCTTCTTTTGGCTGGTCCTGATTTGTATCCTTTTTGCTGTAATAAATCTGTAACCATAAGTATAGCATTTTCCTGAGGTCTATGAGTTGTTCTAGTGAAATATTGAACCTGAGGGGGTCGTGGGAACTCCCTGAATTTGTAGCCAGTTAGTCAGAAGTGTGGGTGACCTGGGAACCCTTGAGCTTGCAGCTGATGTCCGAAGGGAGGGCAGTCTTGTAGAGGACTGTGCCCTTAACCTGTGAAGTTTGGCCCACTCTGGATAGTTAGTGTCAGAATTGCATTACAGGATCTTTTTGCATTCTTTGCCTTAAGACTTTTAATCTAGAAACCCATTCACTCTGTAATTATTTTTTTGAAAAATTTCTGCCCTCCATTTTTTTTCTTCTCTCTTTCTGAAACTCTTGCTAGCCTTTTCTTATCTTTTCTTTCATTTCTACCTGTGTGTTTTCTTTGACTTTCTGGGAGATTTCCTCAACTGCCAATCTTTCTATTGATTTAATTTTTTTTTGACTATTATATTTTTTAATTTTTAAGAGCTCTTTTTTTTTTTTTTATTCCCTAAATGTTCACTTTTTGTAGCTTCCTGTTCTTTTCCTATGGACACAATTTTTTCCCTCATTTTCTTCTCAGGCTATTAACAATGGTTTTTATTTTAATTATACATTTTTAAGGTTTCTTCTGCTCCCTGTTTTTCCTATTTCCCCTCTTGTTTTCTTTACTTTGTTTTTTTTTTGTAGAGGTTTTCATCAAATGTCTGTGATCCTGGCTGTCACTTTTTACTGATATTAAAGAGTGAGGTATTAAAAGCTGATTGAGAACCAGCCCTGTTGGTCTACTGGTTGAAGTTTGGCACTCTGACTGCTTCAGTGGCCTGGGTTCATTTCCCGCTCGTGGAACCACACCACCCGTCTGTCAGTTGCCATTCTGTGGTGGCGGCTCACATAGAAGAACTAGAAGGACTTATGACTAGGATATGCAACCATGCACTGGGGCTTTGGGGAGGAAAAAAAAGCGATTGAAAGCTCTATGTGTGTGTGGTGGGGAGGGGTCTGTCAATTACTGAGCTTCACTGAAGAGTTATTAGGCAGGTACCCGGCAGTTTTGCCTGGGACTCCTCAACTGTCAGTACCTGTGGGTCTTTTAATTTTTACATAGAGAAGTCCTCTAATCTTCTATCAGGGTTATAAGCCTGCTTGCCAGTGTTATGAGAACCAAGAGAGGAAAGGGGATGAGAGGGTCTTACAGTTCAGCAAATCCTCCCTGATTACAGTACAATCTGTGCCTCCTCTTCTCAGCTGTGCCTGGCGTTCCCAAATCCGGAGCCTCTCAATTCAAGCCAGAAGAGGGCAGTCACCTGGCTGCAGAGGTTGAGGGAGGAGATTTAGGAGTCGAACTCCTTATACTTTCTTCATCCAAGCCTCCTCTTTTCAACCCCATCCTACAACCTGCCTTCAGAGGTATCCAGTGCCTCCAATTCCTGAGCTGTTCTTGGGTTCTGATGCACCAACAGACTTGCGTCTTGTTGACACCTCTCTCTCCTTCTCCTCACTTTCAGCATCAGTGTTTGCATTTCAGGTTTCTCTGGCCCTTTGTCAAGTCAGCTAGCCCTTATCCGTCTGCTTTGCAGCTTCATAAGGTTTTAGACATCTCTCAGTTGCTGTCGTCTCCCCTCCTCCTTCTTTCTTTAAATTGAGGTAAAATTCACACAACACAAAATTCATCATTTTAACCACTTAAAGTGTACAATTCAGTTTTTTCTGATATATTTACAAGGTTGTGCAACCATCACCACTATCTAATTCCAGAACATTTTCATCACCCCCAAAAGAAACCCCATATCTGTTAAGCAGTCACTTCCTTCTGTCCTACACCCTGGCAACTACTAATCTGCTTTCTGTCTCTATGGATTTGCCTATTTTGGACATTTCATATAAATGAAATTATACAATATGTGGCTTTTTGCATCTGGCTGCTTTCACTAAATATATTGTTTTCAAGGTTCAGCCATGTTGCAGCATATATCAGTACTTCATTCCTTTTTATGGGTGAATAATATTTCATTGTGCTATAGATACAACATTTTTAAAAATTATTTTATTGAGGTCATATTGGCTTATAACATTGTGTAAATTTCAGTTGTATATTATTGTATATCAATTTCTGTATAGGCTGCATCATGTTCACTACCAATAGATATACCACATTTTGGGGCCGGCCTGGTGGCTCCAAAACGTGGTTAAGTTCACGCGTTTCGCTTCCGCGGCCTGGGGTTCGCAGGTTCAGATCCTGGGCGCGGATGTACTCACCGCTCCTCAAGCCATGCTGAGGTGGCATCCCATATAGAAGAGCTATAATTCTATAACTATGATACATAACTATTACTGGGGCTTTGGGGAGAAAAAAAGAAAAGAGAGGAAGATTGGCAACAGATGTTAGCCCAGGGCCAATCTTCCTCAAACAATTTAAAAAGAAAAGATATACCACATTTTGTTCATTCATCAGTTGATGGACATTTGGGTGGTTTCCACTTTTTGGCTATTATGAATAATGCTGCTATCAACATTCATGTACAAGTTTTTGTTTGAATATATGTCTTCAATTCTCTTGGGTATATACCTAGTAGTGGAATTGCTGGGTCATATGGCAACTCTGTTTAACTTTTTGAGGAACTGCCAAACTGTTTTCCACAGTGGTTGCACCATTTTACATTCCCGCCAGTAATGTATAAGGGTTCTGATTTTCTCACATCTTTGTCAACACTTGTTATTTTCAGTTTATTATTATTATTATTATTGCAATCCTAGTGATTAAGTGGTATCTCATTGTAGTTTTGATTTGCATTTCTCTAACAACTAATGGTATTGAGCATCTTTTCTTGTGTTTATTAGCCATTAGTATATCTTCTTTGGAGAATGTCTATTCAAATCCTTTGCCAATTTTTTAATTGGATTGTTTGTCTTTTTGTTGTTGAGTTGTAAAAAGTCTTTATATAGTCTGGATACTAGACCCTTATCAGACACCTGCTTTGCAGATATTTTCCCCCATTCTGTGGCTTGTCTTTTCACTTTCTTCGTAGTGTCCTTTTTTTTTTTACTTTTTTTTTTTTTTGAGGAAGATCAGCCCTGAGCTAACATCCATGCTAATCCTCCTCTTTTTGCTGAGGAAGACCAGCTCTGAGCTAACATCTATTGCCAATCCTCCTCCTTTTTTTTCCCCCAAAGCCCCAGTAGATAGTTGTATGTCGTAGTTGCACATCTTTCTAGTTGCTGTATGTGGGACTCGGCCTCAGCATGGCTGGAGAAGTGGTGCGTTGGTGCGCGCCCGGGATCTGAACCCGGGCCACCAATAGTGGAGCGTGCACACTTAACCGCTAAGCCACGGAGCCGGCCCTCTTCATAGTGTCCTTTAATACACAAAAGATTTTAATTCTGATGAAATCCAATTAATCTATTTTCTCCTTTGTTGCTTGTGCTTTTTGGCATCATATCTTAGAATCCATTGCCAAATCCAAATTCATGTAGATGTACCCCTCTGTTTTCTTCCAAGAGTTTTATAGTTTTAGCTCTTACATTTAGGTCTTTGATCCATTTGAGTTCATTTTTGTATACAGTGTGAGGTAGGGGTTCAACTGCTTCCATTTCTTTCTTTTGTGTGTGTGTGTGTGTGTGTGTGTGTAACCATCACCACTAGTTCCAGAAAATTTTCATGACCCCCAGAAGAAACCCCATATCCATTAAGCAGTCATTCTCTTCCCTTGTGAGTTTATACTTTTTTTCCTAATCCATTTACTGTCATTTTAATGGAATTTCAGGAGTGAGCTGAGATAAACACATGTGATCAATCCTCATGTTTAGCCAAAAATCTGCCCTTACTTTCAAACTACAACAAATGTCACTTTCATTAGGCAGATTCCTGAGCCAGGTGGTCTGAGAGGGCTTTCTGGAGGAGGGAAATTTGATCTGAGCCTTAAAGAGGTCTGGGATTCCAGTGGAAGTTAAAGAGATGAAGGTGGGAGAGGATGAGAAGGGAGACTTATGGAGAAGGAAGGGGAAAGAAGGGAGAGGAAGGACTCTGGCACCAGCACCAGAAGAATTTAATCAGATTAAATCTGATTTCTTATCCCATGTCTGTGGCTCTGTTACCTCTGCTTGAGTTTCACTGAAAAACAGTCCTTTCCTTAGCACCCTAAGGAATGTGGCCTTGCCTTGAGTGCAGTGAGGAAGGGATTCTGGAGACTTTGCATCTCACTCTGCAGCCAGCCTGGGGAAGGGGCCAGGCCTAGAGAGACAGAGGCAGCTTTCAAGAACAAAGAGAAATAGGCAGAACAAAAACTTCTCTGTTTGCAAGTGGTGTTGCACTGAGCCAGCTTGTACCAACTCTCAGTTTTCTAGTCTGTAAAGTGGTTATTCCTATCTAGCAGTATTATTGGAGAATTAAATAAGATATTGTTTGCAAAGTGTTTATCACAGTGCCTGGCCCAGAAGAGAATTCATAAAATGTCAGTTTTATTCTCTTTCTTTCTTTGGAGATTTAAGGTAAACAGTATGAGTGGGGGCCTTGATTAAGGCCTTGAATGCCTTGGCTAAGGAGCTTGGACTGAAGCTGAAAGCATTGGAGAATTATAGGAGGTTTGTGAGAGGAGGAGTGACACAGATATATCTCGCTTTGGAAAGATCACTTCTGGAAGAAGAGAGTCCAAGCATATAATGCAGGAAGGGGAGTCCTAAGCCCCAGCTCTGCATCTAATTGACTCATTTTCTCATATGTGCCCAATACACATGAGTGGTCCTCATCAGTGTTTCCCCAGGGGGCTATGAGTTATGTGAAAACTTAATCCCTAACATGAACAAGGTCTCTCAGTTTGCCTGCTTAGAGATAGAGCTGATGGGAAGGGTCCCCCATATTTGAAGGGCTGATATAGCCAGCCTGAGCTACCACATGGAGGATGAAATGGGACTTTTGAGCAGCTCTAGAGATTGTGATAATGGCTGAAGTCCAGGCGGCCCTCCAGGCACTACTCCTCAGAGAAGCAGAATACCAAGTGCCTAGTCCCTGAGGACGGTTGTGAAACCATATGGACCCTCCCTAAGAAATTTTTCCCATGAAGGATGACGAACTTCAACCACACCTTGCTCTGGAGGCTGAGCTCTGGGCGCGGGTGGAATAAGAGAATCACGTGGAATGACTCTTCTGTCCACTAGAGGGAAACCCAGGCTAGAGAGTTGATGAATCCTGTGCCTAGGAGCCCTGAGGCTGGAGGAAGCAGAAGTAGCCGCCAGCCCCAGGACCTGAGTGACCTAAGCTTAGTGCTGTGCTGGAGTTGCTTGTACCAACTCAGTGAGAGCCAGTTGTTGCATTTTCAGGAACCATGGGAACCAGTTGTTAAACAGTCATTAAAAATTAAATTATATAAATTTACACTTAAATATTAAAAACAAAGATAGTAAAGACTCTAAACCCATTATTCCCTACTTATTTTTACTATATTTTACTATTATCTATTGTATCTGTTATGCAGAAAGAACTCTATAATGGTGTGCTACTGTCCAACTCCAACTTTGGTAGCTTGACATTGGCCATGGCGGAATATTTGATCCATGGAAACCTGCAAACACTACAAATCAGGGTTTCTCCTATCCCATGCCAGTTGTTAAATATTTACCAGGACATCACTACCTATGCCTTTCCCATGTTAGGTCTTGTGGGGAGGAGATGGGCTTTTCCAGAGGTCTTGCCAACACAGACATACTCAAAGATGTCCCCATGGATGGAGCACCCAATTTCAGCAGGCAGAGGCTGTTGGGGGGCACTGTTGTGTTGTTGCAGGAGCTTGGCCCAGAGGTCCTCCCCCAGTCTCAGGCTTTGCGCAAGCTGCTCCTTCTACCTGAAATCTCTTTGTGCTTCAGTACTCAGGCATGCCTTGCTGTCTGCCTAGCAGTGAAGCAAGTTCTTAGTTCATCCAGCGCTAGAAAGTGTTTCCCCATCAGAAGGGGTGCTTCCTGATGGCTAGGGAAGCACCCACCTGGGTCTATATCCTCAGGCTTGGCTCAAGTCCCTGGGCTGAAATGTTGGAGCGGCTACACAGAACACTGTGTAGGAACAAGCAAGACACTGGAGTCAGATCTGAGCTCCGCCACCCACTAGCTGCTTGACTTCAGAGAGGCACTTAACCAGTCTGGTCTTCAGTCCCTAACTTGTCAAATAGGGATAAGAATAGTCTTCATGCATGGATGTTGTGAAGATTAAATGAGATTATCCACGAGAAGCTCTCAGCTGGGTGTTCTCACCCCCTAGGTGTTCCATGATGTAGAAGCTATTGTTGTTATGGTACTTATGGAGGGGTGGAGTAGCTGCTGAATTTAAATTGGCTCTGAGTGCCTGACCACCCTGACGCTCTGTGTCAAGGAGGTGGTGAGGGGGGGACAGACATGGGAAGGACTAGGAGGCAACAAATCCGTGGTGGCACCGCTGGCAGACGTGGCCCAGGCACACAGCCAAGGAGTGGACTCAGGACTGGAACCAGCCCTCCAGGCCAGGACTCAGCCAAACACTGGGTGCCTGCCGGGCAAGGGGCGCCTCCGCCGCACCCCGCTCCCGGACTCCAGGACTGGGGCTTCGGGGGCCAGAGGGCGGGCAGCCGGACGTGGCAGGCCCGGGGCTGTGCGCAGGAAGCGGCGGCCGGGGCTGTCCGGGAGCCTCAAAGCTGCGGAAGGGAGGGAGCAGCCAGCACCTGCATTGTGCGAGCCCCGCTCCCCGCTGAGTCGCCAAGAACCCCTGGCGCGCATTCTTGGCCTCGGCTGCTGGGGCGGGCCGGCAGCTTTCAGGCAGATAGTAACTGGGCAGAGAAGACTAGATCTGCGCTTTGATTCATTTATTCATGTATTCACTCGTTCATGCACCCATCAGTTATTGAGCTGTGGCAGGAGCTGGTGAGCAAAAACAGTCTCTGAGCCCAAAGACCTTCACAGTTTGTGGCTCTGTGGTCAGACGGCTGGGTTGGAGTCCTGGCTCCTCCATTCACTAGCTGTGTAACTTGGGCAAATTACTTAACCTCTCTGGGCCTCAGCAGGTGGCATGTTAGATTAAATGAGTGGAGGTAGCTTCACTACTTCGTGGAATATTGAATTAACTGAATTCCATGTGAAGCACTTAGAATCATGTCTGCAACCAGTAAGCATTTATTAAATGTAGGATTTTATTTTTATTTTTATTTTATTATTTTTTTTTGTGAGGAAGACTAGGCCTGAGCTAACATCTGATGCCAATCCTCCTCTTTTTTGCTGAGGAAGAGTGGCCCTGGGCTAACACCCGTGCCCATCTTCCTCTACTTTATATGGGACGCTGCCACAGCATGGCTTAACAAGCGGTGCGTCAGTGCGCGCCCGGGATCCGAACCTGCGAACCCCGGGCCGCCTAAGCGGAGCATGCGCACTTACCTGCTGCACCACCGGGCCGGGCCCCTAAATGTATGATTTTTAAAAAATAATTTTTATGATTGCAAACGACCACTTCAAGAGTGGTGTGGAGGATGCACTAGAGGGGCCCAAAATTGCATACTGGAGACCTGAACAATGGTTTTAAAGATTTTTTTAAACTGATTGCCAACATTTTAAAATTGTGAAATTTCATCTAAAACTCAGATTTTGGCTTCTTTTAAAAAGATTGAAGGTCTAGAAAGCTTGTGTTTCATAAGCTGCTATTGGGTATTATGCTAGAGGCAGTCTATTTTTTTTATGGTGTGTTTTTGTATGCTTTTTGTAAAGTGGTATTAATTGTTGTACCAGAAAAAAAACTCTTGGGCAATTCCCCTGTTGCCAGGGTCTGCAAGGCAAGTTTATTTTGAAAGGCAGATATTGTATTTAAGTTGTGATTATTGATTTGCCTAATTTAAAAATGTTGCCTTCTGGGACATCTTCTTCTAATAAAAGATTTCTCAAACATGTCAGAATGGCGGAGTTTATACCATTCTAGTCCCCTGAACCAAAGAAAAGATCTGTAGGATTTTGAGTTTTCACAGCTGGGCTAGAGGCCAGAAGTTAGTGTTGGCTGGAAGATGTGCGGACCTTACCAGGAAGTGGAGTGGAGATGGAGAGAGCAGACAGGTGACAGGTATTTAGAAAGTAGAATTGACAGGATGTGGGGTAGTGGGGAGAGAGAGGAGACAAGACTGATTCTTAGGTTTCTGGCCTGGGAGAACGAGTGGAAGGTAGACCCATTCACTGACCTGAGGGCTCAGAGGAGAACGAGTTTGCTTTTAGCTGTGTGGAGTCTGAGAGTCTGGGGCAGTCGTGAGGAGAGCAGTGGAATGTCACGGGTCTGGTGCTCGGGAGAGAGAGCTCAGCTTAAGATGAGCCATTGTTGAATACTACTCAGCCGTAAAAAAAAAGACAAAATCGCGCCATTTGCAATAGCATGGATGGACCTTGAGGGTATTACGGTAAGCAAAATAAGCCGGACACAGAAAGACAAACACCGTATGATTTCACTCGTATGTGGAAGATAAACACATGGAGAAGGAGAATAGATGAGTGGTTACCAGAAGGGAAGGGGGTGGAGGGGAAGGCGAAAGGCGTAAAGGGGCACATATGTATGGTGACAGATAAAAACTAGACTATTGGGGGTGAGCAAGATGCAGTCTATACAGAAAGTGATATATAATAATGTACGCCTGAAATTACACAATGTTATAAACTCATATGACCTCAATAAAATAATTTTTTTTTTAAAAACGATGTGCCATTGCTGAGACAGGAGGACTGGGGAACGGGTAAAATCACCCCAGGGGTGTGTGGGATGAGCAGGAGGCCCGGGATGGACCCTGAGAACCCATTCACATTAAGGGATTAAGGCAGTTTAAGGGATTGGAAGGATGTTAAAGGAGGAGAAGACAAGCCTGCAAGATTCTGTGGGGTCCAACTGCCTCCCCAGGTGGCCTTAGCCTCCATTCTGCAGGACTGGACCCCTCCCCAATACCTCACTGCAGAGGTGGACTGAGGAATGGGGGAAGGAGGGATTCTAGCTGGAGCCTGCTGGAGCCTGGTGAAGGGTGAGGTGGGGCAAAACCCCTGTCAAGTTCAGGACACCTACAGGCCGTTCAGAAGCTCCTTCCTGCCCCCAGCTTCACCAGGCAGGCCTTTGGGACACTGTCGGGAAGGGGAGTTCAGATGAAGGGCCCAGCTGGGCCCCAATGGCTGGAGAGTGAGCAAACAGGGCACCCGGAACATTCTTCTCAGCTGTCGGGAAGTTGGAAGGTCAAAGGTGCTTGGTAGGATACCTGCAGGTCAGGCTAGGGAGCCCCTCGCCTTGTGACCAGCAGGTATTGCAATTGTCATCAATAGAGGCCAGTGATCTTGTTTGGGAGCCAGAGCTCTAGGCTGGGGCAGGGCTGAGCCTTGAAACAGGCATTGTCTCTCACCATGTGCCAGACACCATCATACATGTTTTGTCTAATCTTCATGAAAATTCTATAAAGGAAATAAAATTTTTCCCATTCTACAGAAGTGGAAACTGAGGCTTAGAGAGCATAGATAACATGCCAGGACATGCAGCTGGTGAGAGGCAGGGTTGGGAGGACAAGGCTGGAACTCAGGCTCTGTCCCCATGGTTTCTCCTGGGGTGGCCCCACTTCTGCAGTGGCCTCTCAGCCTCCCTGACACGTGGGCTCTATCCTGGGTGTCCTCTTAGCCTTCACCCTCTCCCTCACACTCAATCAAAAAATGATCACCAACTCCTGTCAATCCTACCCCCTCTCCAGATCTCGCATCTGTCCCCCTCCCCCAGTCCTGGGGTCACTGCCCCAGTTTGGGCCTCATGATCTCCTGCCCTGGCCATTATATCAGCCTCCTTCTGGGTCTCCCTGCCTTCCAGTTCTCCCACCCCCACCCCTAGTCTCTCCTCCGCATCAGCAGCCAGAGTGCTCTTCTAAAACACAAGTCTGAACCACATCGTCCTTCTTTTTTTTGTTGTTGTTGTGAGGAGATCAGCCCTGTGCTAACATCCGCCAATCCTCCTCTTTTTTTGCTGAGGAAGACGGCCCTGGGCTAACATCTGTGCCCATCTTCCTCCACTTTATATGGGACGCCGCCACAGCATGGCTTGCCAAGCAGTGCGTCGGTGCGCGCCCGGGATCCGAACCAGCGAACCCCGGGCCGCCGCAGCGGAGCGCGCGCACCTAACCGCTTGCGCCACCGGGCCTGCCCCCCCCCCCTTTTTTTTTTTTAATTTTTATTTATTTTATTTTTTTCCCCCAAAGCCCCAGTAGATAGTTGTATGTCATAGTTGCACAGCCTTCTAGTTGCTCTATGTGGGACGCGGCCTCATCGTGGCTGGAGGAGCGGTGTGTCGGTGCGCGCCCGGGATCCGAACCCAGGCCACAAGCAGCAGAGTGCGCGCACTTAACCGCTAAGCCACGGGGCCGACCCCATCATTGTCCTTCTTAACACCTGCCAATGAAGTCTGTGCCGTTGCCCTCTGGATAAAGTCCAAACCCCCGAGCAGGTCCTGTGGGCTCTGGTCACCAGCCACGGCATCCTGATGCTCACTGCTCCTCTGGCCTGCTCCAGCCAAATAGGATGCTAGCTCCCCCTCCTCTGAACAGGTCTTGGGCTGGGCTTGCTTACCTCTGGGCCTTTGCTTCCGCCGCCAACTCAGCCTACCACAATCTCCCTCATCCATCTGTGCTGATTGAAGTTCTGGCCGCTCCTGAAAGCCCAGCTTCATGGAGGGCCCTTTTGCCAGAGCTGAGTGTGCCTTGGATTAAAGTTCGTTGTGTTCCTGTCTCTCTCCCCTACTGAGCAGTGTGAGCTCCTGTGTGTCCCTCCCTCTGTGCCCAGCGTAGTGCCTGACATACTGGGGAGATTCTGTAAGCATGGTTTGGGAGCACCTTAGCCTCCATCTTCCATCCTCTGCATCCTGGCTCTGGCTCCAGGTTCAGCCCCTTGCCCTGGCCTGGATTCCCTCCAAAGCCAGCAGCAGCTCTAGTCCAGCTCCTGGCTCAGCTCCAGCTCTAAGATTCCAGCTCTGACCTGCTTCAAGCTGTAGCTCCAGCCCCTGGCCTACCACTAGCTTTGGCTCAATATCCTGGACTAATATAGGCTTCATCTATGGCATTGGGTCCAAACTCACAACCCATCCAACTGTTTCTCACCCTCCCAATCCCCAGCTCCACTTTCCAGGGCTGAAGTTTCTTGCCTCAGTACTCCTCACTTAGAACGAGGGAGAGAGAATGAGAGAAGACTAGAACAGAGCCCCTTGCAGCCTGTCCACTTCTGAGATTACCCCTGCCCTGGAATCACCTTGCTGCAGCCTCCCAGCCCAATCTCAGGGCCCTGGCCAGTGCTATGGGGACAGATAGTCCCAGATTCAAAACAAGACCCTATCATTTACTATGAGGCTTTGAGCACCTCCTTGGACCCCAATTCTCTTATCTATAAAATGGGATAACAGTTGATGTGCGAATGACAGGAGACAACACTGTGGAAGTCTGGGCACGGTACCTCGTACAGAGTAGATGTCAACAACAGCGAGGGCCTTCCCTCTTCACCCTTTCCCCAGATCCACTGTGGGTGCCCTGCACATTCTATGGCGCCCATTGCATAAGGTCTCTCCTGTCGCTATGACATTAGTGGGCTGGGCACAGCCTTGTTTTCAGGCTTCTGGCTGGGACTGTTATCCTTAGGGCATCTTGGGCAGTGGGGACAGAGCCAAGGCATCATACCAGATCCCTTGCCCAGAACTCCATGTCCTTGACGTCAGGGGCAAACATGGGTCCATAGGTTATTGGGGGAAAGGCCGGTCTTCCTTCACAGCTGTGGGCTGAGTATATGGATTTAGGTTGGGGGGGGTAGGGGTGCTTCCTCTCCCCTCCAACTGCCTTACTGAGTCTCTGTCCCGTCAAAGCTCAGAAGGCAAGGGTTCCTACGGATAAGTGAACTTGGGGACCCTGCCTTCCAAACACAGGAACCAACATCAATGGGGGTCTGGGTGTGATGTGCATGTAGGTATGGATGTGTGTGTGGCATGGTGTATGATAAGTATAGGCATGTTAGAATATCATGTGTAGTGTGTATATGTCTGTGTGTAATGTGTGTGTGTCTATAAATGATGTGGGTAGTTGGAGGGCTGTGCCTATATGTAGCATGTGTGTGGTGTGTGCATGTGATTTTTGTGTGTGAACAACTATATTCATGGAGATAGATGTGGACCTGGGTATGCAGTCTAAGCAATGTGTGTTGGTGTGTCTGTATGTGATGCGTGTGTCTCGTGTGAGGTGGAACAGGGGGAGAGTATGAGCTGGAGACCTCTGTTAGGCAGTGGGGAGGTGTTGGTGTAGTTGAGATTCCCTACTGAACTCTCTGAGGTGGTCCGGGACCAAGGTCATTGACCACGTACTGCAAAAGCAGAGAAGGGGTAGGGGCAGAGTCAAGGGGGTTGGGTCTATTCTCCAGAGACCAAATGCTCCAAACCCAGCTGACTTCCCTGCTCTGATGTCTGCAAATACCCCAGGGAAATAAACACAACCTTTGGAAGCCCTGATGATGTGTCTGGGGAGGATGCTAGAGCTGGTAGTTCACGTGGACCCTGCCCTGCCTTTGACCAGCAGCTGAGGCTGGTGAGGCCAACGGCCTTGCTGCCAGTAACTGGTCCTAGATGATTACCTCAGGACTGCAGCCCCACTCCAGAGCTTCCACAGCCTCTCTACTGAGGGGAGTTAGCCCAATTGCAAATTGGCGTCTCTTGGAACTCCCCGGCCCAAGAAGGCAAGTTGCGGGACTTCTAAGGCCAAGCTACACTCCAGCTGCTGATCTCTGGAGAACCTAGTTTTAACCCTGCTCCAGCTCCAGGTGTGCCTCTTTCCTCAGAATGGGCCATGACTTCCGCCTCAGAATGACTCCTCAGATTATGTGATACTGTCTGTGTCTTCCTTCACTTCCCAATATACACTCCATGCTGGAGACAACCTGAACCACTGGCATTTCCATGAATGCACTCTGCAGCCCGCTGCCTGAAACACGCTACTCTGCCTGACTAACTCGGATTCATCCCCAAGTTCAGGTTAATCATCAGCTTATCAGGATGCTTTCTGAGGCTGAAACTACTAGTTGTCCCCTCATATCCATCATCCTGCTTGTCCTTTGTCATGGAACCCTGATTTTCAGCTGGGCAAATGGTTGGCCAAGAGTAAAAACCATGTTTCCCAGATTCCTGGCAGCTGGGTGTGGCTCTGTGACTAAGTGCTGGTCAATAGCCTTGTGGGCAGAAGTGCTTTGTGCAACTTTCAGGAACTGTTTTTAAAGGGAAAGTGTGCTGTTTTTCATACCTTCCTCATTTGGACTGACTGGAATGCAAATGTGATGACTAGAGCTTGGGCAGCCATACTGGACAATGAGACAGAAGCATTGTGTTAAGGATGGCAGAGGAGGGTAGAGCAATAAATCAGAAAGCACCAGGGCTCTGATGATCATGGATCCACCATACTAGCTCCAGACTAGTTATTTCCAGACTTCTAACTGGTTGTAATGACTGGGATATGGGGTTTTCTGTCAAACCAAACCCAAGTCTAATTGACACATTTTCCTCGGATCAACTGTCTCTTCTCCTGTCCTCTCAGCAGTCTCTGCCAACACACTCCACTCTAACCTAGTTCTATCTGCTCACCAGACTGTGAGCTCACAAGGGCAGAGTCCACGTCATGTACCAAGCACAATGTCTAACAAACCAAAAAATGTTAGTTGTATTAACAACCCTTGAAATACAGATTTCAGGTGTGGGTGGAGCTATAGATTGAGGAGTTATTAGTATAAATATGGTCACTGAAGGGGTGGGGGAGGATGGGGTAAAGAGAAAACAGGTTAAAGGAAGAAGTCCTTAGAGGTCTAACACGTAAGGTCACGTTGAGGAGGAAAAGCCCTAGAACAAGGGTGGGAAAAGCTGGTGAGCTGGCAAGGACTGGGCAAAGGGCCATGGAGCAGGTGAACTCAGAGGCCACACATGATCACGTGGTTTCCCCAGTAGCTCTCAATGGCCTGGGAGAGGAGCAGAGACAGGCATCAGTTGGATCTGACCCAGGATGAGGGCAGAGGAAAGTGCTGACAAGAGAAATGCCAGCCCTGTGAGAGGAAAGTCGAAGTAGAACTAGGCCGGGCTGCTAGGTTGGGAGAGAATGGAGGGGTTGGGGGATGGGAGGTCCTGATGAGGTTGAAAAACAAGTGACATGGACATGCAGACATGAGACAGCTGAAGAGAATGTGACATTTTTTTCAAGGTGTAAGCAGGCCACACCATGCCTAGGATAAAAACAAAGTCACCAAATAGTGTTTTTCTGGTTCTGCAGGACCCCAGTCTCCCTCAAAATCCTCCTGGAGAGCTCTGGGAATCCCAGGGGGCTTCCCACATATGCCCAGAGAATTTGCTCATAGGATCCTTCCCCATTTTCCACTTCTCCTGTTCAAGGGAAGCCAACTCTTGTCAATGCCAATGCCCAAAGAAGACACCACAGCTGGTGAAGCTCAAAGCGGGGACTGACATGACTGCTGGTGCCTACCTGGGTCTGCACTGAGGTCACCCCTGCCCTAAGTTAAGTTGAGGGTGTTGAGGGAAACAGTGGTCAAGGGTTCAGGGTTCTGGAGTCCAGGACATCTGAGTTTCCATCCTGGCTCTGCCATTCATCAGCTCTGTGACCTTAAGCAAGATGAGTACCTTCTCTGAGCCTTGGTTTCCTTATTTGCAGAGGGGAGGATAATGAAGAATGTACTTCATGGGGTTGTTGTGAAGTTAAAAGGAAAATTCACGTAAACCACTTAGCAAAGTGCCTGGCATAGAGAGAGTGGTTGGTTAACAAATGTTGGCGATTCTGATTTTTGTTATTATGATCCTTCTTGCATTCTTTAACTCATTTAACAAGCTCTAGGCATTTCCCCACATGTGCCCAGTGCTTCAGCCAAAATGTTTTGCCTGATATTTCCCAACACTTAGCATGTTCTCTCACCCCTCTGTGGCTTCACACATGCTGTTTGCTCTGCCTGCATTGCCCTTCACTCCTCATCTGCCTGGCAAACTTGCCCTTTGAGCCTCAGCTAATACCCGGTATCCTTAAGGGACTTGCCTAGACATCCTAGCCTGGGTCAGATGCCCCCTCTGGGCTTACACATGACCTGGGCTGTCTTGCTGCACAACTCCACGGGGGACCAGTCATATAGACCCCCCAGAGTTGTGCAACATGGCAACCTTGCCCATATATCTCCTCTGCTTCCCTCTATCATCCTTAGCAGATTCTTATCATAATGATTTATTTACCTATTTGTCTCTCCCTCTAGACTCTGAACTCCTCGAGGACTCTGCTTGATACAGAGTCAGGGCTCAGTGAATGCTCATCTGAATAAATGGATCCTGGCCTAGTCCCTGCATCTGGGGGCTCCCAGTCTGGCTAGAGAGACAGAATGAACAAACGTGAAACATGTCGAGAACTGAGCACGACCAGGAGGCTCACAGCCCTGTGTGTTTCAGACTGAGGCTTTTCTGGGGCAAACAGAGCTGAAAGGGAGGATGAAGTGGTCGAAGTGGGGGACTGAAGGCTGGATGAAAAGAATGAATATGTACCTGGAAAACCCAGTGCCCTACACTTCTTGATTGCTCTGCTCAGGGGTCAGAAGAAATTCCAGCCCTCTACATCCCATGATTTTCGTCTGGTCCAAAGTGAAGGAAACAATTGTTTCAAAGCTCTCACAAGGATATTATATATCCAAGAGGGACCATCATGAATTGATGCTCTTTGCCAGCCCTGTTTTTTATGCATGGTAGGCTGGGCACAGCCTGAAGCAAGAGGATGTATCCAGAGCAACTGACGTTGCTCTGAAAAATAATTTGAGTTATCCCCACTGTGGGCAGGGACCAGATTGTGGGGCTCTCAGGAAA
Source organism: Diceros bicornis minor (assembly GCF_020826845.1). Lineage (NCBI taxonomy): Eukaryota > Metazoa > Chordata > Mammalia > Perissodactyla > Rhinocerotidae > Diceros > Diceros bicornis. The sequence goes on from NC_080752.1 coordinate 53,597,159, forward strand.
GCGTTTCTCTTCCTCATCATGGATTTAGACTATACAGGTCTCCCCTACTATTTGAAAGTTCACTTTATGCCCCTCTGCTTTCACAAAAGACCTACGTTAGTACCTGTTCTCGCTAACTGAAAGAAATCCAAGGAGGATTTTCGCTTTTACGAAAAAAGGTGAAAATAACGTTCAGTGTTTGTTTTTGCAGCCATCCCTTACAGAGGCAACGGTACCCCGAGCAGAGAGAGTGGCGCCGCCAAGCCCCTTCCCCGGGAACTACACTCAGCATCTTAGCATCAAGCCACCATAGCTTTGAACTGTGTCTGTGAGCATCTGCGCTTTATCTCAATTTATTTTGGCAGGTTATTTTTTGGCTCTGGGAACACACAAAAATTTTTCCTGTATAAATTAATGGTAATTGCTTCCTTGCTTTGTGCCATTTCGGCTCACAAAAGGTTTCATAAGAACGCTCTGCTTTCGGATGGCAGGGAAACCTGTATTGTTGCTGAGACTAAACACTTGCCTTTTGTGTGTGTGTGCGTGTGTGTATTTGATCTGCATTTAACCTCCCCTCTGTCATCCCCACTTGCCTCAAAAGGCCAAGTCTGGACAATGAGGAGGATGTGTAGCTTGTCACTTGTCATTGGTGGAAAGACTTTAAAGGGATAGGACACTGAAAGTCAAAATTGCCAAGCCCACCCTAGGCTGTTTGGCTGAAGCCCATTAGCTGCACCCCTCCGTCCTCCTGCTGTGAGATCCTTCTAGAACGAATAACTCAGACTTTGGGTAGTGTTCTGCTAAGTGTTTTGTATCCTGTTGATCCTATCCCATGTTGCTTAGGGTGTGAGGTTTCCTGCACAGGGCCCGATGGAGATTTTGCCTGGGGAACTGAACTGGTCTCCTTCTGTGAGTGTGAGAGAAAGAAGATCTGAGACAGGAGAATAAAGTTAGGAACTGAGTGTACTCATGAGGCGACATCCTGTTAACAGGTTTTGGTTGTTTTTCCCTTGGGCAGTCATGTGACATGTATAATTTAAAATGATTTCTTCTAGTTGTATTTCCCTACAGGAATTCCTGCCCTTTTAGTGAAGTCTGTTGTGTGCCTGTGGGCCAAGTGTTCATGGTGTTGGAGGGGCCGAGTCAGGAGGTGGAGCAAATAAAGGAAGTATAGCCTCCCGGGGGGAATCTTCTGTGAAGGTCTACCTTGAAGGAGCAGCAGCTTCAGCGAGCATGTCCAGCAGTGAGGCTGGGGAAGAATCCTGCTGGGTAGAAGGCTCCAGAGCAGACGCGGGAGGAAGGGGACTTTCCTTGAAGGCGAATAAAATGTGGAGCAGTCCATTGTAAGGGAGAAAGCAGGTAGGGTATTGGGCAGGGCTGTAGCAAAGGCTTAGGTGAGCCCTGGGAATTACCTCCTCTGGGGACCGAGAGCTTCAAGCCCAACTCTTGGCTGGAACAGATGGTGGGGTAAAGTCCTAGGGAATGAGGTAGGAGAGGTGGGGGTGGGAGCTCCTCAGTCTCAGGCCCAGGCCCTGGCTGCTGCCTGCCTCCCATGCCTTCCCGCAGGGAATCAGGCTGTGGGCTGTGCCTGCACTTCCTCACTGCTCTCTGCTCTGTGGGAATGTCCTTAATAACAAGCATGATGGAACCTGGCCACCTGAGGACATCTCCACATGCCACCTGCGCTACCCTTCACCTCTTACTTCTTCCTGGTGGCCAGGGAAGTCCTCGGGCAGCTCAAGGAAGGCTACTACCACCTTGACTTTGGCCTTCTCTACTAGGAGGAGGGAGCAAAGTTGAAATTCTCCAGGAAGTGGAGTGGGGTGAGGGGAGAAGCTCAAGAATTTGCCAATACCCCTTCTGTGGTTCCTCCCAGCCAACATAAGCCCAGAGCCTGGAGTTTAGGGGACAGAGATCACAGCTTACCACCTAAGGTCTAGAACTCAACCCAGAGCCTAGAACCCAGAACCCAAAAATCTCAGCCCTGGTCCAAAGTCCAGCTTGGAATCCAGAACCCAGATCACAGAGCCCAGCTCAGTCCAGGCCCAAAGTCCAGTCAAAGCCAAAAACCAGAGCTCAGAACTTAGAGCCGAGCCTATAACCCAGCTCACAGCCTAGAACCCAGAGCCAGAGGGCCAAAAGCTCAGAGTCCAGAAGTCACACCAAAGCTAAGGCCAAAGTCTAGAGCCCAGAGCTGCAAAGAGTCCAGCTCAGAACCCACTCCAAAGCCTATGATCCAGCACAGACCCATCTTAGCTCCAGAACTCAGAGCCCAGCCTACTAGTTAGGGTGGCCTAGAACCCCACACCCAGCCCAGAGCCTAGCAGTTCCTTGATGCCCCTGCTAGAGGCAGCCCCAAAGGGGGAGGTCAAGGCTGCAAGCTGAGGAGGAGGAGGAATTCCAGATCTCAACCCTGCTCCTGGCCAGAGGGGACAAGGAGCTGATGTTTGTATGTATGGCGGGGGAGTGTTCTGTGGTCCTCCTAGCCCTGGTCTGGAGGGTCCATTCTGGGGACTCAGATACCAGGCAAAACATGGCCTGAGGCTTTCTCTGCAAGGGCTGCCCCTCAGAATCCCAATAGGATGGGAAGCAGAGTCCCACTGATTCTGACTTGTTATGTGACCTTGAGCAAGTCCCTTCCTCTCTGTTGTCTCCCTTCTCCCACAAAGGAAATCAGGAAGTACTTTATTTAGACCCATAGACCCAGAAACATAGAGGAAGGGGCTATTACAGACAGCCGCTTCATTCATTTAGTCCTTTATTCATCAAACATTTACTGAACACATATAAGAGATAGGATCAGAGAGTCCAGTTAGGGCATTGCTGCAACAGTTCAGGAGAGATGAGATGAGGGTCTGAGGATGGCAAGTGACAGTGTCATCTTTATCAAGTACAGCTGTGGTCATTTTACTCCTCTGCTCAGAATCCTTTTAATGGCTCCCCACTGTCTTCAAGGATGAGGAAGCAAGGCCTCCTTCCCTTCTTAGCCTCAGGGCTTACCAATTTCCCAACCAGCAATGTCCAAACCAGCCCAAGCTGCTCATTGTTTCTGCACCTACCATCCTCCCTCACACCTCCGTGTCTGTTGTGTTCCCTTTATCTGGCATGCCTTTGCCTGTCTCAGGAACTCTTCAGTGTTCAGTGCCATCATCACCTCCTCTGTGAAGCCCTCCAAGACTTCCACTCTTCAAACAGAATCAGGCGTTCTCAAGTCTGTGCACTCAGACAGATCACCATTAGGCCTCTGCCACATCATTTCTTAACTTAGTCTGCGTATCTTTGTTTCCATGATTAGATGTGACCCCCTCAAAGGACAAGATCATCCATGCCTGATTCATCTCTGTGTTGCTGGCTGGGCCCAGAGCAGGCTCAACGAATGCACTGACAAAGCCACTTTTAGGGGCCGGCCCGGTGGCTTAGCGGTTAAGCGCACGCGCTCTGCTACTGGCGGCCCGGGTTCGGATCCTGGGCGCGCACTGACGCACCGCTTCTCCGGCCATGCTGATGCCACGTCCCACATACAGCAACTAGAAGGATGTGCAACTATGACATACAACTATCTATTGGGGCTTTGGGGAGGAAAAAAAGGAGGAGGATTGGCAATAGATGTTAGCTCAGAGCTGGTCTTCCTCAGCAAAAAGAGGAGGATTAGCACGGATGTTAGCTCAGGGCTGATCTCCGTCACAAAAAAAAAAAAAGCCACTTTTCCACCTCCTCCAAGTATCGTTTTTTTTCTTTTTAAGGCCCTCATGTTTTAAGTTTTTATTCCCAGA